>NC_142251.1:8190438-8501867 GCF_052056855.1 Sturnus vulgaris | reverse complement strand
TCTCAGCAGCAGCAGTGACTTCTACCAGTCCAGACTGCATTTCATCCTCGACAGTTCCTCACTGGACAAAAGGAACTGAGATCTGGTGATCTTATACGTGGTGTTTTGATGATATATTCCTATTAGAATGAACAGGGCAAAGCTGTCTCATTCCCTTGGGTTCCCTGGGATATCACCCAGATGAGTAACAACCTCTTGGGGCAATTTTTTTTGGATGCTGGAGTTTTATCCCATGACACTGTACCTGCCACATCTCTCTGAGCTGTCCAGAGGTTTAGGCAGTATTTGTACATATACCATGTTGTCCAGGGATGACCAACAATACAGAAAGTCCATTTGGTAAGTGAGGGTTGATAACTTCATCCTACCCAAGTGGGTTCCACAGATGTGAGAGATGCTGCTGAACAAATGATCAGCACAAAAGAGGGAGGCTCTCAGTCTTCTTTTTCTTGCTTGTGCAGGAGAAGAAGATTCTTTAATCCTCCTATTGCTATGGGCTTGTTACAAGATAGTGTAATATAAAAGTGTCTGTGAGTTTAATGAATTTGTAAGTCATAGCACAAAAAGGGTGTCTTGGGGAGAAGATTGTTGTCACTGCTGGAAGCAGAAGTGGGAAGATGATTTTCCCTCTGGGAGGTGACATTTTCAAATGCAGAATTCCGGTTTTGTCTCATGTTCCTGATCTATTTAGGTATTTATTTTTGCATCAGAGAGCAGTAATACCCAGCAGATTGCTGCAGGAGGATTACCCAAATGGCAGTGAAGCTTCTCCTTCTAACACAGGCTGAAGAGTTGTACAAGTCGAAGAATCCTGAAAATATGGACCCTCTCTCCTTATGATTATTGTTCCTGGCAGCAGATTGTTAAACGCATTCCACCACTTGCTAAATATGGAGTAACCTGTGTCCAGCAGAGAGCACCTGGACTCTGCTCTTCTGTAAGAAAAGCCCTACAATCCAGGATTCCTACAAAGTCCTAAAATTCCTTCAGGTTTTCTGCAAAACACATGATTCGGGAGAACGAGTGCCAAATACATTTAAAAGCATCCATTGTGGAGCTGCTGTACTCACTTAGTACCCAATGGGGATTGCCTGAATTATCCCAGTTCTCCTCCTTGCTGCTGAGGAACCTGTGGCTGGCCCCATTGGTGAGCCAGTTTGGATGGGTGGAAGGTTGGGTGAGCTCAGGCATGGGGACAGACAGGAGATGATGGGGCAGTCAAAATGTGGCCAGCACTGAGTGACTATACAGGCAGTGAGTCCTGCCCTGTGGGTGTCAGGAGCAGGTGACATCACCTGGAATCCCCAATGGATAAATGTGCCTCATTGGAGATGAATGTGTTCCACTGAAACCTTCAAGAAATTTGCAGGCAGACCACACTTTTGTTTCCCTCACAGCCACCTCTACAGCAAGAAATTCTCTTGTGTGAAAGACCTCATGGTGCTGTCTTCTCCACGCAGACACGGCATTTCAAGGTCTCTTTACAACAGAAGATGCACTCTTACTTTGGGGTTTTGCTGACATTTATGAGTTGTTTGTCCTTCCCTGACCTGCATGAGGTAACATGGCTGGCCAGGCTGTGTTAGCAAAGCCATCACTCCCCAGAAAGTAAAAGTTGCACACATTCAAGAGAAGCACTCTTGTTGCTCGTTGTGAAAGTCTTTTGAGTCATGTTAACTCAGTTCCAAAAGACTGAACAAGGAATTAGCAGTGTACTAAGTGGGATTAAATTACCCAGTATTATTAACCCTTCTCATCCCTTTCTGATCCTGAGTGTATTCATGGTCATCTTCCAGCATCGACAGATTTTGAACCCTTGGAAACAACAGATTCTAATTGTCTCCTTTTTCTCTCTTCCCCAGACTTCTCTTACATTTGACAAACTTTTACCAGGAGAGGAATATCTCAGCCCAGATCGTGTCATGGTTATTGTGAGCATTTATCCAGGACTGTCCAGCCTTAGCTTGGGCAGGTTTAAACTCAGGAGCCACCAGTTAGACCCTCCACCACCAGCCCAGGTCCTGCCAGGGGTAGGTCAGCTTTGATTCCTGCCTATGCCTGGCCAAAGGCAGTTTGCTTCACTGGCTGAGCCCAAGCCCTCTCCATGGCCACATCCCTGTGGCAACTGGGACAGCAGCCATTATGTTCCACAAAGCCCTTTTTCTCCCATCCAAAGCTATTCCTAAATTCCTCAATGTCTGCAGATAGTGCCTAGCACAGTCTGTCCCGTGCCAGCCTCTGCCCGACCTGATGACCAGAACCACAGCCTTTTGTTCAGTTCCAAAGGAAATGCTGTCTACAGAAAAACAAAATCCTGGCAGTAGCACATGTGCCCTTCATCACAAGAACCAAGGAATTCTGCTTAGGGACAGATGAGTCTGAAGCACCTGGCAGGCAGCTGAGCAAATGAGTCATTTGAGGAGCTGGCACTAACAAGCGATATGTGCATGTTTGATGTATCCCAGGATTCCTGTCTGCTTTCAAATTGCTCAGGGATGTTTGTTGAGGCTCTGGGGATGTTGGAGCTTCACAGGCACACTCGAGACTCCTGAAAGGAGCCGTTTGACTCAGATACTTATCTCAGCACTTTCTGCTTCATAAATATCTCAGGCCTTAAAGTCTCCAGGCAGAGGCACTCAGATGGATGAGGACCTGGGGAGTAGTTCAATGTCTTGGAAATAAACAAAAAGACCTTTCTGGCAGTGAATGATCTCCCTGTGTCCTTTCTACACTGCTTCTAGAGTTACTGAAACACTTGTCACAGCACAATCATGAACTTTATTTCCTTGGGTAAACCAGATTAAAAAGGGAGAGAAATGAAAAAAAAACCACAATGAGACCTTTGAAATTATTTATAAATTGGGGCTTGAGATGAGCCTGTGAGTTGATCTTTCAAAAATAGTGTTTTCTGTTCCACAGGAATCTATAGGAGGTCCATGGTGTGGAAGAAATAAACAGGAAGCATTCCCAAAGCAGCAGGGTTGAAATCCTCAGGCATGGGTTTGAAGTACACTTCCCTTTTGCAATTCAAGTGAATAAATGACTTGGTGGAACTCATTGCCTCAGGACTACGGGGAGGACAAAAATAAAAGTAGGCTTCTGTGCTTCCTTTATTTATGGAAATTATTTACACCACGTCTTGCCTGACCAAGGAAGGTTAACACTTTCTCTCTGGGTAGCTGTTCACTGACTGCACCATTCTCTCGGATTTTGTTTTCCACTGTCCAAGTTGAACCTCCCAAGCTGCAAATTATTGCTGTTGATCACTGTCTCACCATCTTCCACTGCTGAGAAGAGCTTGATTTTGTCATCCTTGTACCTCAGCTGGAAGTAGCTGTAGGCTGCTCTCAGTTCATGTCTTAGACCCCACTGTTGAAACAGCTTCTCCATAATTCCCAACCTTCCCAGCTCCCAGAGGGTGCTGTGCATTGAGTCCAGCCACGCTTCACTCCTCAGGAAAGTAGAAGCTTCTTGCCAGAGCTGTTGTTGACTCGTGCCTCTGCTCCACAAACAATTTGTGCCTGCAGTTGTGATTTCTGTGAAGAGGCAGGAACTTGGATTCCACGACCTACACACCTTTGCAAAAAATAGTGAGTAAAGCTCACCACCATGAATTGCTGGGAAAATGCCTTCAGGGGAATTCTGGTGCAAAGCCTGCAGGGGGAGGATGCTGGCCAGCAACACTGGCCTCTGTTAAGCTGCTCTCAGAGATGCAAGCTGATGTCTCAGTGTGGCGTTGAGATCCATCAGTGCTGCAGCTCTCAGGGGAAAACCACTCCTCAGGTTATCCTTGTTCATTAGGCCAGGTTAATACAGATGAATCAAGGAAGAATGAAATACATCACTCTTATTAATGTTTCTTTAATTAGTAACAGAGCAAATATGTTTGGACTTTGATTATTTTACACAGACAATATTGGAATGATGTATCAGGTGGTTTTGTATCCATTTTGCTCTGTTTTATTTCCATGTGAAAATATACGTCTGGTACACAAGATTAAAAAAAATAAATTTTCACAACAAAATAAGTGCTTTGAGCACTAAAAATTCACTTGTGCACTTTAATGCTGTCCCAAAAATTTACATTTTCTATCCACATCCCCTCCCTACCCCAAAAGTGGGCAAACCCCAGACTATAAATATTATCTGTGTCAGATATAGAAAACTTTCCCAGAAAAAGAGCAGGAAACACAAACATAAAAATTCTGTGGCTCAGACAAATTGATGTTCATTCCCGCAAAACAATAAAAACTGAAAAATAAAAAAATTTTTGTCAAAATTAAAATGGCACAGGGAGCACAAAACTAATTATCAGGCACTGCAAGCTGAAGGGGAGGAAATTGTGAGACATGATACCTTTCAGGGGAGTAAAGGCACAGACCAGGTAGCAATAGTATGCTTGCAGGTCAAAAAGGTTTAAGAATCACAGAATAATATTGGGTTGGAAGGGGACCTCAAGAACAGAGTAGAGGAGATGTCTCTTATGAGTCCTTCTTCACCTGCTGTAAGGTTGGGTAATGGAAAACCAACAGTTTCTACAAACAGCATTTGCCCATTATGAGCCAAGACAACATATTAGAAAATGCTGACATGTTGAAAATGTTGTTTGCTGGCAAGAGTTTATTTTTCTTTTCACCAGTTTTTGAGACTTTCTCAGGTAGACTGTGCTGATCACACTGAATAGTGACCTAGTTCACCTCCCTCAGTCATGGGACCACTTGCCATTAGTCCAAGCAGTATTGGATGCATCTTAGAACATCATCAAGTTCCCTCTTCCAAGTGTGAAAAATCCCTTGAAGGGAAAAATGGTCCCCTTGGTAAACCATGAATTAGGGCAGAAGGAGACATTCATAGCTCATGGTTAAAAACAGCACATCAACAACTAATAATGTGAAGGCAGTGGGATGAAATGCCATCAGCTTTGCAGGGCTGATCTCAGGTGTTACCACAAACCCACTGCCTGTGGGAAAGGTAACAGGCATTACCTGGTGGCCAAGGTCACACCTGCTCACAGGGCAGGAATTGCTAACAAAATATTTGGAGATCAGTATAGCTGAGGACAAAACAAGAGGGAAGGTGGCTGAAAAATATATGTCAGACATGGGATTGAGTCTGAGGAGTGTGCAAAAGTAAACCTTTTAGAAGTAAACCAGACTTGTCTCATTCTCCAGTCAGTGGCTTTCTAAAATAGGAGCCATACAACAGAGATTGGGATCTAGTAAAAGAAGAAAAATCTGTCCAGAGGTTCTTGGAAAACTTAGGATTCAGCCTTGGCCTGAAGAGGTTCTTCTGCAGTGTTCATAGGTCAGTGAGCTGGAATGCCCAGAGCAAGTCCTGGGGAAGATGCCTCCCATCACAGGGTGTCTTGTCCCACCGGCCTCTGAATGAGCCAGCTGAGTTCATCTGCCAGAAGACTTCAGTGGCAAATTCGTTCTGTCATTTCTTTCTGCATTGAAGGGGGAGAGAAAAGAAAGGAACAGTAAGTGCAAAAGACAGGTTTGAGTAGTGTGACGTGTCAGGCAATTTGGGAGGTGTCCAAAACCAACCCAGGGAAGCGAGAAGACCGTGGGAGTCTTGGAGAGCCTTCTTCTATTTCCCATGACAGCCCTCCTGGGAACTCAGCTGCCTCAGCAGCTCCATCCTGGCACTCTCCCCGGTCTCTGTGGCACAAGGTTATTTTGGTTGTGCCCTTGCCTTGAGAGCATTCCAAAGAAAAAGCTTTGGCTGAGATGTTGAAAGATGGAGGTCCTGCTCCTGGCTCAGCCACAGAACAGCCAAACAAGGTGATGCCACTCTCAGAGCCTCTCTTTGCAGCCTTAAGGAGATGAGACATGGAGCTGCTCCCAGTTCTTGCTCCAGGAGCTGACCACGGCTCACCCAGAGGACCTGTGGTTACAGCAAGGGATCCCACAGTCACACTGCAATGCAAATGAGTGCTAATAACAGGGGCCACAGGAAACCTCCAGCAAGACCAAGCTCTGTTTAGGATTACAGACTGTTTTCTGTAGCCAGAATGGCATCATGTCAGCTACATTAGGAAGGTGTCCATCTTTCAGCTGGTGAAAGATGGTATTTGTCCTTGCCTTAAAATGCTCAACAGGTATCTCGAAAGTCCTGCAGTGGGAAAAGTGTGATTCTGGCTCACTGAGTTCATGGCTTGTGAATCTGTGTGCCCACAGGTCCCCTCACGCACTCCAGAGGAAGGTTTGCACATTAGAAGGTACAAAATCTATTCCAAAATAGACTGGAAGTAGGATTGGTCCATAGAGAAGGAAGAATGCAACTCTGAAAAAAGAAGAACTAGGAAAGGAGAATGACCCTTGAGTAACCCTATAAAAGGCCCTTTAGTTATATAACCAAGGGAGACAGAAGCAGCAAACTCTGATCTTCAGTGCTGAGAACTTTGTTTTTCAAATCCATCAGGGACAGTAGCAAAGAGAGGAATTTTCTGTAGGAGTAACATGCAAAATGACTTGAGTGCAGAACCTGGCCATCAAATGAAAAGTTGATGCTCTGTCACAAAATCACATTATAAACAGGAAATGTTTGCAAGCATCTTGGAAGGAAAAGAAGAGGGTGAGAGGACTGTGCACATCCTCTTGCAACAGCATTACGCCCACCCCCACTAGCACAACACCAGGCACAAAAGCAGCCACGAACAGGAGGGACTGCAGTGACCCTCAGGGGGCTGGTAAGTCACCAGTGAGCTCCTCAGACCAGCCCCAAATGTCCAAGGCATTCCTCACACTCAGGAAATCCACACAGTAGGCAGCTGGACCCCTGCCAGTGCTGCAGCCCAGCACCACGAGCTGTCCTTGTCAAGGAAGCAAGTGCATGGCTTCTCTCCAGCCCCATGTTCCTTCATTTACTGAGAGAATGAATCACTGCCTTTTGCTAGTTCTGCTGTACAAAGGATCTCATTCTCAGTTCCCAAGATTTGCTGCTAAGAAATCACATCCCACAGAAGCATGACAAAAGGGAAATTGAAGCAGCAAAGGGAGATTCAGCCAGGGGAAAGCTTAGAAGTCTGTCACTGGATTCATGGGGACTAACTAAATGCAAGGTCAGGACAGCTGTCTGGGCTGGTTGCAGGACACTCTCAAAGACCCCTAAAGCAACTCACTGCCTGAGGGAAGGAGGCCCTCCCTCCTCCCTGGTCCTTCCTCTCAACCCTGTGGTTGGGTCTGCTTGAGGCTTGGATGGCAGGCAATGAGACACAGATAGACCAGGGGCAAATGTGTCTCATTTCCTTGTAGTTTTACAGTGGTTGCATCACAGGGAATCTGTTCACCTGAGATTTATGCAAACCCATCAATCATTTCATGTTGCATGTGAGTCACTGGCATTGAAAGTCTATTTAACAAAGTCAGCCTCTGCTTTGGCTCCCAGGTGTTAATTATTTACATTAGCAAGCAGCAGTCCAAGGGGATGACACTATTATGGACTGTAAAGCAATGCTGAATAGGTTTGTCATGAGGTACACTGACAGAGGACAGAGTGATGCTGAGCTGCCATTTTCTGGAGCTGAGGGCCATTGTGATGTGTTACATTTGGATTCTACAAAATAATTAAAGTCGATACTGTTGTCATTCAAGTCTCCCCTCATTCGATCATCATCTCTCCATCCCCCTAAATCATGATTAGAGCAGACAAGCAGAAAATTGACTGAGACAAATAAAAGCAGAGGAGTAAAGTGCTCAGCATTTAGGTGCAGGGGCATCTCCCCCACCTCCAGATCCTAAGTAAACTGCTGGGACTCTTCTTGGCTCTTTCTCCCATTATATCCTCTTGGTCTTCCCTGACTCTCTGCTGCTGGATATGTCCTTTTCTGCAACCCAGCTCTTATCACAGCATGCAAACTACTGGGTTTCCCATTAATTCTTTCCCCACTGCAAGATGTCCTCCCTAGGTCAGACTACACTCAACCTTGTCTGTGACAAACTTGCTTCTCCTACAAAACCAACTATGTGCATTTTTTAGTTTATGAGCCCTGGACTGTCTGCTTCCCTCAAATCCTGCTGTTGTCAAGGACTCTCACCTCCTGCCTGGCTAATTGCTTCCCAAGGGAAGCTGTAGGGAAACTGGGAGATCCTATGAGGCCTCTCCAGCATGGCCTTGACAGCTATTGTCTGAAGCTGTGTCCTATTGGGGCTTGACTTCTCTGCAGCCTCAGTGTAATTCACACTAGGATCTCAAGCAGGGAATGCTAGAAAAAAAACTGTGAAGAGACTTTGGCTTAAATCTGACTCCTGAAAGTCATGTGGGCACAAGTGGCTGGAAACACTTTGATGTGCAAATTGCTTTAGAGCTACCAAGTCACTATGGGACACTACCCTGTGGTGGCCCTAAGGGTACTGAAGATCAATTCACAGACATGACAACAGAGACAAAGGTTAAGAAAGGATCAATGGTTTCCTTGGTGCTGCTGGGAATTTTGCTCTCAGAGCACTAAGTCTGATGGTCCCAGGACAGAAAACATGACTGTGAATCTGAGGGAGGGTGGCCACAAGAGTCCAGAGAGGGTCAGCACTGCTTGGAGTCCAGCCCCAACCCAAACCTACCAGTGCTGTGTCCAGCCCACACCACTCACCCTCCACCTTCCCATGCCAGGGACATCCTTACCAAAGGCTCCAGCTCCCGGTGGTCAATGAGGCTGAACTCCCTGATGAAATAGTAAAAGTGCTTGTAGCAGGTGTTGACATGAGCCTCAGCACCCATGTTGATGATGCTGTCAAAGTGGTGGATGTAGACATGGACAAAGACACGGAAGAGGCGCGTGAGGATCTTGGTGCAAACTTGCTGGAACTGCTTGGGGAAGGGAACACCTGCAAAGCAGAAGCAAATTGGAACATTTGAACATTTCCACACAAAAAAGTACACTGCTATCACAAGGAAAAACTCAGGGTGTGATACCATCAGTGCCAGCAACCTTTGGGTAAATCTCTAAAGGAAACATGGCTTTGAAACACTAAACTTTTTTGTGGTTGTTTTTTATTTTTTGTGAGCAGGAGAATGAAACAACTGATATTTGTTTTCCTGAGGCTTCTTCCTCTCCCCAGAGCAATTCAATGCAAATACACAAGGAACAAAATAAAAACCTTCCTTCCCACGGTTGTACCAGCCTCCTCCCTTAGCTTCTTATTAATGCAGCACATAACCTCTTGAAAATCCTTGCAAACAAACTCTGCTCAACCACAGCCAGCTCACGCATTTTGTGCACAGGAAAGCATCAGCAAATCTCTTAGCTAAAAAATTAAAAACGGTAATTTTATCTTTGAATCTTTCTCACCAGCCTTGCTAGGCAATTAAAACTGTTTTTTTCCCAAAGGCTCCTGGCAGTTTTGTTTCCCAGCAGCAGTGCCGAGCCCCTCTCCTCCGTGGGTGGCAAACACAAAGGTTCCATCCTTCCAACATCACGTGTGGAGCCTTTGCAATTGCCAGGGTTGGGCAGGTGTTGCGTTTGGAACTCATAGAAGAAAATTGTATTTGGTCTAAGGCAGAGTCACCCTGAGCACAGCCCAGTCTCCCTTTCCTGCATGCAGAGTGTTGGAGCAGAGGGCAGGGCTGAAGCATGTGTGCTCATGCCACATCTGGATGTCCCAGCCAGCACTTGGAGAAGGACACAGATCTTGGCTCAGCATCACACAGAGAGGTGGTTTCGAGACTGATTCGTGGCCACTACTCTGCATAACCACGAGCACACTTCAGCCCCAGGGCTGCTCCTGCAGCAGGGACCTCAGCATGATCTGTTTCACTGCCAGCTCTGACAGATTTCATTAGGACTTTTCAGGAAAGGTGTTCACATCTGGCAAAGTAAAACCAGGCTGTCCCTATGCCAACACCTTAGAGATGTGACTGGAGATCTGCTTCTGCCCAGCACCCTTAGCTACAGAGCCCTCCTTGCTGGTCTGACACAGGCAGGGATCAGAGACCTCTCCAGGTTCCCCCGCAGTCAGAAGCACTTTGTCAATGGCTTCATTTGAGCTTTCTGCACTGAGTGAGGATGTGCTGAGCAAATAAAAGCTGGAATCACCCAGCTGGGGACTCAGACATGCCCCTGCAGACCAGCTTTGAAGAACTGGTTAAGAAACATTTTTTTAAATAAAGCTCATCATAGCAAATGATTGCTGGTGAATGACATTTCTGGGCAGTGACTGGGGAATACACACTGTTCTGGACAGGCTGTCATCTCCCTGGAACCAGAGGCAGCTGGGTTCTCAGCAAGTGCCCAGGAGCAGGCAGGAAAGCATTTGCTGCCTTCAGTTTGTCACCCATCCCAGTCACCAATTGCCTCCCCAGTCAAAGCAGACAGCAAGGGAGAAATCTGACCTGACCATCACTGGGAATTTATTGCCAAACTGCAAAGAGTGACGGAAAGCAGCAACTTTCAACCCAGTCCTGAGCTGAGAAGGAAATAAGCTCAGAGAGTGAACAGCAGATCAAACAGATCTCAGGCTGCCAGGGCTGATAGCATCTACGGTGCAGATCCTGCTGTCAGATGGGCCACCTCCAGACATGGCAGATGGTGACAAGTGGTTTTCCACAGCTTTTGTCCTGAGGTTAGTCAGGAATTGTCTTGTCTTATACATCTGTCACCAGTAAGTCCTCATGGACCTGCTGGCAGCTGAGAGACTTAGAGAAGAGACACTTCCAGCTACATTCTGGGTTCTCCAAAAGCAGCTTTTGAACAGGGAACAGAGATTTAGTTTAAATCACAGAATCAAAGAATAGTTTGAGTTACAAAGAATCTTTAAAGGTTAGCTAATTAAAATCTCATGGTTATCAGCAACTATGGGAGTTGTTGAACTCCTAAACCTAATGATGTATGGGAAGACACCACCAGGCTGCCAGGACCTCCAAGCTCACTTCTGGCCTACTCTACCACTGTGTTTCCCATGAACCTGGAGCATGGGAAGCTCCCGGGAGCTGAGGCTGAGCTGCCCTTCTTTGTGTCCATCACCAGGTGTCAGTGTGTGGCCGTCCCCTCCAGGCAGGCCAGGCTGCAGTGGTGGCTGCCTGTCACTAATGGATTTCTACAGGTCCCTAGTCAGGACTCACCCCTCACTACGGTCCTTTGGGACTACTCAGGTAGCAACATCCCTCTTGCTTGCACACCTGCCCAAGGAGGCACAGCAGGGTCCTGCTCCCCGTGCTGCAGCCACGTCTGTCTCCTGGCCAGGACCTCCATACAGGCTAGAGATGCTTAACTGGACCCTGCATCTGGCACAGGGCTCTGTGCCAGCTGATCAAAGCACTTCCCCTCGGGAAGGAAGCAGGGCGGATATCTGATATGCAGATTGCCTCTGCCAGCAGTGGTGCCTCGCTGCTGATCTCCAGTGACCTGCAAAGAAACCCACAGCAGCCCCAGCAGGACTGGCCATGCTGCTGGGGAGCTGGAGAAACACCCCATCCCCTTGCTCAGAGCTGAAAAAAAGGGCTCTGCAGTGAAGGCTGCATCTGAGAGCAGGAGAAGGATCCGGCATAAACGCGGCTTGTCCTGGGTCAGCGGATGTCCAGCAGACAACACATGTGATATCCTCTGCAGCACGTCAGGGTACACAGCCAGGACAGGCTGTGCCTCCTCCCTGCAGCCAGCCAGCACGTCCCAGCCAGGGGACAGCCGTTGGGCAGGGATCTCTGGCCGCAGGTGCCTCTCCTGCCCTGCAGGTGTTCAGATGTACCCTGAGCACTGGCCAAGCTCGCTGCCATCCCACCAGAGCTGCTGGGAGGGTTCACTGCAACAGCAACTGCAGTGATGGGGGCATTCCCCACGCGTGGAGGGGGACAGCTGCTCCCCACAGGGCTCCCACCTCCCTGCAGGGCTGGGCCAGGCACAGCCAGCACAGAAACCCCATCAGTGGCCAGTGCACTGGTAAATGGCATTTGGTTGTGGGACACTGGTGGCCCTTGCTTAGGGGACTTGCTCCATATCAAGGGTGGCACATCGTGGCACAAACCATGGACAGCAGCAGATGGATGAGACAGAGGGATGAGTCTGGGAAGACAGGCCCTGCATGGCTGAGATGTCCCCTTAGCAGAAATACAGCAGGCCAGGGGAAAGTCAGGATGGGCCTCCAGGTTTGACAAACCACCCCAACAGGGTGATGCCTCTAGGGTTTGCTTCACCCTCCCCAGCCCTGCACATCTGCAGGGACCAAAAATCACCATCCTAGATCATCTCATTGATGGTGGTCTAACTGCCCCAGGGGGACAGCAAAAAACCCACCAAGGCTGATTTAAAAGCACTGAAATTACCTTTACATTTAATTCCCTGGTGCTCACCATCCAGCAACCTTGGAGAAAGGAGCAGCAAGCCCAGAGTCTGGCAGGCAGCAGCCACCCTCTGACTCTTCTTGCATGGTGTTTAGTTTAAATATTAGGAAGAATTTCTGCTCCAAGCTAAGGCAAAAAGCTCTAAGTACAGCAGGTACAATTTCACTCCAAGCAGAGTGACTCACAGCCCTGAAATGAATTGGCACCTTTAGTTTGTCTTGGACGTTTTTGCTTGAAAATCCCAAGATATGATTTAAAGCTCCAAGGAATCTGTTTTCCCCACTCTGTGCTGATTGCTTCAAAACATAAGGAAACCATGTGTAAAAGGAAATGAAAATGACAGGTAACAAAGTGCCTGTGCTTACGGTAAAGGACTGCCAGAGGGTCCTGGATCTTTCCTGCCATCTCCTATCCCCAATACTTGTACACCAGCCAATTTAAATTTTTCACGATGAATCAGTACTGGGAAGCTATTTTGCTTCTTGGCAATTGTATTTTTTCCTCTGCAAATGCAGCAATTCAGTGAACTTCGTGATGAATTGTTGTTGTTATTTCTCAATTTCATTTTGGCCACTGTGGTGTTCAGTGATTCATTTTTCCTAAAAATAAGTCTTTAAAGCCCTGTTTAAAACTAATGGCATGATGGCAGCTGCAAGCTGGCATGGTATTAATTTTGGAAGAAAAAAAGCAGGGGAAAAAAACCAAATCATGTAAAAAAAGAGCCAGCTGAGAGAACACCAAAAATTACCTGAATTCTGAACATTTTTCTCCTGCTGTTATGGCAAGAAAGTATCAGATAGTTTCACACCAGGTTTTCTCTGTTTTTTATAATTGTTTCGGGACTACGCTTGAATGACACGCTTGAGTTTTGGAAAGCTTTCCAAGAACTGTTCTAAAACCTCCTGTGGCCGGTGCTCTGTCAAGCCACAGGCAAATCTGGCAGAGAGCACGGAGTGTTTCCAGGCTGGGGCTGCTTCAAACCCTGTGTCTGCACTCATTTAACAACAGGCAGGTTTCAGCAGCCACCATGGTGCTGATGGAGGACACCTGGCCTTGTGCAGCCAGCAGCCTGGTGCTGGGCTGACCAGTGCTGACACAGCCATGGAGCCTGGAAACTCATCCAACCATCCTTCCTCCTCAGCACAGCACTGCCCAGCAGCACTCCCTGAGACCAGGCACCACAGGGCAGAACGATTACTGGGAGGAGAGGACATTTTCCAGGTGATAATCTGTTCATGTGGCCACTCACTGAATAAATCTACTGATATAAATTTTACCAGCTGATGAAAGTACACCTGCAGAATCATTTATTCTTCTCCCTGCATGGGAAAAATGCTTGCTCCCCATTTAAATGTATTTTTCAGGACAACTACATTAGCTGGAAGAGTGGAAACAAAGCACTAGCACACACCAAATGATATGGGTTGTCTGGGAAAGCTGCTGCTTCTGTAGATTTATAGTCATCAGGCTGGCACACTGATGCCATGCAGGGATTTGTCTCATATTAACTGGCTGACAAACAGGCTCCCACTCCAGAGACAGGATTAGACAGTGGGATGGAGCCCTGCAGGTAGATTTCCCTGGGCATGGGAAAGACACAGAATCTCCCCCAAACCTTGCTGTGGTATGCAGAGAGCTTGGCAGTCCCCCCAGACCTGCTAATAATCTCCACCATAATAGGGATTTTCTACTGGTGCCATGCGAGGGCTGCAGTCCTGCTGGTTAACTCTGCCAGGTCACAAACTGTCTGCTGGTGTTGGGCTCCCTTCCTGCCACGTCAGATGCCAGCTGTCCCTCTGGCCTCACTGCAGAGCTGCCAAGAGCTCTGCATCACTCAGCTTGGCTAAACCAAAGGTGTTTGTCACCCTGCTCCCCCCTCCCACCTCTGACATGTGCTGAAGGAGAAGATGCTTTGATGTACAAATCAGCCCAGCTCTGCTCTGGTCACTGGAGCTGTGACCATTTACCCCAGCCAAGGTCTCCCCTGTGATGCCTAAGGACCCTGTGAATCCACAAGTCAGTGAACCATCTCTGCTCATTTCTAGCTAAGTCTCTCACCCTGGGGTGAAAGCTTTCCCCCTCTGACCCACGAGATTCCTCTCAATTGCCAGGAGCCTACCAGCAAGCCCAGCTGAACCACGTGCTGCTTCAGGCTCTGTAGCTCTTGGGTGGAGGAGGATGCTGAGGTTAGCCTGCAGCAATGTTTGTGAGTTTGGGGAACACTTGCTGCTTCTAAGAAAAGAAAAAAATCTGTTTTGTCTGCCGTCAGGAGGCCTTAGTCAGGAAAATCTTTGTGCTGGGGCAGCTTTACTGCACATGGCAAAGAGGGGCCAGAAAGGAAGGCTGAGATGCACAAAGCTCATGAAACACCTGCTGAGATAGTGGGCAGCTGTGCCCAGGACCTCTCCAGCACAAGCAGGAATGAAACAAACCTTCATGCTAAATCCCATCTCTTCTGCACACATCCAAGAGTCCCACCACAACTCCAAAGTATGACATTTGTACTTTCCCCTCCTTAAAACAGCTCACCATCTCCTCTGTGTCCTCTCATGCCCTATTCCCCTTGTCCTGGGTCTTTTTCCAAGGGCTTGTTCTTTAGGAGGGAGGTTAAACACCTCTGTTTGGTCACCCTGGACACTGTCTCTGTCCCAAATCCTGGCCAGCCTTCTCTGTTGTCCCTTCAGCCAAACACTCCATCTTCTGAAATGCCAGCGCTGCCAAGCAATTACCCAGTGAACAAGACAGGCCAGTGAAAGGCAGATAACTGGGGACACACTGATGACAAAGTGCCACCAACTCCCTCCCCCTGCCTCGCCCAACAGCCTTTTACGTGTTTTAGAGTGCAACCTCAGCCCGAGCTCCCTTTCACTTGCGTGAGGCCAAAACCACCGAGACAGGCTGACACAGGGCCTGAAGTCGCTCAGGGGACACAAGGGTCTCCACAACAAAAGGGTTTGGAAAAAGGGACCCCAGGAACAGCCTTGGAAGAGAAAAAAAAAGGATTTGACCCATGTTCACCTACATCATACTGGATCTCACCCAGAACTGCCCCCAAACTGAAACGAAAGGAGAAGTGGAAACCAGAGGCATCAGCCATCCCTCCCCGCATCAGGATGTGCTACAACTCAGAGGGAGAAGTGCCAGAAATTAAGTGAAAACCACCAGGACCATGACTGTATTAGACTTTTGCACCTCAGAGAGATATGGGAGAGCAGAGGGTGCTGCAATGTCCCTCCCATGGCTGCCTGCTTTTTGAGGTGTTAATACCCCCTGTACACCTTTACTCCTCAGAGCAGCATCAAACAGCATCACCAAATCCCATCTAATAGGCATGAAATTGGATCAGGACACTCCTTTCTGTCTCACTCCTCAGCAGCAGCAAGTCTGTGCAGCCAGAATGAACAGAGACTTTGCTGTCCCCAGCAGAGCTAGGCTCAGAGTACAACTACATGTACAGCACAGCCAAATGGGGCTACAACAGTGAGTAATACCAGTAATCCCACACAGACTTCATTTTTCTTCAATGTTTCTCAGCATATTGATGAAAATCTTCATCATAAGCTGCACTGATTTCATATAGCTCTGTCTGCTTGGCAAACAAAAAAGGTCAAGCAGACTTACAAAGCTGTGCCTTCCCCCCTGCCAAAACTCCTTAAATATTTTTTTTACAGTCAAGTAGCTTCATGCTTATCTGAAAAACAACCTTTCCAAGGCATGACCTGAGACTCTGGAAGCCCCATCAACTCCAACCCCTGAACTCATCTCCCCAAATGACAAAAAGCAGCTAAGCAGCAGCTAATATCAGCCTTGGCAGCTGCTGAGCATTGCAGGTCAACAGCAGACGGGTTAGTTTAAAAGCTGTGTTGCCTTTGGCAGATGCTGCAAGCTCCTAAGGCCAAACTTTTTGAAGAGGTGCATTATACACCCTGGGCCTTGGCAGTGTCAAGGCCACATCCTAGAGACAGGCATCTCTGCTCAAGCAGTGCCTCAGCTATATAGCAAGATGTGAGTTATAATCAGGGCTGAGATTGAAAGGGGCTGAGGAGTGAAGCAGCAAGGGTTGGATCTTGGGACCATGAACCTACATGGAAAAGCAGAAAGAAATTTACTTGATTAGTTGAGAGAAAAGCAGGGATGTCATGACCACCTCTAACCAGCCCTGCAGCTTAACCTCTTGAGAAAAGGAAAGGAAGCTAATAACCTACCAGCCTTCATTTCTCACAAGCACAGAATAAGTTCAAGCACAGAAAAGGAGACCATTGTGATCCACATCCCCTAGTAGTAGGATGAGAAATCCCAAACTCAGTTTGGAGCTAAAGGGTGTGGGACAGACAATGAGAAACACCTGGAAGGGGAAATGCCACGATACTTTGAATGGCACAGTTCATCAATACCAACCCCGAGGTGCACCAGCAGCTTGGGAACCTGCAGCACTTACAAGCCAAGCTTTCCTGCGTGGAACCAGAGCACACTCACCTATCCTGGTGGGGAAGATGTCCTCATTGTTAATGAGCATCTCAATCCAGTCCATCAGCATGCACATGTACTGGGGGGCCGACAGCTTGGTCGGCTTCTTGTACTTGCTGTCATCCTGCCACCTGTACTCGTACTTGAGCCCCCCGGACATGATGGGGCAGCTCCTCTCGGTGCAGTACTCGGACATGGTGCCGTAGATGAGGTTGATGCGGTTGAAGAAGTCCACCACGTGCACGGCGATCCAGTCGTTGATGCTCTCGCCAGGAGGCAGCTGCACCACTGCCTTCAGGTCCAGCCCAGACTTGAGGGAGGCCTGGGCTTTCTTGTACAGCTCAAAGCGCTGCGTGCCCGGCTCAAACTTCTTTCGGGGACGGAACGTTTTGTCTTTGTTGAAGACTTGCTTGAGACACAGGGCCATTGTGGGCAGGGCCAGCCAGGGTGAGGGCAGAGGCTCAGAGCAACATGAAACCCAGGGCTGGGGTCTTCAGGGATGGAGGTTTCTGGGAGGGGAAACAGACACATTTCAGTCACACGTGAAGACAGCCGCATGTGTGGACACACTTGAAGGGGTTTGCACCAGGATGCTGGCTGGCCCCACTGCTCTGACAGCACATGGGGACACAGATTTGGAGTGAGCTGCTGGTCTCTTCACACCCACCAGGCTGACCTGGAGCAGCTGCTGCCAGCTCACACAGCAGCTCCTGGCACTGGAGAGGGAAAGCCCTGCCACCGTGCCCCATGCAAGGCTTGATGGCAGACAGAGTCCTTCCTCCCTCCTGAGCACCCAGGAGCTCACCAGGCTCCAGCCAACCTCTCCCCTCCAGGCTTTTACCAACAAGTGCTGCAATAAAGTGAGAGCCATGATATCAGCAGACCTCACCAGTTCGGGCAGTCCCACTCTGGTGGCCTTTTCCTCTCCTGGCAAAGGGGAAGCATCTCTTTCCCAGGCACTTCTCTGTACAAATAACCCCTGACCCTGCAGCAGCGGCTGGCAAGTGAGGCCCCGGGGACCGCGCTGCGATCGCAGCTGGCTGCTGGTTCACACAGCCCTAGAGCCAGCATCAATGGGAAAACGGGGGATTATTTTTGTTGCTCTGCCTGGTGTGTTTGTCCCGAAGAACAAAACCCACATCCGAAGAAGGGAAGCGCAGCCCAGCACAGCAGAACAACATTGCCAGGATGCCGCCAGCTCTCCCAGCATGCACACAATGCACACGGCAGTGCTGGAGCTGATGCTCTGGGTGACTCCAGGGCTCAGCAAAGTGCTGAGCTCACCCCTTCCTGCCCAAGATTAGCAGCACAGATGAGGGCTGTATTTTCCTTTTCCTCCCTGAAATCCAGTGGAAATCCCATCCACCCAAAGCTGTCCTGGACGGGCTGAAATTGTGCATTTTGTTACCTGAATTAATCACCAGTGGTGTTAATGTGAGACCAAGGCCTCCTTGTGTTAAATGCCTTGCTGAGGCTTAGGGAAGAGAAAGTATTCCAACAGCCTCCCCCTAATGGGAAGAGACAGAGAAGCAGTTAAAGTTAAGAAAAAGGAAGGAAAATATTTATGGAAAAGGGAAGTTACTGACCTAAAGTCACAAGTAGGAGGGAATAGTGCAAACCTTGGATGAACATTCATCATTAAAAACTCAACTTTAGCCAAAAGCTTGCTATTTAAATTCTGTTTTCTAAACTCAATCCTGAGCCTGAGGCAGGTCCTATTTTGTGATCAGCTAAACATCTCTCAAGTGAAACCCTCTGCTCCCCTTAAGGCTCACCCCGGGGTTGTCACTGGGAGGCAGTTGGACCTAGAGATCATCCCAATACCTGCAGGATCTGCCTGGCAGGGACTCCTGCACTGCAGCCAACACGTGTAAAACCCTGTCATGGATGCACACCCTGGTGTGGGTGGGAAACCCAGCACAAATGCCATTAGTGCACAACCACAGCCTTTCCCACAGGCTGGAGCCAGAGCTTTGCCACTCTTACACAGCTCACAGCACAGTGAAACCCCATCATGCTCTGCTGCACCCAGGGACAAAAAAACGTGTGTTTTTAGGTGCTTTCTGCCCCACAGAGAGAGTCACAGCCATCACACAATGTTATGCAGTATGACTTCAACACCACGGTATCTGCATACCTTCCCCATCTCATGTGGCTGGGTGGGATTTTAGTTGCCACATCCCCATCACCCTCATCTATTGCTTCAGGGCAATGACTGGGGGATGTTTCTTGGATGCTTTTTCTTCCTCTGCTCCAACCATGGCAAAGAACTTGTTTCCCACTAAAAAAAAAGAGCATGATTTCTCCAAAATGCCAGCCAGTGAAGCCAGCATGATGGTATGACTCCTCTCTGTCCCTTGAGAATGGCCTGTGCTGCAGCAGTCCTTATGGATCTTGTGGGAGGCCAGGGGACTCTGGGCACAGTGAGGCCCTAAAGAAAAGCCCTAATCCAGGACTTCCTGAATTCCACATATTCAAGCATATCCTGTTGATAACACCTCTCAAAAAAGCCTTCTGGGGAGTTTGCTAACACATAATGCCTTCAAGAATATGTCTGCATATATTCATATATATTTATATATAACTACTGCAACAGGGATCCTAATTTAGAAATGTAGGAAGTGCTGGGATACCCTCAGGATGAGGAACCCAGCAAGCTTTGCCCATAGTGCAAAGTAGGAACGGTGGGGCTGAGCAGCCTGGCCCTGCATCCAAGTTTTCCTGGAATTTCGGCAAGGGAACTCATGCCAACAGACATTTCTCTATGTCACCATCTCTGCTGGCCTTGGCTCCATCTGCTCTGCTTCAGGAGCTGTTGCTGTTTGTAGACTCTTCCATGCAGAGACTGAGTTGTTCCATGGTGATGAGCAGCCACACTGGCAGATGACATCCCATCAAACATGTCACTTGCAGGGGCTGACAGCTGTGAAATCAGTTCTCTTTTAGTGCCTCACACTGCAAGTCCTCCTCAAATATTCACTGACTGGGAAATAAACATCTCATCTGCTGAAGCCAGACCTGTAACTCATCTACAACTCCATCCCTGCATCATCCACAGCTGGATCTCTGTGCTACCCTGCAAGCTGCTCTCACTCATTAGGCAGGTGGAAATGTGCTTCGTGGTTCAGCACCATCTGAATAAAACATCAGTTCAAAAAAAAAAAAAAAAAAGGAGCAACAAAACTGCTAAACATCTGCCAGGTGTTTTCCTACCATGTATCTGTTTGAGTGGGAATGGAGAGTAAAACCCATTGCTGCACAAATGCTCAGAGCTGACCTGTCCCTGAGCCTGCAGAGGACACCAGCACAGCACTGCAGCCTCTCTGCCTCCCAGGCAGTGGTTTTCTTTTCAGGATCCTCATCATCACCACTACCAAAACACCAAGTCATTAAAAGACCTTGTTAATCTTTACTGGAGAAAAATGTTATCCACAAATTACATTTAACACGAAGCCAAAAATACATCCTGGGATTTATGACCTGAAGAAGCAGAGAAGGGCACTGCACCAAAGAACACATTGGTTCTCTACCTCCCTTCAGAGTTTTCAGTGCCCAGAGAGATCCATGCAGAGGAAAGAGAGGGGGCAGTGGTGGCCAGGATCAAGATATGAGATCCCAGCTCTGGCCCTTGCAAATGGGGCACTGAGGTGAGATGCACCAGCTTGGAACAAACAGACTTTGCAAAGTCACCAATGTCTCAGATTCCCCTCAGGCAGAGACTCAGCACTCATCTGTTTTCTGGGAAGAAAAGCAAAATCCTTTGCGAAGGGACCTGGACACATCCTGAGTCTAAAAGTGTAAAGCCTTGCTGTAAAAGGGCCTCAGCCAATGCAAAATCAGATTTTCCCAGTTTCCACTTTAATGCGTCCAACCCGACCGGTGCTCTTGAATCATTGACCAAGAATTTGGGGCAGATCCATGTAAAGAGATGGAAAATGGGAGATCTTCCAAGGTTTATGGTGCAAAGTTCAGCTGAGTCTGATGTTCAGGGCTGTCGTGTTCCTAGAAATCATGTTGTGGTCCACTCGGGCTTGGGGTGGAGCAGGAGACGCGTCCAAGTCCTAATCGCTGCTCACACTGCCTGTTTTGGGAAATCCTAAGGGTGGAATGCCATCCAACAAGCTCAGACAGCAACTTCCTACAACATGACCCTGCAGGTCCCACCCCAGCCGGCACAGGCAGAGCCATGGCCCCAGCCTGCAGCTCTCTGCCCTCAGTTCCCACATGCAAAACCAAAGCTTTTCCAAGAGGAACCTTGGCAAAGCCTGCAAACCTTTTCCGCACACCACAGCTCCCATTACGGGGTGGTGCTGGTTCTCCAGGGGTCCACAAATCCCTTTCTGAAGCATCTGCAGACCCCCAAATCAAACCTCATCCTATGCTTGGGAGTGGACAAGGAGTGAAGCAGGTGGAGCTGGAGACTTGCTCTGCTGTCACCCTGTGTCCCCACAGAGGATGGCTGTAAGAGGATGAATGAAGCTTCTGGGAGGAAAGAGACTGACATTTGCCATGGGACATCCATGCCATGGTGTCCTCAGCGTTCACCCCCCATCCACACTCCCAAAATAGCCTTGGCTTTGAGAAGCTTGGCCACAAACCCAGTGGCCACAAATCCCATCCCTGTCCATGAAGGCTGCTGGGCTTCAGTCCTGCGTCGGATTTTAAAAGCAGCAGCAGAAGCAAAACTCAGTGGGGTTTAGCAAGAACAAAAAAGCACAGGGTTAAGCTGTGCAAGGACAAGGCAGAACCACTGTTGGGGAGGTAGCAGGCACAGACATGTGAAAAACTGATGTCCCAGATTGCTGGCAAGTCCAGAGACGAAAGGAAATGAACTGGAAGGGAGGGATGCAAGTTCAGGGTCAGACTTACTCGCTAATTTCAGGTTTGAGGATTGGTTTTTTTTATCTAAACTAGCCTTCTTTCTTTCTTTCTTTTTCTATAATTTCAAAACCATAGAGGAGCACAACAAGGCAAAGGCTTTGTTGTAAATTAAAACAACTCTGAAAGGTCTGCTTAGAAATCACAAAATAAAAGGGAAGAGCAGGCAGAGCTGTGGGAGAGTAGCTTCCTTCTCACAGTTCTGCAGGCTTGGGGGCAAGGACACCAAGGGAAACCTCTGGTTTTGACCCCGAATAAGCTTTAGTCAGAAACCCAGCAGGAAGAATCAGACAGATGCACTGCCAGTCTCCAGGATGGTGGTGACAGTGCTGGTCCCTGGCTCTCTGCCTCAGTGTCCCCAGTTTCAAAACTGATCTCCCTCCCCAGCCTCCCTTTATAATAAGGGCTGCAACAGCAAAGGCTTCAGGGGAAAAAGTGCTTTGCATGTGTCTCTGGGAAGCACTAACAACCACGAAGGGTGAGGAGAGAGGAAGCTCTGATACCAGCACCTCCCATAGCTCCAGTGCCAAGTGCATCCTCCCTGGATCCATCCCGAGACAGTGACACACTGGCAGAAGCATCTGCCTGCAAACTGCTGTGTTAGCAGCAACTCCAACCCTCATGGGCAGTGTGAGCACTGGGGAGCACAACAAGGGGTCCAGCACTGTGGGCAACCTGAGGGAGACTCCAGCTCCCACTGCTTTGGGAAGAGGGCAAGGAGGCAGAGCACAAACCTGCCCAGCTCCAGGCACCTTAGAGAAAAGTGTAGGGTAATTACCACCAGCTCTGCACATCCCCCACGGGCTTCTCTGGGGCATCTTGCCTTTGGGGCACTCAGATATCTACGGCTTCTCTGCTTTAGGGGATTCCCTTCTCCCCACCATAGGCAGTGTAAAAGTCCCACCCAGCCCCATCCCAGATGGAGGAGGAGGAGGACAGCATCAGCTCAGCCACCATGTGCCAGAGCCCTGAGACAGACAGACAGCCTCCAGATGGACAGTCAGCCCAGAAACCTGCTGGCCCCAGCTGGCTTTTCACTGCTCTAGGAAGCCTCGCTGCCTGGCTGAGGAGTTAGCAGCCCTGTCTCTGAGCTTCCCTTCAAGCCCCAAAGAAGTCCAGATGCACTCTGGCCTTCAGCCTGTCCTAGAGCATCTCTGCAACCAGGGCTGTTTCTTGCGACTCATGCCCCACAGACTTCTCCCAAGCAGCCCTGAGCTGCAGACACTGCAGCCTGGACCCAGGGAGGGACTGTGGGCAAATGGTGCTTCCAGGGAAAGGAGCATATTCCCTCTTTTTACAAGCCTTTCCAGTCTTGTAATCATCTAAGGAAGGGGGGCTGCAGAAGGAGGGTGCTGGGGAGCAGAGCCCTGGGGCACTGGCCCCTCTCCCTCTGTGCTTCCTGCTGGAGCCAAGCCCCAGCTGGGCTGTCCGTGAGAAACGGGGTTATTGGCCGCTCATCCCAAATATAACTTAAACGACAGAGAATTCCAGGAAATAAGCCAAGACAAAATGCAGGGAGGGGGATCAAGGCCCAGCACATGGGCTGGGGGAGCTTCAGAGAAGCCCTGGGCTCTCAGCAGCATCTCCCTGCTGCCAAACCTTCCTTGTGCAAACTCCCCTGGTGCTGCAGAGACCCATGAGAGCATCCATGAGCACAAATCCCTGGAACAGAGCAGGACTCAGACCCTCACACTCCAGCTGGGGACAGCTGCCAGCGGGAAGCTGTGCTGGTGTTTCCCCCAACTCACATGGTGCTTGGAAATCCCCAGCTCGTGAGAAACGGACCTGGATGGCTTCCAGGAACAGGACTGCTTACACCGCCCTGCAGATGTCCCCTGCTGTCCCCTGGCTCTGTCTGCTCCTTGCCCTGCCTCCCTGCCACACCACCAGCAGGGCAGCAGCTCTCTTGCCCAAAGGCACCAAAAAAGTTTTTCCCGGATCACACAAGGCACCTGCAAGCAGGAAAGCAAAGCAGCATCTCTCCAGGTTAGAGGCAGCATGTCCCGCTCCTTTTACGTGTGATACCCAGTGGGGCTGGGGGCTTTTTGGGGGTACCTCATTCCTGGGAACTGAGATCTCACTGCTGCTACCAGAAACTTGCTGTGAGCCCTGAAAAGAAGTGTCCAATGGCCTCAGTGGTGTCCAACAGCTCTGGTTCAGTCCCAAGGGTGATCACTCTGTTGTCAGAGCCGTAATTCCAAACACCGGGAGCTCCAGGCCTGCGAGCTCAAGGAAGAAGACGACAGGAGATAAGCCAGCTGCGGAAAACCCATCTCCACCCTTGCTCTCACCCAGTTCCCCCGCCCACAGCTTTCCACCCTCCCTCCGACACCGGCAAAGCCGCTGCAGGGGCTGTCCCGTTCGGGGAAACGCGTGTGCTGCCTTCCCCTGCCTATCCCCCTGCCCCCGAGGGTCCCCCCTTCCCTGTACACCGCCGATCATTCGCATATATTCCCTGCCCAGCATCCCCAAAACTGGGGATCCCTGGTATTTACACACTGGCTGCTGAGCTGAGACACCCCAGAGGAAGGGGAAGAGCCTTCTGCAGGCGTCCATAGCCCGAGTGAAGAAGTGTTCTTTTCTAGGCTAATGCCAACCCAGGTCTTGGCTATCTCGTGCTGAAAGGCACCCCAGGAGCATCCTCAGGAGAGTGGTGCCCTTTTTACCCCGCAGGACTCACCTCATCCCCCGGCACGGCGGCTTCCAGTCTCAAATAAATCCCCCCGGTACACTTTCTGCTCTTATTCAGGGAAAAGGGGGGGGGGGGGGGGGGGGGGGGCGGGACGAGGGGGGGAACAAAACAAAAACAAAAATAAACTCCCAACAAATTAAAAATATACAAAGTCCAAGCCAGGGTCTCTTTCAGGACTATCGGGGATGGCAGCAGCAGCGGCGGCACGGAGAACTGCCTCGCTCCAGCGCTCACGGGGGTTTCGTTAGAGAAACCGGGGCCGAGGGTTTTTCTCCGGTCAGTGATGTCACATCCTGACCCCGCCGGCAGCTCCAGCTGTCCCTGGAAAACCCGCCTGGAAGTGGGGCTGCCAGCCCCCACCATCCGCAGGCTGATGGGTGGGCACTCACTGGCTCAGACCCGCACCATTCCTGGATGCTGAGATCCTTCCTGGCGTGCAGCCCCGTGCCGCTGGCTGGCTCCGGCTTTCACAGGACAGCAGGGAGCTGTCGAAAGGAGACGAAATCCCAGAGTGTTTTCCCCTCCTCCCCCCATCTTTTCACAGTTCCTCTCCCTTCATCCTTCCCCGCTCTGCACACACACAAAAAACAGCCGCGGGTTCCCATGCCAGGCTAAGCTGGATGCCATCCAAAACAGAAATGCCGGAGAGAAAAGAAAGAAAGAGAAAAACTTTCTCTGCACAGAGCACTTACTTTCGGTCTGTCGGAGGTGGGGTGAGCTCTGAAGCGCTGCGGTATTTAAATCCTGCTCAGCAAAGGCAAGCCCGAGCCAGCACGCTCGGCGCCGGCAGGAGCGGCCAGCCAGCGTGGGATGGCTTGGCAGGACCGGGATCTGCTTCGGGGTCAGAACAGATGGGCTGGAACACCCCACGGGTGCTGCTGGGGGGTGTCGCAGCAGGGGCAGGCACAGCATGGCCCCGACACTCACTCACTCGCTTCCTGGCACGGTGACGTGTCGCTCCCCGGGGATGAGATGGGTGATGCTCTGCCCTTACTGAAACGTCTGCAAGTTGCTTGGCACCAGGACAGTTCTAGCGAGGGAAACGTTTCTAGCCTCTCTTACACGTGTGTTAAACTCAGGTCAAGCCAAGCGTTTGCAGGTGGTGAGGCGAGCTGGGGAGTGGGGCACAGGGCAAGGAGGATGTGGCTGATGGGCACGTTTGCATAAAGCCGGAGGGTTTAGGATCAGGGTTTGATTCCCTGAACCATGCCTACCATCCCCTGGTGCTGCAGCCGTGGATCAATCTCCCAGCCCCGTGCAGCCTGTGCATCCAGCAGGATGTATCTGCAGGATCCAGACACCTTTCCTCAGAATGCGGCTTCTCAGCTGCAGGTGATGCCAGGGTTTGCTCTTGAGGCACAACGTTCAGAGGCAGTCTTTAAAAATAAATTCATCCAGCAGCCTTCCAGACCAGCCAGCCATGAGGGAGCTCAGCCCAGCCCTGCAAGGTGCTTACTCTCCTTTCCTCCCTTTCTGTGTGAGGTTGGTTTGGTGCAGGTGCAATAGAAACTCTTTGGCACCTGCAGCAGTGTCTTATTAGAAGTGAAGAGGACACGGTAGGGCCTATTTCATCGGGCAGCAGTCACTGGTGGATCACTTTTGACTGGAGCTGAAGGGAATTGGAGTTTGCATACCCCAGAAGCCCCTTGCTTTTCTACCTGTCCCCGTTTGGCACATGGCTGAAGGGCAGGTCCTGAACCAGGTCACAGGAGAAGGACACACCAAGGACATGCAGGATTCATCTGTGCTCTGCATCCACTACAGCATGAGATAGCTGAGGTGTCTCACATCTGCAGAAAAGGTAAAACCTTGAGGTGAAGTGCCTTACACAGCTCTTGAGGCAGGAGGGAAGCACAAGTTGTCAAATTCATCTGTCCATCTGCTTCCCACCACCACCACCATCACCTAACCCAGTACAACAGCCATGACCTCAGAGCTCAGCTCTGTGTGTGCATCCTTCCCAGACCTGTAAGCTGAGACTTTTCCAAGTCAGCCTTGCCCTGCTCATGAATGAATCTCTCACAGTCATTGCAGGTAGTCTCAGGTCAAAGTAACACCCCTAAAATCAGGATCAAGCTCAAGTAATCCAGCAGACTCTTCCTGGTCACTGGCAAACCAGCCACATTCCTGACTCCAGCAGGTTCAGGCAAAGTCTTTTCTCATCCCCAAAATGCTGGATGCTTATTACAACCACCCCAAGTCCCAGCAAGGGCTGAGCAATGCTGCTGTCCTCCATCCTGGGGACCTGGGATGCAGGAAACAACAAAATTTCCTCAGACCTTGTGATCAGGATGTGGAGGTCTGTGGAGTAGATGTAACTCCTAACAGCAAATGCCAAACCAGGAGGAAACTTTCAACTGAAATCCCTGCAGAAAATGGGCAGAAATCCAAAAGTGAGGGGGCTTGGCCAAATAGCAAAGATCCCAAAGGCAACTCATAGCCAAGACTACATCCAAGCAAGTTGGAGCCGAAATACTTGGAGGCGAGATGGGGTCCTCCCACCCTCATCAGTCTGGAGCCAAAGGAGAGGGGCCAGGAGAACAGCAGAAGGGTTGGAATGACATCAGCTGCAGCACCTCCTGCTCAGGGACTCAGCCCCTCGTGTGAGGTTTTGGAAACCTCACAGAGCGGAGAGCCCACGGTCCCAGAGCCACCCAGTGTCCCAGCTGTGGAGAGGGGAAGCAGGAGTCACTTGGGAGAGAGGAAAAGGTCCGAGGGACAGGTTTGGGGAAGGAGGGATGTGTTATTGTGAAGAGGGCACTTGTCTGCCCTGGAGGAAGGAAGAGGGGAATGCTGGCCTCGCTCCTGAAGGCAGGTGCATGGCTGAATTTATCAGGGGAAGGAAGCAGGGACGGAAGCGAGCCCGGAGCACTGGGCGGCTCCATCGGGGCTCACGGGCAGGCACGGGAAGAGGCCCAGGACAGTGAAGCAGCTTTACAAGGTTTGTCAGGACATGGCTGCACCGGGGGGAGAGAGGGTGGGGGAGCCCCCGCCAGCCCCACCACGGCGCTGGGCTCTCACACAGTGCCCTGCACAGCACCTCATGGGGTCACCACTTCAGCAGCTGGGGAGATGCTTGTTCCCAGGCAGGGCTGGAGGGCTGTGAATGCCTGTGCAGAGCAGAAGACAAAGAAAGGGAGCAGTGGGTTTGCTCTGGTTATTCCCAGAGAGGAATGGGACGTGTCCAGAAAAGTTCTCAGCTTTTTTGTCTAACTATTTCTCTCACTCTTTCTCTCTAACTCTGTGTCTAACTCCATTTATTTTTCTTCCTAACTCTATTTCTTTTTCTCTCTAACTTTATTTTTAACTTTGTTTTTCTTTCTAGCTTAAAAATAAAAATGCAGTAGTAGAAACGTTCAGGCTCCCTGGGAGTAAAAACAAAACAACTTTAAATTATTATTTAAATAAAAAAATTTACTCCATGGCAGCCTGAAATTTTCTAGTGCTGCACCAGACTTTTTTTTTTTTGTCTATAGTATATAGGGCCCCTAATTAGTACTCTAGATGAAAGTAACTAATAATTACCTTGATTTAGCATTACATGCCTACTCCCATCTGGAGTACTAATTAAATGAAAAAATTAATTAATTACACACCTAATTGGTTAATTGGATAATTACTTAATTAGACAATTAGCTAATTAGTGAATTTTTCAGAGCACAGCCACCACTATCACTGATCAAAAGATCCACCTCTCACAAAAGCCCAGCCCTCTCCCAGGGTAACTTCCCCTACACAGAAACACGTGGCCCTGCCCCCGGGCCAGGTGACCCCTCCTCCCTGGCCACGTGACACCCCTGGTGTCACATGGCCCCGCCCCCGGTCACGTGCCCCCCGGGAGTCATGTGGGCCCGCCTCCCCAGCCACATGACACTCCCCCGGCATCACGTGACCTCACCCAGTGGGCACATGATCCCACGGTGGAACGTGCCCCCTGGGCCATGTGACCCATTGGAAGTCACGTTGCCCCGCCTCCCTGGCCACATGACCTCCTGGGTGGCCCCTGCCCACCACTGTGCCATCGTGTCGTCACGTGGCCCCGCCCCTTACCACGTCATTGTGTCGTCACGCCACCACGCCCCCTCATGTAATTGTGTCATCATGTCACCCCACCTGCCTGCATGGGCGCCGCCATGTTTGCCTGGTATCACATGACTGCATGGGGCCGCATTATTTGTCAAGTATCACATGATCGCATGGGGGCCGCCATATATGTCAGGCATCACATGGCTTCCCGCAGGCCGCCATCTTAGTCCCATATCACAGGATATTCCAGCTGCCACAATGGACCACAGGGTTTTTATTCAGATAATACAGAAACCCTAATCAGCGCTGCACATGAAACTAACTAACAATTAACCTGACAAAGCATGACATCACTACTTCCATCTGGACCACTAATTTCATTAACCTATTAATTAATTACACAACAAATGCCTAACTGCACAAAGACATAAGCAAATATTTACCCAATTTTTTACAACAGCACCCCCGAACTCTACACCCTCCCCACCACCACCCCTAAGGCAAGCCCCTCACCAAGCACCACCCCTAACCATAGCAGCCATCCCCCAGCGCCACCCCTAACCCCAGTGCAGTGTCAGGAACAGTCAGTTCTGCTCTGCTCTACCATGCCTGACAAACTCAGAGACAAGGAGTGAGAAATTCTTCAGCCGTGGATCACAGGGCACTGGAGTCTTGCCATTTTCTAAGGCAGGTGCAGATGAAAAAGCACTGGAGTCATCATTGTACGGAAGGGTAAGAACGTTGCCCATCAATCTGCACTTCCTTGATTGCTTCAACTGCCACCCTCCTCCCTCGGGAGCAGGACGTGCTCTGGGTTTATCTCCCCAGGGTGACAGGGGTGGGTGGGAAAGCCAGAGGTTTGAGATGCTGGTAACAAAGAGCCTCTGCCTGCAAAACTTGATCCACCACTCCTAGCAGGCTTTCCTCCAGCTGGAGGCAGACCTCAGCCAGCTCTGAGGGGGCTCCTACAGCACCTGCTTCAGCCAGCAAGTCCTTGCTGCAGGATGCTGCAGGGGCTGAAGTTTACACGGGGCCATGGGAGTCTCAGGCTTCTTCTCGCTGAACGTGCCCATTTGACAGCTACTAAAACCAGGCACATCCATCTTGCGAAGATCCTGGCCCAGAAAAGACTGGCAATCAGTAAAACATGCTGGGAAATTACTGCAGGATGTTTGCCCTCCCAAGGCAGCTCAGGTGGGATCTAGAACATGGGGCTGGTGGAACATGAGCTGAACTCAGTACAACCCAGCTTGTTATGGACCACGCAGGAGCAGCCTGAGTATCTACATGGTTCTCAGCACACAACTCACAAAGTTCACAAAGCTGAGCAGAGAGGCTCAGGCAAGCTGTACCCAGAGCTCAGAATCAGGAGACAAACCTTCCCTCTAGTGGCAGGATGGCACATGAATCCCACAGCCACCTTCTCCCTCTGTTACCCCTCTCCCCATGCCAAGCCTAACAGCATTAGTCTTCACCAGCCCTAAGGCTCAGCACACATCCTGAGGGTGTCAAATCTTACAAATTCTATGTGAGTTTTTACTGGCTTAAAACTGGCGCAGCTGCTGATTTGCACAAAGCCAGACAGCCTCGGGCGTCTGTGTCCACTCTGCAGCTTGTAGTGCCCATCCATGCCCATAATCAGCCCATGCCATGGCTGTGCCAGACAGCACAGTTCATCCACAAGTGTGTCCCAGGCACTGGAGAAGCCACACAGCCACAAATCATTGCTGGTTTCTGCAGCACGGGTGGTTTGTAGGGCCAGTTCTTCAGCTGGGTTTCTCCGCCGTGCAGCAGTCATTCACTGGGGCAGAGGATTAGACCGAGAGACTCTGTTAGACCTTTTTATTGTGGGTCTTCATCCCAGTTTCAGACTCATCACTGGCCATTTCTGCTTTTTTTAAAGCCCCAGAGAAATTATTATTTTAGGAAAAAATCACATGGTAGTTTGAAAAAAAAAAACGCTCAGAATTACAAGTAGTGATCACTACAGCCTTATACCTGAGAATCTGATTTTTTATGCTCAGAAAGAGGCTGAGGTGTAGATTTGGAATCCTTAGATTTCACTCTCAGAAATGTTACATTAAAGATGAATGCAGCAACTTCAACATGTTCAAAACAGGAAGTAAATAATTTATCAAAACAGCCCTTCTATCAGCTAAGGAAAAATGATAAATGGAGCATGAACACTATAAACCAGAAGTAGAAATGCCTTTTAATAAAGGGGAGTTGCTGTTCAGATTATCACAGCCCTATCCACGTCTTCTCTGACTGATCATTCCCCTGCTCTGCAGACTGCTCTGTACACACTCAGTGAACATTGCCAGGGAGCAAGACCATCTCCTTTTAGTAAGGACCCAAGAAAAGATCTGCCTCTTCTAGAAACATGCTGCAATTTCCTGAATGGATAGGAGTTCACACCTAACATCTAAGAGTTGGTGGCAAAATAGACCTCAACAGAAAACTGCACTGTGTAGTTTTAGTGCTCAGCTTAAGCGTTCATGTCATAAAATCAGAAAAAGGGCTGGGTTGGAAGGGACCCTTCAAAAGCCATGTAGTGCAAAGAATGGGCTGAGAAAGTACAGAGTGACAGCGAGCATTACAGCAACAGGATCCTACAACTACGCAGCAAAAGGATGCTGCAAGAAACCTTCACAACTCATCACAGCGTCATATCAGGTTGTGGTTAATGAAGATATTGATACCAGTCATGCCCTCCAACAGAGAGAAAACAGCAGATCCTTCTTTCCCCTCTTTCTCTGGTAAAGGAATGAATGTTTGCCAGCTCCAGCAGGCTGACAAGGTGCAATGTGGCCCAGAGATAATTAGTGCTAAGGATGAGTTAGTGCTGGGGGTTTGGTGTAGACATGGGAAGTATTTCACTGTTGCTCCTGGAAGCTCCTGGCTATCCTGTGTCCTGTGTCCCCCTGTGCAGTGGTGGCAGTGCTGGTAACCCCCACAGGCTGCACATCACACTGCTGCAGTGTCCTTGTCCATGGATGTGTGCCTGCCTCTGATGGGAATGAACACAAGAAAAGCTCAAAGGATCGATTTTGGGATTCTTTTGCTGGGGGCAGGTTTACAACCCCCAATCTGCTGCAGTCTGTAAAACCAGGCTCTTACCAACACTGCTGTGTTAAAGCAACTCTGTGTGTTCATACCTTGGTATGATATTTTTTTCACTTGACAAACAAGAAGCTGCCTGGTGACTCTCTCTGTCACTATGCCAGTCCATCTTTCCTTTATTATGGGTAGTACTTTCCTGAAGTGGGAACAAGAGTTATTTTTTGTTCCTTCAAATGCCATTTGTGAGTTGTCTGACTAGATGTCAGCCTGAGAAAAAATAATCCTGTAGAACACACAATGATTCCTCTACACTATTAAAAATATACTAAAAAAATTAAACCATGTTCATACTGCTCAAAAACATCTCAAAGACAGAAACATCACAATAGGATACAATTAATATATCAATTAAGAAGCAGAAAATTCCCAGAACAAATCTAGTGACTCTGGTTTTTTAATCCTGAGAAAAGTTCAGACCACAATATACATCTCTGTAAGAAACCTCACAAAGAAACAAAGAGGTGTCTGTCTTAGACCATTGCTCCTATTATTTCTTCTGGATGTGCAAGCCTGTATGAATTCCACACAGATTAAAAAGCACTGAACCATGCAATTATAATGGTGGAGGGCACTTAAAATGCTTTTACTGAGAAGAAACATTGGTTGTCATCTCTTTCCTGATGTCAGTACAGCCTGTTACATAGTTCTCCTTCTGTCACTTTATTTCAGATTTCCACAATCCAGCAGGCAGCAGGAAATTACAGGATAAGGAAAATGGCTCTTTCTGATGAAGTTACACTGAAGTACTGGGCTCCATTTTTTGGCAATTAGTTACTGTTGTTCAAATGGCCCAAGTCCTCATCTTGCATCAGTGCCAGACAGGTTTGACTGTCACTCTCCCAGGATGTCTGCAGACTCTTTCTGTAGCCAAATCCAAGCTGTAAAACAGAAGACACTTGACCACCCCTCCTAGGATCTGCTGCCTGCTGCTGGCTCCTTTTACCACAGGCCAGGCTCTATGACTTGTCAGAAGCCTGCCCAGGTCTCAGTTCTTTTCCAAGCCCACTTTGCTCAAGCTCTGCTATAACTGACATGTACTTAAATTCACTGGATCTGTGGTTGAAGGTCTCCACTAATCCGTAGGTCTCGGAGCGATCCGTGGCATAGAACAGCTGCACCTGGTTGGCCAAGCACTGGGCATCATGGACCACCTATGAGTGAGAGCAGAGCAGTTACCATCAGGGTGGTGCTGTGCCATGTCCCACTGGAAAACAAATGCTACAGTCCTACTTACCACGTGGCTCAACTCCAAGTCATCTTAGTACAGTAAATCTCTTAACAAACCACCTCCCTGTGGCTCCCGACCTACTTAAAACACTTCAGCACCGCGTGTTTTAGCAACTCTCCTGCTGTGCATCTGCCTCAGAGGTCAAGTGTGTCTTTTGTGATCCCTGCCCACTCCAAGATGCACCAAGTCCTCATTTTTCCTATCTTACAGCTGACCTACTTGCAAAGATTGATTGCTTGCTCTGAGATCCAACAGGGAAAAAGAAAAGCTTTACCAGTTACTCCACTCATTGTTTCAGAAGGGGTGACAGGAGGTCAGTTAGAGGAGGGATATTTTAATCATCTTGTTCCACCACTACAGTGCCCAGTACCACCTGTCCAGGCACTGGTACAGTTATGCCAGGAATGGTGTGCCCACACAGAGGGAAAGAGCACAGGTGTGCACAAACTGAACATACAACTCTGGAGTCTCCAGCTTTGACAAATTAAAGAATTAAGCTTCAAAACAGTTTTAACTTGTTCGCAGTTAGCAACAGCTTTAATTTAAATTTGCTTCTGTTAGTAAGAAAAACAGAAGCTCTGTTCTTTTACAATGATCAGCTATAATACTCATATTAAAAAAAAGGCATAAACTGAAATCACCAAAGACTGATGATTCCCTTCTGGCTTTCCCTAGCCTTAAGTACATTAGGTTAAAAAAGACAGTGAGAGCATTCTTTGGCAAACGGTCTTTGAAAGACTTCACTGTAATTTGATTTTAAGTCAAAACTGTAGAAGCAGTTGCAGCATAAATGAAAGAAGCCAGTGAGCAGAGTTCTCTTACCAAGAACTTGGAGTCCATCTCTGCTGTCATTAGTACTATCCCTTTCTCCTTCTGCAGATCAGGATAATGGTACAAGACCAACTGGCTTGGAGCAGTTTCACCTTGGGTCTGAATGAGACAAAGAAACTTGTCAGTATCCCATAAAAACCTTCACTCCACTGCAGATTTGGGTGCTTGATTACAAAACTTTGAGTGTTAACTGCCACAAAGGCAGTTACTTCCCAGGGCTTAAGCATCAGTTCTAATCAGAAGTTCACTATTCTTTACAGAAAACAAGGGATTTTCAGAGTTAGGTTGTTTTTTTCCTTGACTAGAGACCACTTTGCATTTAAAAGAACCCACAATTTTTAGCAAGACATTTCATCTTACAGCATCTACTGCTATTTTAAGTAGCTTGCACAAACAGTTCTAAAAAGCTTGGCTCTTTCTCATGTTTTGAGACTATTGATTTTCTACCTCATTCTCCTCTACACTAGAGAGACACTTAATACCTATAACTTTACTAATTTACCTGTAACTAATGTACAATTAAACCATAACTAATAACAGCTTTTGTTATGATAGTTCTTTTCAAGTTAAGCTGGACAACCTGTTGGTTAAACTATTTAGTAAATCCTATATATTGCAATATGCTGATATTATCTATTTCTGGATCCTAAGTAAATTTTAAACTTTTTATCTCAAACACTTACCTGAACATTTATCAGGGAAGTGAAGTGTAATTCTGTTCCAGACCACTGCCCCACAAAGAACTCATAGCCTTCTTTTCTTGGCAAAGCATACAGAAACTACAGAGAAATGATAAAAAAACAAACCAATTTTTCCTTACATAGATCAAAATGATGCCTATGTCACACTGGCCTCCAGCATTAATGCTTTAGTGAGAGAACTACAACAGAAAAAAGAGGTTTTTTGCCCCGCCACAAGTGACAGGACAGCAAGAACCAGACTTCAAAGCACACAATAAAGCAGAATTACCCTATCAGTATTAATTCATTAGCAAGTATCTTGACAAATACTTTTATCAGTATTTTGAGACATAAAAAGGATAGCGGAGAACATTCAGACCTTTCTGACCTTTCTGTTCTCACCTAGAAAGCTAACAGCAGAAACTGTCAAATATAAGGTAAGGAGCAGAGCATTTAATCCTGTCATTTTATCAGCTGCCCCAGAACAGGCAGCAAGCACCTTCCCTCTAGACATTTACAGCTCCACAGGCTACAGACCTGCTTGTTTTCCCACACCAAGGGAAGGACACCATGGGAACAGAAAATCTTGCAGGATACCTGACTGAATGCCAGTGAACTGTACAGAAATGCACTTCAGGCTATAAATAACTTTCCAATCTCCAAGTAGCTCAGGAAGCCAGATACATTTGATCTTGCTCTTGGCAAGTGAAGTAGGTAGGACTAATCCATCCCAGTAAAGTCTCCATTCCCTGGGAGATTTTGTGCTGCTGTTCTCTCAACCCTCCATCTCTTCTATCTAGATTAAACTGTTTCATACATATGAATAGGCACTGCTTTATCTGAGCACCAGGACAAGTGTCTGAACACCTGGATTTTACTAATCAGGCTGATACAATGGGTATGAACACAAGAGAGTCAAAAGTTAATGGATCAGGCTTTGAAGAGAAGCATTACAGCTCTACAGCCACAAACTGCTGCACTTACCGATGGACAGCTCTGGGCTCTCTTCCACATCAAATCAAACTTGTCTGCCTTGGGGGAAAGAGAAAGAGAAGTTCAATTTTCATAACACAAATATGGATGCAAAGCTGTTCACAATCACCTCATTAACCTTTAGAGGGTACAGCTTCCATCTGGAGAAGGTCCCGCTGTGGGGACAGATGGCAATGAGTGCATGGAAAGCCACATTTAGTTCTTATTTACCTAAAAGTCACCAGCATCCCATTTTAACAAGGCTGTCTCTAAGATGCAGCAGCAAAATCCCTGGATCCAGAGCTTCATTCCTTGGATGTGAGGGTCCCAAGCCTGAGGCTTACATTACATCCTTTTTCAGCAATTGCTCCACTGCATCATGTAGTGTCAACAGCTGAGCGAGACAACACATCCCTGGCTCCAAACTGTGGATTTACATCATTGTCATCTGTTCTTCACTATAAAAATGCAGCCCATAGATACACTCAATAACATACTTATTGCTTAGGTTTAAATTAAAACCACAACCTTATTTCAGCCCTGATGAAACCTGGCAATTTCATTCCCATGTTCTCTGTGCTTCCCCCAGTCTTTTGCCCAGTTCTTTGTTGGTTTTTTTTTGCTTCCCAGCACTATATTATTATCTACTCTTAAGTGTTCAGGAAAGAAAACACATGCCATTCATCAACAAGAAATTCCTTTGCGTGTACTTTTGAGCACTGGAGAATTATGCAAGACCTTTCTTTCAGCCAACAAAAAGCTTCTGGCAAAAGACAAAGGGTTTTTTTTCCCCTCGATGACACCATGAACTGCTTCCTAATGTGCCTGGGATCTGGTTTGCATTGAAGTCTTAAAAAGCTTCCAACACTCCTCCTAAAACAGTGCACCAAAGCACAGTGCCAGCCCCAATAATGAAAGACCTAGATCATTTTAACTGGAGTCCCTGGCTTTGGCCCTCTGCTACAGTAAAAGTGTAAGTCAAACTATTTTCACAACATCCACATGTGGGGAAAACCGAAACACGAAGCTGCTTGACTTCAAATCCCACACTTCCATTTTCAGACCATACAGCACATCACAGGTTTAGAACAGTGCCTCCCACTGAATTCAGCTGCAGTTCAAAGGGCCAAATACAATTACAAATCAGAGCCCAGATCTAAATGAGGTTTCAAGAACTCAAGGAACACACAGTTGTGAAAAGACAGATTTAAGAGATCACAATCAAAGAACGACCCTGAATCCCCAAAGTGAAAAAAGCCTCTTTCAGCCTAATGCAAACTAAGAACAATTAACATCTGGAAAAGTTATCAGGAGTAAGAAGTATGATTTTATCTCAGGAAACACCCAGCAATCTCAAGAAAGACAGTGCCGCCAATAATTGTAAATGTATGAAAGTAAGTCCTGAGTGATTAGCCACATGTAAGTCACCAGCCAAGTGCTCTAGGACTGCCACATTAACCTTGAGGGAGCTGCCTGTGCTGCGGGGAAGAGGGCAAAGAAACAACTCTGAGAAAAATAACTCCAAAAATACAAATGCTACTTAATAAACACTAGGGCCTTGCGAAAAGTGTTGGATGCTTGTAATAAAATAAGCCTGGAAATTCAAGCCAGGTGTGCAGAAAAAGGTCCTTGATTTATTGAGACTCCTTAGAGTGAGAAAAAAGGGGTATCCATTTCCGAAAACAAAAGCCTTTGTTTGGGCAATAAAATCACTCAGCCCAGAAAGTAAGTTTGTTCTTGAAACCTCATTTTCCTTCAATGACTGCTTTTAAAAGCAGCAGAATCTCAGTTGGAAAGGAAAGCTCTGTATGCTGGCTTCTCAAGCGCAGAACTATAGAGGAACTACTTACAGGAATAACAGCATAAACGGTGTCTTTTGCAGAAAAATACTGATTCCAAATCTGTAGGAAACAAAGAAGATGAGATACAGCTTAAGTCCAGCATTTAGCAGTAATGTTAAATGCTTTAAAATGTCAGCTAACCTTTGTAAGCACTTTGGGATGTCATTTTTCAATCAAGCCTGACTGACTTTCCTGCTAATGCAACATACTTCTCCAAAGGTTCCAGATGTACCAAAGGCCAGATTCCAACCAGGTAACAGAAATCAGCAGTGGGCTCAGAGGTGGCTCAGAATTTACTAACCAGTAGAAGTGCTTCTCACATTTTTCCCAACAATCACATTAATGCCTTTTGATTGGTTTGGGTTTTTTTGGTTGGATTTTTTTTGGTGGTAGTGTTTTTTTTAATAAAGAAGGTACAAAACACTTTCAACAGAAGACAAGTCTTTGCATGATGCTCCTCTGTGTTGACAGTCTTTTTCTTCATCACAGCAGGATGGCAATACCCAGTGTATCTGTACCTCCTAGTACATCCTAGGAAGACTTACCTAGATGGAGAAAACTTTATCTTCTCCTATGGATACCCATATCAATATGCTTTTTGTAAATATACATCCACAGCTGTGTTTTATTTTTCAGTCTAAGTAAAATTTCCATCCTTACACGTAGATTACTATTAAGCACAAATGTGAGACAAAGTTTATTCCATTTAAATCCATCACCTGTGTTATCTCCTCTGCTGATTTTTCTTTCACCATCTCAACATTAAGAATTGAATCAAGTGTCTGGAAGAGAAAGCATAAAGAATCTGGCATGATGGCAGTTCTCTGACCTTGTAAGAATCCAGAACGAATGGATGCAATTACAGAGAACAAAGTCAATCTAGAGGAACATTATTCAATTTATAGTGTTACTTAGTCCCTTTAATTGTCAAATAAAATACAGCAGCAACACACTGAGAAGTGGATTCACACACTGAGGCAGAATAGATTCTTTCAGGACACAGCACATGCTTTGCTCCAGTTGTGCAGATCTCTTCTGAAGCTTCAAGAGGAGCTGCAGCCTTTTGCCTTCAGGCATCTCAAAGACATGCTCTTTGGCAGATTTACACTGAAGATTTACCAAAATAAAAGAATGTGAAATAGAATTCTCTCGTCCCTAGGCTGGCTGATCACTGCAAATGTATTCCCATGCTGTAAAAGGAGCTTAACCCTTTCCATTTAATGTTCAGAACAGATGGTCCAACTGCAAGGAATTTCCAGGCTGTCACAGAGAAAGGACAAGGTAATAAAAACCCAGAGTGCCAGGAGTTTTAAGGCTGAATGAGATCCCAACAGTAAACCAAGATCTTTACACTCAAATGCAGCATAAGGAACACCAGGTTTGTATCAAAGTGTTCTTGACTGAAGCACTGGCTGTGGCAATACAAGTTAATCCACACCGTTGCCTTGCCACCACGTCCAGTCCCAACATCCTTTACCTTATCCTTTGTGAATCCTCCCTTTGATGTCTTGCTGCCCAAGCCTTCTGCCTGCAATAAAAGATTCTTCTTTAGTTTTACAGCTTTAATACCGTTGATTTGCCTTCCCTGTCACACATAACCTGCCTGCTGACAAAAACTCCTGAGTAGAAGCTCAAGATATTTGAGGATCGCTGCAGTGTATTTTTAATAAAGTAAGTGATTGATTAGGTGAAGTAAATAAGATTAGTAACTTAATGTGAATTATGAATTTCAGGGCCAGAAAGGATTAGTCAAAAAGAAGCTATTAAGCATTTTAGATCCAATATTATTGAACTGTTTTCTTGTGTTGACTAAAAAATGATAAATGCAGGATTGTGTCACTGCTCTGGCCAAACTAATATGTAACTAATTAAACTTAAGGTTTCAAGCAGGGAATTTACAGTCTAAAAAATAATACAGAGGAGTACAGAACAATGCTTTTAGCCATCACACAGTGAAATTTCAGAGCTGATACTGACAGGGATACTTCAAGTCTGTAACATTATACTGACCCCAAAAAATAATATTATAGCTTCAATGTACGTGATTTACAAAGAAAATTGGCCTTGCCTTTTCCTCCATGCATCTGATAAACTCTCCTTGTTTGGAATGTCCCACAGGCTGCCTTTTCACTTCACTTCTTTTTTCCATACGGGACTCAAACACATCTGGACTGGACCTGAATTGGAACAGGGACTGTTAACAGTACAACAGAGCCATGGAACAGCTCGAGTTGGAAGGGACCCATAAGGATCACCCAAGTCCAACGGGACATAAATTCATGTAACTAAAACATTCCAGTTTGCTTTTAAATAACCTGAAGTTTTAAATTATGACAATAAACAGGAAAAATCAATGCACATTTAAGAAACTGTGAAAGCTGTTGCACAATATCTCCAAGGCTTTGGATTTGGTTTTGGCACTGGACTCCAACAAGACCAGGTTGGACGGGGCTCTGAGCAACCTGTCCTAGTGGAAGTTGTCCCTGCCCATGGCAGGAGGGTTGGAAGTGGTTGATGTCTAAGGTGCTTTCCAACCCAAGCCATTCCACGCATCTGTGAGTGAGTCTGTGAAGTCTTTTGCTTCATTGATTTATACTGCTAAGAAAGGTGATCCATATTTATCAGGATAATTCAAAACCATGATTCTTCTATGGGCTGTTTTGATTGTGGCCTTGTCAGAAGATGGACTTAGACCTAAAATAAGACCAACTTCTGCTTATTCATTTTCTGTTCAAATCCTCCTTTATTATAAGATGGAAGATTATAAGATGGAATACTCTTTTGCCTGTTCCAAAGGTTTACAAAGGTGGTGAGCAGTGCTGGGTGATTACCATCATTTGACCTTTTCAAGTGTTTACTGTGATACTGTGATACTGATTCACGTTCTTAACATTTTAATTTCATTTTCGCAAAACTATCTCTTATCAAGCTGACAACGTTGGGAGACGACTCTCACTGTCATGTGAATTTCAAGGCAATCGGCCTAAACTAATCGAGTTCCACAACAGGGCGAAAAGCTAAAATAGAACGGCACCTCTCCTTCAAGAGCGAGCCCCCCAGGCACGCCCTTTTCGCAAATCACAGCCCGCCCACCGCCACCTCCCTCAGGGCCCACCTCCGCAGCTCCTGGATCTTGTGCCGGTACTTCCCGTAGAAAGGGTTCTCCTCCAGCGCCGCCTCTCCCGATCCCGCTGCCGATCCCGCTGCCGTTCCCATTCCCGTTCCCCCTGCCGGCCCCAGCACCCCCCGTGCCGGCGGTGCCAGCAGCCCGAGCGGCCGGAGCGCGGCGCGGCTCCGCAGGGCCGCCCCCAGGCCCCAGCCCTGGCACAGCGGCCCCGCCATGGCTCCGCTCCCTCAGCCCGGCCCTCGCTCCGCCCGCCGCTCCCTCAGCCCGGCCCTCGCTCCGCTCCCTCAGCCCTCCCCACGCTCCGCCCGCCGCTCCCTCAGCCCGGCCCTCGCTCCGCTCGCCGCTCCCCTCAGCCCGCCCCGCGCTCCGCCCGCCGCTCCCTTAGCCCGCCATGGCTCTCTCAGCCCTCCCCGTTCCACCTCCCCTGCCAGGAACCGGCCGGAAATGAGCTTTAGCTGCAAAGGAGCTTTTATTGAGACAAAAGTCGCGTTACATGGTAGAGCGCCGCGGAGCGAACAAGCGCGGTGGGCACGGCCCTGCTCCCGGCGCAGGTCGAGGTACACAGTGGTCACCCAAACCCACAGGTACAGCCCGAAAGCGAACCCAGGAATCAGGGAACAACAGCAGGTCTTGGCAGGGCAGAGATCTTTTCCTGTTACAATTTGCTCTCACAACTTAATTGGTTTTGATTTCACTCAGATACCGCCTTTTTCTCAAGGACTCGCTGCCCAGAGCATCCAGCCGTCCCTTTGGTAGCCCAGCAAAGTTAGGGCAGGGAGGGGATCTGTACGAGTGTATTTACTACACTCACGGCTTTTCATCTGCACTGTGAGTGAACACGGCAGAGGAACCCTGCCCACACCGGGCGTCAGGGCTTTGGGAAGCGTGCGGGACGGAGAGCGGTGGCTGAGCAGACACCGCGCAGGGATGGGACCGGTGCTCCCAGCCTGCAGCACAGGAGAGATCACCGTTCTTAGGGATGCTCGGATTTTGTCTAATTGACAGCACAAGCCCATCCTACAAGCGACCACAGCAATTAGCTGTGCCCTCGACATGCAAGTTAAAAAGCAGCCCTGGGCAGTCGTGTCCCAGCACTGACCAGCTGAGCTCCCTGGGAACAGGCAGAGGACACAGGCAGTGGAACAGCACACATCAGGTCTAGCTGGCATTTTCACTACTGCTGCTGAAGAGCCTTCCAAAAGTAAAAGCAGACTGCAACAAAACAAAACACTAAAAGATTCACAAGGTGGTACCATAATATTTTAAAATTTTAAGGTAAAGTTAAATTTCATACAAATAAACTTCCAAAAATATTTTGCAAACTCTGGCATATGGCTATGATACAGTATGTACAAATAAAATATCAGAATGGTTACATTTTATTGCTTTTTTTCTTTATTTGGTTAAGGAATTATACAGTAGTGTATAAAAGGGTACGGGAAGTAGCAAGAAGCAAGTGTTGGCTTCTTGTCCTCTCTAAAGCCAAGGTTGGTTGGTTTTGCTTTGTTTTTAAATATGATGTTTTCAAATGTCACATCAAAAGCATTTTGGTACTGGGTGGCATCTGCATTACCCAAACAGGATAGAAGAGCAACAGTGAAAGAAGCCTAGGAAATGGGTAGTAGGGCTTCATTTTGTACATTCCTTTGCTGATTCATACTTCCAAAATACAGTTATTGATAAAACATCCAGTCTAAAGTTATATAAAATTCAACAATTATGAACTGACTTCATCATAAGCTGATGTTTCAGCGAGGTGGGCAACTTCTACTCACTAATCATGCAAAAAACTCTTAACAAGATCAATGATATTTGTGAGCAAAATCACCCAACTTGGCCCTGATCTAGCCTGTGAGAGAATCCCTTCTGCAAAAGCCATTTTTCTATGTTCCAGAAGGTAATAAATACACTCTGTGTTTAGATCCACTACTATGAACAACAGATCTTTTAAGTTCCTCTAGTAAGGAAACCTCACGTACAAACCATGTGTCAGTACAGAATGATGATGCCTACACAGCTTTTTACATCCTTCTGTTGGCAAGGAGACAGAAAATAAAGGTACCAAGAAGGGATCATGGTCACAATAGTCAGGAAAGAGCTCACAGGTCTACTCTGGGCCTTCTCACCTGCTCACACTCCTGGAGTGTATCAGAGCACCACTGAGGCATGAACTGCTCAGGTGCTGCTCAGCAGGCTGCACTGAAGGCTTTTACCTCTTAAGCATCTATTAAAGCTATTAAATATGTTCATTTAAAAAAAATAAATAGACAGGCTCATCTCACAAAATATAATCTGAATGCAACACAGCAAAGCCTAAAGAATGCTGAAGTGAAAACCCAAGCACTTGGCAAGTTAATTGCTCCTGTAGGCTCATGATATATATAAAAACACTTTTAACTCTTCCCTTTAAAAATACATCCTGCTATAGATGGGCATGACTTACCCCTCCTGCTTTCCTCTGACTGAGGCCAAATTTATTCATGGATATATTTAGTAAAATCAGAAATTTAGCCGAAGGTCTTAAACCCCCATTCCAGGTTCAGTCTCTCAATATAAACAGCTTACTACCAACACAGCCCCTGACACAACTTCTTAAATATGCATAATTTACTCTATCTCAAATATTTACAAGCAGAAGCCCATCTTCACAAGACAGATTTTCCTTCTGCTCTACATAAAGTGCAGCTCTCTAATTTAAGGCAAATTTCAGTGAAATATAAAACCATAGTTTTATTTTAGTATGTACACATTTAAATTATAACCAATAATTCCCTTGAAAAGGAAATAACAAGAGGAAAATGTTTCCAAGTTTGGGAATTTTCTGGATTTTAACAAAGTCCCAATATTATGTCCTATCGACATATAAATCTGTAATTTTTTTTTTCAATAAATGCAACTGAAAAAAGAGGTGACAATGTGTACAGTAATTTAGCTCCAAAGATCAGTGTAACACTGGGAAAGTGCAGCCATAGTTTTTCATGTCCTGCAGCTTCCTTAAGCTACAGTAACATCCACCAATATCTCATTTCTAAACATATACCCTATACACCTAATGCTAGTCTCAGTTCTTTTAGTGTATATTTCTCATCTCCATCTGTGTCAAACTCCTTAAAGCTCTGTGATTCTTGGGCTGTGGAGCCAAGCAGCTTTTGAAGATCTTTGTATGAGAGTTTTCCATCAGCATCCTCAGGTGCTTTTTCAAACAGTTTCTGAAGATCTGCAAAGTGAACAAGGATTGAGAAACAGCTCTTTAAGTACACAGGAATATCCTATAAGCTGCTTTCCCAGTTTTACAGCACTGTCTCTTACTACCCAGTAATCCCTGAGTGAGGAGTTTGTCTCCTATGTTGTCACAAGATGCTGATAGCAATTTAGGAGAAAAAAGCATGAACATTTCTAGATTAAATTACACTAAATCTGAAGAAAGTAATCCCTATTTCTAGGCACAACTAACAGCCCATTTTACAACCACTAACTGCATACAGATGCAGTTATCCTCCACAAAAGCAAGCTCTGAATGACTGTTGCTATACCAACAGGACAGATGATATAAAGGGAAAAGTGTCTATTCACTTCCTGATGCAAAGAGTTGCCCTTTCAGGAGCTGAAGAGACTGAACAGCAAGATCCAGAAACCATTCATCTGACCAGGCAGTGTTCTCTTGGGGGAAAAAAATACAGAACAGAAAAAAGCCCCAGAACAGACACACTCATAGCTACTTCTTTTTCCTTCAGCATGTTAATTCTGCCCTTGACTTCCCTCCCAGTCTCTGGGGCCCTCGATGTAATACTTTGGTACTCAAAACAATTATAATTCACTAATAATGCACACTCTTGCTTAAATCTCAGTTTCTTTTCTTTTACATGCTATGCTTTCCTTTCAGTTTTTTTCTTAATTGCCTTTTTTTTTTTTTTAAACCAATAGTCCTCAAGCTTTTGAAATTGATCTTGCATCTCTCAGAATGTTTATACTTATCCTCTCCTAAAAATTTACATGAAATACTCAGAAGAAAAGGTCAGCCTAAAAAGGACATACCTTCAATGCTGGAAATTCCTGGTAAGGAGAGATGGCTCAGCTGCCCGTTTCTCTCTGTGTTGTCACCAGCTGACCTTGAAGCCACCCTTGAAAGGTCTGTGGGCTTTGCTGTAGTACTCTGACTACTTTCAACTGTTACAAAATAATTTCTTTTAGTCTTACTAAATTCCACAGAATTACAACTAGCAAAACCAAACAAAAATCCAACAAAACTGATTTTTTTTAATCATAGTAGCTGTATGGAATAAGAATCCTGCAATATTTCAGAATGTAGCAGTGATGTCCCTTTTTACTACAATTGAAAGAACTGTTTTGGGACAGTCACACAGCTTTAATCTTCCAGTCTGTACTAGAAGGTGTGTATTTATGAACTCCCATAGAAAGAATGACTTGGGAATGTTTCCTGCTCCCCACTCTGAGGGTGCTGAAGAAGCTCCATTAAGCAAATTATATCTTCCCACCTTATCAATACCAGTATTACCCAACAACAAAGTTTAAGTTTCCAAGCACCTGCTTGGAATGAACAAGCAGCACAGTTCTATTGTAATGAAGGATTTAAAAATCTGATGTTCAGCAGAAGTGCAGAAGTGCAATCAGCAGAGGCAGAGACCTTTCCTCTCCGTTACACTTACATTTTGAAAAAGTAAAACCAGATGTTACTGGGTATAAAGTTCTACAGTTAATCAGTGCATGCCTTCAAATACAGCTATCGATCCACATGAACACTGCCATACTTCAAACTTTTAGAGTTAAACAGTTTTCTGTTTTAGAAACAGCAGCTTCCTATCGCTTTAACTAAAAGACCTTCATCAAAATCTCAAGGAAGAGTCTAAATTATCCACCTTAGTTACTCTTTGAATTACACAGGGAACCTCCAGATTTATGGATTACTGTTACCAGACATTCTTAACATTTCTTGATGCCTCAATGGGTCTGTCATTTTCTGACTTGCCTGTGAGAGCACTGATCCGCTGAAGAGTCTCTTTTAGTTTTGATACCTGAGAATCCCTAGTTCCTGCTTCCTGCATATGTACAGAAAAAAAAACAAACTTAAAATGCACCCCTTCAGTAGATGCAGAAGATGAGAAAAAGTAGTAATTTAAAATATGTAAGCACTTTTGACTGACTTAGAGGTATCCAGGCTGATCAAGTTTAAAATAATAAACAAGATTTTAAAGCATAAATATTTTTTAAAAATCTGTGGGAAGATGTAATGAATAAATTCCCATAGTCTGCAGGAAAACAACAGAATCAGTACCTCAACCTGAAAAACAGGTTTTATGAAATTATTTTGCATACATTAATTTCAAAATAATCTGATGTTTACTTTCCGAATTTCCTACAGAAAAGAGCAAGACACTGGAAAGCTGTAATATAAAACAGTCAAGCATACTTGGAGTGAACACTTATCCATTAATTAAACTGCTTCATTGTTTCAAAGGTCTTCAGTAGTGAATACCTTTGTGCAGGAGGCACTGCATCTCTGTTAAATTAAAACCACCATATTTTTTAATCGGCAGCTCCCTTACTCTATTCATTACTACATTCCAGATGACAGGCTGAATTCACATCAGTACAAGACCAGAACTGACAGTGTAGCCTGTTCACTCATCCATCTTCTTTCCAGCAGATGGAAACTAAACTCAGCACCATCTCCTCCCATCCCAGCCCACAATTTGGCCATTCAGTTAAACTCACTCACAGCCAGTGACAGACCATTACTGAGAGGGGCTTTCAGCAAGCCCTTGACTCCATTAGTGCCTCTTTGCAGACCTTTGCTCAATTAAGGTCCATTTAAAACATCTTTAGAAAGACAATTACATGCTCTACTAATCTAGTGTAATTTGTATTTCCTTACTTTACCTTCAGTTCTTTATTTGGCTGAGTTTCACTATCGAGTTGATCTTCATTTTTCACTTTTAGAGAGGTAGTTGCATCATTCTCCTACAGAAAAAACAGCAATTTATTCACGTGCTTTTCGTTTTCTACAAGTTTCTTTCCTTCAGATTTGGCAGGCACTAAGCAGAGATAAACCAGGGCAGATACACTGTAGAATAAATATGAAGTCGTAAAAATGGGTTATATCATTTACCACACTAATGTCAGCATGTTCCTTTATTGTTAAACATACAGAACATGTTCTCACAGACTGGCCCCAGTATGGCAAACAGAAAGCACTGGAAGAATTTATAAACTTATTTAGGAGGTTTTTTTATTACTGGGGTTTTTTTAGAATTAAACCACCGTTGAACAAGAGCCCTACTTAGCTCATCAGTAAGTCTTAACAGATCTATGCCAGAGTGATTCCTAAAACATAGCTTAGTTTGTGAATCCTGCCTCATAAAGCAATCACCTAACTCTTACATGACAGTGTTTTGGACACTTCCCTGTAGATAGTGCAGGAAAGAAATTAAATACTGTTTCTGAGACACTCTTAATTGCTGCTTATCTGTTCAGTAACAAATTCCAGCCTTTTATAAACGAGCTTCTAAGTATCTCAAGTTTCACTCGGACATTTTCTTTAGTTAAGTCTGAAAAGCCGTATCTGCAGTGTAAGGGAAGTAGTAGCCTGAGGAGACACCCTGAGCCATCAAACACTAACCACAATGGTAGATGAGTTTTCTCTTTTGTCCAGATTTTTCACAGCCAGGGGAGAGTTTTCCAACAGTGTAACTTTCTGGCTGAGGTTGCCAATGGCTGAATCCACATTTAGAAGCTTGATGTCATTCAACTTCTGGTACACCACTACAGTATTATTTAGCTGCTCCAAAGCTGCATGCAGTGCTTGGCTTTCCTGAAATATAAACAGAGCACGTGTCAGTTTACCCAACCTCTGCAGCAACTCCTGCTACTAACAACATGACTGACCCAGTTTAACTGGGCAGACTTCAGGCAGGCTCTCCACTGACACCACTGAAAACATCGAACTGGAAGTTTCCAGAAAGTTATTCCAACTTTCTTAAAGTCTGAAACTGAGATTCTTCCCCAGGGCTAATCTCTTTGTAGCTAATATAATCACTTCAGCTGTGCAGTGAACACAGAAAGCCTATTCATCTCATTTTCCAGGTCAAGTTTTGTAAGCACAACAATGATTTTTCCCAAGAAAGCATGCACTGGGCATATTTATAAACAGGATTAATTTTTGAGAGAGATATTGACTGTATTAAATATAAGTAAGTGCAGTCATTCTGTCCCAAGCCATTCAGCTAAACACCTACATAGTAACCTTTTTTTTTTTATGTTGCTGTATTACTGCTTTCCACACCTCATTACAGTGAGGGTGACTCAGTACATGCCACTCCCAAGTTTGCTCAGATTAGCAAGTACCTGCCATAAAATCCACTCCACTAAAAGCCTTTAACGTATTTCCATTTACTTTAGCAAAGCACACCTATAATTTGTCAGATACTGGTTTCACTCTTTTTACTCCTCACCCAGCCAGAACACAAAAAAACCCCAACTCTCAGACCAGGGGACTTTCCTGTTTGCCCATACACAGGAACAAACTACAGCAAAATTATCTTATTATTTGCTTTAAAGCATGCTATCTGCATTGTCTTGATAAAAAACATACTTTAAGCCCACTACACTACTGCAAAACACCCGGGTAAGTTACATATCCATGACACTTGTACCAAAATTCCTTATGCAAGGGAGAAAAATACCTTTCTGCAGTATTCTGTCTGATTTCCCTCTGTCCTTGGTACAACAGTGGAGGGAAGTGAAGGCAGCTGTTTTAATTCCTTCTAAGGAAAGAAATAGAAAACTGTGTTACAAAGTCCCTGTGAATAAGTGTTTAACAACTGGCAGACTGTAGCTAAGGATGTTTTGCTACAATTACAGTCACTCAGGTCTGCTGTGCATGCAGGATTTTAACTAGGCTAATAGTTTTCTCTTTCAAACACATAAGATCCAAATTTATTTTCATTGAACCCTCCTAATTAACTCTTCTCAGTTTAATGAAGTATTATGATACACATTTCACTGCTACCATACACACTGGCATATCTGCAATGTTTTTAGAACACCCACTGACTGAATCAAGCTTTATTATGTGTCTAATTTAGATTTTATCTGCAAGAATTCTTGTATTGCAGTTTAGTTGAAAAACTGTAATTATTGGCTCAGTTTGTTAACCCCAAGTGAGAGGTCAGGATAAATACAGTGAGTAGTTTCTGCTGAAGATAGTCAGTAATTTCATCCTTACACAGATTTTTAATTCAACCAACAAACTATATCAATTTTCTGACATCCCTAAACCTAAAACAGTGCAGACTGGTACCATAAGCAGTACCCTGCATCACACATGAGCACTTCCCAAGCCCCCACATCAGTGGAATAGAAAGCAAAGATACACAGGACAGGAAGTGTAGAAAGGAACAGTTCTGGCTCCAGACAAACAAATACTTGGTACCATACAGATGTCACACAGGGATTAGAAGATTAACTAATTAATGCACCAACTTACTGAAACCTCAAATATTTCAAAGGTAAAAGGCAGAAGTCCAAGCATTTCTTTAAGTTGCTTCATATGAGGCAGTGTTAAAGCAGTGCATTTTTCTTACCACATCATTCTGGAGTATTTCTATGGATTTCTTGTATTCTTCAATAGCTGTCTGTATATTTTCAACATCATGAGCCACACTGGTAAGGGTGCTACCTATGTTGGCTACAGTCTGCAATAGAAAAGATGACAGAAATCTCAGCCTTTCCCCAAACTGCACTGTCTTAAAGTAGCAATCACCTGAACACAATGTTTTGTTAGCGAAACTGCAGGCAGCCTGCCACAAAAAAAAAAGCAAAAATTTTCAAGTTTGATTTTGGAATTTTTCTTTCATTCAAAACTCAAACTGCAAATTATACCCAAAGTAATCTGCCCTGGAGGACACCTTTAGTACCCTTCACCAGTAGGAACAAAAGCCACTACCCAAGAGGAATTCCCTCAGTAACCCTTCAGGATTTTAACACCAGCAGGCACCCTTATTTCCAGGAACCTAGAAGGAAAAAGCCTAGAAGGAAAAAGCCTCAAGAAAACCAAATCCCACATAACAAATGCAGTCTTGCCATAGGATCACTTAGGTTGGCAAGGGCCTCAGAGTTCAGCTGTTAACTCAGCACTGCCAAGTCCACCATTAATCCACATACCCAAGCTCCTTTCCACATCCTTTAAATACTTTCAGGGATGGCAACTCCAGCAGCTCCCTGTGCAGCCTGCTCCACTGTTTGACAAACCATTCAGTGAAGAAATTTTTCATATTATCCAATCTAAACCTCCACCGGCACAGCTTTAGGTTATTTTCTCTTGTCACTTGAGAGAACAGCCTGACCCCACAACTGGCTCCAACCTCCTTTCAGGGAGTTGTAGTGAGAGGCAAGGTCCCTCCTGAGCCTCCCTTTCTCCAGGAACACCCCCAGCTCCTCCTCAGACTTGTGCTCCAGACCCTTCCCCAGCTCCACTGCCCTTCTCTGGTGGACACTCTCCAGCCCTTCAATGTCCTTCCTGCATGGAGGGGCCCAGAACTGGACACAGGATTTGAGCAGTGGCCTCACCAGTCCCCAGTTACAGGGGGACAATCACTGCCCTGGTCCTGCTGGCCACAGTCCTCCTGTTAACGACATGCTTTTAGACTTGCTTCTGACCAGGACACAGTGAAAATCCAGCCTGCTTGTAGCAACAAATAAGGAGCTTAGGAAACAGCTTTGTGCTCCTCCCAGAAAAAGAAATCTGGGCAGCCCCATCAGCCAAGGCACACTCATTGTTTTGCATATCACCCCCCTGTTGATCATACATTCATTTTGTAGGGATAGAAAATGAGATGTGGAAACCCATGACGCCACAAAGACTGGACTAACATTAGATGTTAGCCCAATATAAATGTTTATGGCTAAATAAACAGAACTGCCGTGGAAGAACTAGGCAAGTTTCAACAAGCCATTCTTTTTACCAAAACCAACAGGACTGTTCTTTGGTGAAGAATGCTCAGTAAGGCACACAGTAAGACACTGTATTAACAGAAAGCAATACATTTCCGTTTCTAATTATAAAACCTAAACAAACCACCCGTTTGCATACAGTTATAGAACTGCAGACAGGCTTTTTCCAAGTGTCTCATATGATATTAAGATTAGTAACAGAAAGATCAGCTCCAAGGTACACATCTGTGGGACATATACTGAGAAAGGGAGAAAATTACAGCCTGAAAAATATTCCAGGCTGGTGCTTTTCACCTCTGTTCCCAGCCGATAAGCTGGTCCAGCTCAAGGCTAGGGAGAATTTCTCCCAGGGTGATAATTTGGTCAAAATAAAAAGGAACTTTAATAACAAGATAGAACACCTGTTGTGGTGTGTGACCAGGCCCTGGCAATGGGGTGTCTTCTCTCTGAACCAATCACCTTTTCTCTACTCTTGGAGTTGCAGTCATGCTATAAAACCAGGTGTGTTTCTGAATAAATTTGTCTCTTTCTTCCTGTCATGAAAGATGACCATGTAGCTGTGCATCTTATTTCCACTGCACTTAAAGGGTTAAAAACCCTTACCACGGCTACACACAAGACAGCATAATACAAGCAAATGCACCTCCAAAATGGATAAACAAGGCCTTTAAATTTTTTACCAACCACACATAATCATAGGACCATACAATTTATGAAGTCAGATTTTAAAGACAAGAGAAGCAAATATTCCTGACACGTCAGGTAGCTCCTACTGTCACTGCTGTCCCCAAGAACACAGAACACATATAGTGATAGCCACACTCACAGTACTTACCTTCTGAAGTTTCTCTACCGTGAGGGGAAGAGAAATCAGGTCAGCAGCAGATTTTATATTGTTTTTGAGATGATTTACTGTTGAGGTCAACAGTGATATCTAAAACCAAAAAGGAGGACTTAGAATTAGCAACACAATCCTGATTCTGACGCCCCCAATACTGTAAAATTAAAACATAAAGCAATACAAAATCATACATGTACACACAGAAACCATTAGTGTCTCTAGGTTAGAAGTCCTGCCTAAGCTTCATTAAAAATATCCTGCTTCTTGCAAAAGAGTGAGTTTTTATTTAACTATTTTTTAAAACTGAATGAAAGCCACAGAAAACCCTTCTTTTCAGTAAGGTACCCTCTGCCAGTTTTACATCCATGCTCTTAGAGAGAGGCTGTTGCCCAAGAAAGACTTCAAAAATTGTGCAAGAAGTTTTCATGTGGAGGAAACCACCACCCGCTTTTTTATTGAGCAACAAAACCTGCCTGGCAAAACCCAGCAAAGCCATGCAACCTCTCCAGCTGAGTGATGGGCAAAGAAGTTGCACCTATCACCCAACCCTCTGCTACACAAGTGGAACAGAGACTAAAATTCACTTTCTTCTGGTTAAAAAACAAAGTTGCTTTGCAAGTCGAGGAAAAGATCCTAATTTTACATTAGGTCAGCGTTAATCAGCTGGCATGCAGACTCCAGCTCACAGCTGTGAACACTGGCTCAGATTATTCCCAGCAGCACATCCAAACATTTCACAGATAAAATAACCAGCAAGAAAATTTTGATCCCCAGAACATCTGGCTCAGACTGTAACCAGACCCTGAAGTAACCTGAGGGCCTGCAAGAACCACGTGCAAGTATCTTTAACAGCCAGGTGCAGATAAGAGCATTTTAAAAGTCTCACGAAGAGCCTGAAAAACTGTGGCTAAAACAGTGAGATGCTAAAGAAAGCAAATCGAGTTTTCAGATGTGCCCCAATAAGCACTTAATCACCACATAGGACTGAAGAAAAATCAATCTAAGCAGGCACCTCAATTCTCTAACAAATTAATCCAGAGCACTTGGGTCAAGAAGAGTTCCCCAAACACACCTCTCGATACCACTGTGAGCAGCTCTGAACTTTTACTCTACAGGGCTGAAATTTCAGTAAAAGCCTTACTGGATGCTTCATTTGAAGTGTGAGCAAAGAGCTCTCTGGTAAGTGGCTTAGTTCTAGCCCCATCAACAGTGCCAAGATTTACACCAGCTCAGAGGCTGAGTGTGTGTTAGCAGGTTTTCTATTCACAGGACACCAGGCCTTAGTTTGTAGCAGCAGGAGCTTGCTCTGAGTCAGTAACTCTTTTCTACACTTACAAAACGCTCTCAGAAATTTGAAATGTCAAATCTCTCATCATAAACATCACAACTATTTGGCAGGAAAATTAAGAACTGCACAGTTCTCAGGTTCCTTTAAATTCTGCCTGAAGTCCCTCCATCAGTTATGCAATTTTTCCTCTTGTGATTAGTCTCCAGCCCAGCTGGATGCTAAAGCTGTTTTTCGCTTGTTTATAATGATGTTTAAACTCTATTTGAACTTTAAAAATAAAAGCTGTGATGTATATGGTCACAGAAGTCCTTAGATAAAATTAATTTCCATTAAAAAGAATGGAATTGAATATTTTATTATTTTTCAAAACCAAGGACTGATCCCCTCTCACCTGTTTGTTGATCTCTGTGATATTTATCCAAATTTTACTCAGCCCCAGTTCTCCAGTTTCAATTTGTTCTAGCTGCTTTTGGTTCTGCACCAAATCTTCATTCAGTTTAGGAATTTCTTGGAATGATGTCTTTTGATTAGATTCCACTAAAAGAATGAAAAAATAATTAAAAGCAAATCAAAACAAAAATCCAGGTAAACAACACCAAAATGCATAAAACAAATTACAAACAGCAACATCTACAACAGTGAAAGAAGGCAGTAACAGTTTGTACATACTGGTTTATTGCCAGTCTGGATTCAGTGTTTGCTCAGAATGACAGCTCTTTTTTGTTTTAAGAGTACCAATATCTGCAGAGAGAACCCAGAGAGACTGTACTAAATTTAACACTTTGCATAGTCCTGTCATTCTGGCAAACCTCGGTAGGTCTTTATTTAGTGCAGTTATTTTGCATTGCCTCCACAGGGGAACATGAAATAGTAATGGGCCTGTGAATAAGAGTTGCCAACAGTCCCAGGGCAAAGGAAGCAGGTGAAATGAACCTCAGTGGCCTTTTCAATCCTGCAGAGGGACTGCTGACGATGAAGTGAATTCCAAGGAGATTAATATAATTAGTTGCTCTGTGTGACAGAAAGACAACTGAAAAAATCATGTATAAGCTTATACACTAACGCCTGTTGGTAAACAAATCGGTGAACAAGGTCCTTGGAAGTTAAGTCAGTTATTACAGCAATTAATATTACAGGAAGGGGGAAATATGCAGCTCAAAGCAATTCCAGTGAGCCTCAGAAATGCAGCTCTTCCAGATCTGCAGTGACTAAGCTATTTAGCTGCACTGTGAGGCAATCCTAAATCCCCAGGTCTGAGAAACAAATAAGCAAAGGTTTTGAGATGAAGATGACAGAGTTCTCCAAAATCTGCATGTCCACCCTGTAAGGCAGCACTGGAAAGCTCCACAACAAACAGCCATTGCTCAGACCAGACTGCCAAGGGCAGTGGGACCTGTGGGACGTGTAGCTGGCAGATCCCAGAACAAATTTCCATGTGTGACCCATCCAGTCAAAAGGAGAAGCCTAAGGAGTGGACGCCCAAACACACAAAACTGGAAAGATGTGCATATTCAGAAACCCATCTCACTTCTCTTTAAGCAAGTTCTAGAAGTACTTTCTAGGTGCAAAGAAATCTGCACTGGATCACCCAAGGTCCAAACAACACTTCTGGAAAGGTGTATTTTAGCCAAAAGAGACTGAGAACTAATTTGTGCATTTGACACAAGCAGCTCACACTAAATCTCATGTTTTCATAAGCTCTTGTAGGCAAATTATTTTCCATTTTGCCACCCTCATTGTTTTCAGTAGGACTCCACCTGAAGAGTTTTTTGCAGCACTAGGAAGATTAAATGCCACATGTGTTCTTAGCATCACTGCTGACAACTGAAGGGAAAACACTACATGTCTTCCTCCTATTTCAAACATCCTTGATGCAAAGATGTCTTGTTTATAAAAAGCACTAATCCCACGCTCACTTTGTGCAAAGAATGGCAGAACATATCAAATACTGCCACAAACATCTGCTCCTATGAGGAAAAAAGTTTGGATGAAGATTGAAAGAAAGGTTCCTTTTCCAAACTTGCTGTATGACAGAAGGGTCACCTGCCTTTGTTTCTCTGTTCACCCACACATTTCACCAAGGCAAAACGCTACCTTTGGGAACTAGGTTGTTCTTGCTGCCTGCTTTTTTTGTTGTTGTATTTAAATGCTGTGCCTCATTACGAGGCTCTCATCCAACTCCTAGGCATGATATTATGATGGCAAGGAAATCTGACACGTTTACCACCATGCAAAGCATTAAATGCACAGCTTTTCTATTAGAGCTGTTAAGAAGAAAACAAACCCATCTGCAACTGCCAGACAGGGAGAACACACTCAGGGAGAACATCTGCTTTAACAAAGAGGTCTGTGTTGAACAGGAATGATGAAACTTAGCTACACCAAAGCCAACAAATGCTGTTCTCGTGCAAAAGTTTTACCAGCACACCCTTAAAGGGGAGCAGTCCACAAAGGGCAGCATTTGTTGACCCAGAACACAGAAACAGCCACTGCAGAACTGCTGGGAACACTCACAGCCACAAAGCAGCATCTGGAACTGAAGGCATCATCCAGAACTGGTGGACAGCAACTACAGCTAACTACCAGAGTTTAGTATCAGCTAATACAAAAACAAATCTATCAGCAATTCTCTCACACACAGCCGGTCTGTTCCACCTTGGCAGAACAGGAACACCTACACACCAACAGCAAAGAATTTCTACACACACTTCCTCAATGCCTCTTTAACCACAAGCAAGACAACACCTCGCTTATCTTTTTCAATCTACAGAGGATTTTAAACAGTACTAACATAAAGTACCAAAACACATCTTATGGCCCAGAGGTGAGGTACAGAAAGCCAAGAACATACCTTACATGCACACATCATAATTTGTTATACCTCAGCCAACAGAAGTTATTATATTGAAAATCTTGGCATGGGAATCTTGACATGGATGGAGAAAACCTGAGCTTTACAAGCAAAACACTTCATCTTAACTCCACATTTCGAAACATATTAACCCTACACCACATGTAACCCAACATAAAAGTTGAACAAGAAAAGGTCAGTGCAAGCAAGATTCAGAGGATACAGAGAGAAAATACAGTACTGAAGCAACATTCTAATTGCAGTAATTCCATAGCAAGTATCAGATGTTTTAAAAGAGTTCAAGAAAAGAACATAATTTTTCTTGATTTTTTTCCAGAATTCCCTAGACTGCTTTGACAAGTCTGATTAGAACTTTTAAAATAGGGTCATTCTTTAGAAGAGAGCACTCTGAAGACCAAAGTCAAGAATCTTAGAAATGTATATACAAGCAACTACAGGCCCACCCAGTCCAGTGTCCCTGCTCCTCAGGAGATACAGAGCAGGCAAGAATTTATAACATTCACCTTAGACTCGCCAAGTCTCTGTGTTCTTGGCTCAGAGGACTCCTCAATTCAAATGTTATTTGTCTACTCAGTATTTTCAGACTTTGACTAAGCAGGCAAGCAACTAAACCTCTTCATACTGACCAAAGAAAATGTGAAATAGTAGTTATGTTCATACTTACTAGTTCGAAACTTCTCCTTTATTGCATCCAAATCCTCCTTGAGAGCCACCTGCATCCAGACTAAGCCAACACACGCCACCACACAAGCAGCAAGAATGACGAACGCACATAAAGGGTAACAGAACCTACAGCACCGCAGGTAGTCTCCCCTGCAGAAAACAAAGTAACAGCTTGTGAATACACAGCAGTGCCTAGAAAAGTGTTATTTTAAACGCTGTTCTAAGCAAAGGAAGGGACAGCGTTGTAACAGCACACATTCTGACTGACAAGGGCTAACAAAGAGGGTTTTCAGGAAAAAAGAAGGCCATAAACTCAGGTCAGGGCTGTTACTCTCAATTCAATTTATCCTCAGTAGGCACACGTAGCATATTTAAAAGCAGCTGTCAGGTTTCCTTCTCTGCTGACATAAACTTATGTCAGGCACATCTCCTTGACAGCTTGAAAAACACGCTTCAAGACAAGGTATTAACATAATGTTACGACACGTACTTCTAGAGCATTCCAAATTGTGAAAGCCCAGGTTTCCTTGAGACATGCCTATTTTCAGGTAAGCACAGAGGCCCATTATTAATGCTGTTACTTAACTGAAAAGCTTATTTACTGGCAAAAGCACAGCACGTCCCTGAGAAAAGCAGCACTGCGCCAGCTCGCAGGACAGTGCCACGCTGAGCACACACACACGGGCAACTGCAGCCAGCATCTCCAGGAGCTGCCCCCAAGTTTAGTCCACACGGACTTGTGCTGCGGTGAGCACAAAACAGAAAAAAAATAAAGAAAGCCAGGGCACGGTCCAGCGGCAGCTGTGCCTGGGAGATGGAACTAGATGATCTTTAAGGTCCCGTCCAACCCAAGCCATTCTGCAACTTGATGATACTTCTATCCCCAGACAGGCGACATGCGAGGTGTGACACACTCAGTGTAGCTCCGGGTGTCCTGTGGCAGTCCCCAGCCTCACATACCGCCCTTATCCCCCAGCTGCGAGCCCGACCCGCCGAAGGCAGCGCAGCCACGGGGCAGAACCCGTCCGAGCGGGACCCGTCCGAGCGGGACCCGTCCGAGCGGGACCCCGCGCAGCTCCCGGGACTCACTTTCCGCAGCGGCCCCGCGTCCCCGCGAACTCGTCCTCGTCGGAGCTGGACTCCGAGTCGGAGGCAGGCGGCTCGGTGCGCAGCAGCCGGTGGCCCGAGCCCTTCTTGGCGGGCTTCTTCCTGCGGCCGTCGGCGGCCAGGCCGATGAGGGCGTTCAGCTCCTTCCGCTTCTTCATCCTCTTGTGGGGCGGCGGCGCGGCCGGCGGCTGGCTCCCGCCTGCCTCCTCCTCCTTCTCCTCGGCCGCCGCCGCCGCCAGCGCGCTCCGGCTCGCCAGCCTGCGGCCCGGCGGCGGCTACAGGCGCTCCGCGGGGCCGCGGCTGTTGCTCCCCCGCCGGCCCCGCGGCGGCTCGCCCGGCCCCGCGGCCGCCGCCCGCCCCGCCCGCGCCATGGCCGCTCGGGCCGCGACGCGCCCGCCTGCCAGCAAGCCGCGCTCCCACTGGCCGCCGTGGGACCGCCCCGCGAGGGCAGCGCCGCGGGTTCGAGTCCCGCCCCTGGCGGGAGGGACGGGCGGGGAAGGGGGCGGTGGGGCACGGCCCGGTTGGTGCCGCCCGCCGCGGCTCCGCTCCGACCCCTCGCCCTCCAGGCTCGGCAGGGGCTGCTGCTCGCAGAGATAGCTGTGGCAAGGAAGCGGTGTTGCCCGGCAGCTGCCTACCCTCTACCTGCCACCAAACCGTGCCAAAGCCGTGCCAAAGCTGCCACGGTACCCGGCCCTGGGCTGATGCACGGCATCGCCAGCCCGGCGCGGTGCGGGATCCCCGCACTCGCTGCCGGGAGATGCTGTCCCGGCCGGCGCTGGGATGCGGCTCACAGTGCCGGCAGCGGGGAGGGAGACAGGGAAGGAGAGCGGGAGCTGTCAGCCGGGATGCGGGATGGGAATGGGTGGAGATGTCGGTGAAACCTCGTGAGGCAGGAGTGTATGATGAAGACCTTGGGAGGAGGAATCCCAGGGTACGGCCTTTCCCTCTCTCTTCAGCCTGAGGTCCCGGCGCGGAGCCAGCCAGTGTTGGTGCCGGGGACTCGGGGTGGGCAGCAGCTCCCAGCCGGTGCGGCGGCCAGCGGAGCTGGGATGCATTCCCGCGGTATGCTCCCCTTCCTTTCCTTTCCCTTCCCTCCCCTCCCAACAAGCGCTGCCGTGATTTGGCAGCCGCTCGGACTCTGGACTTGCCTCTCCGCCCCGCATTGGCTGCCGCGGCCGGTGCTGCCGGGGCGCTGCGGGACACCGGGGACAGCCGCCGGCGGCTCTCACCGGGACCATGAGGCTCCTGTGGCTGGGCGTGGATGTCTCCAGGGTTCTGCACCTGGCCGCCGTGTTCTGCCTGACCTGCGTGCTGCTGAAAGCCATCCAGCTGTTCCACCGGCGGAGGGAGCTGCTCCGGGCGCTGGCCGATTTCCCCGGGCACCCGACCCACTGGCTCTTCGGCCACGTCCACGAGGTGGGGGAGAGCCGAGTCTGCGCTGCCGGGAGCGGGGGGAAGTGCAGGGAGAGGCTTTCCCGAGGGGCGTGCGGAAATGATGCCGGTGGGACTTGTCCCCGTGGTCCGGGAGAATTGCTGGGTGGGTGAGAGGTGTGCATCTCTTTTCCCAGCCAGACCAATGTGCTTTCCATGTCTGTGGTGCCTAGCGAGAGCATGGCTCACGCAGAGCTCCCGCAGCCTGCTGCAGACTGCATGATGGAAAAAAGGGTGGTGGCTGGCTCGCAAGTGAACAGAGCGGTAACACACGGTGGCATAGGCGAGGTCATGCCGGGTGTGAGCCGGCATCGGTGCTGGAGGCACCGCTCTGTCCCCGGGCAGGCTCCGCTGTCACCTCTCTCCTCCTCTGGCAGCCAGCTGCGAGCTGGTGAGATGCTGAGCAGATTCTCGCTGCTCCCGGCATCCAGAGGCACTTTCTCTCCCTGCCAGCTCGCATCGGCTTCACGGCCAAGTGAACCTGACAACTGATCATTCTGAGCCACGTTTCAGCCGCAAAACACATCACAGGCGTCACATCCAGCGCAGGGGCCGTGGCTCTTACAGTCGCGTTAAGGTCATGAGTAACTAAACGCACGAACATAGGCGAGCCTTGTTCTGGTCACTGGTGGCAGGGATGACTGTTCCCCGAGGTATGCACTTGCCCACACAGATCACCATGGCTGCCTTGGCAAACAGATTTTCACAACTCACCAGCATCCTCACGAGGTGTAACTGAGCCTGCCTGGTGCATAAGGCTTTCCCACACATGATAAAGGCTGCTTAAAATCACCTTGCCCTCTGCTGAGCTCTGCTGATATCCTGCCGTGGCCACCTCTGTGGCACATTTAATAACTGGCACCCTGAAAAGTGTCTGGGAAATCAGGGGGAGACCTCCCACGGCTCGTCTCTGTGCTATGGCAGTGCCAGTTTAGTTGTGCTGGACGGGACAAGCAGTCTTTTGGCAATGTAAGCATGAAGATGGGCCAGTTCAGGGCTTTGTTACCCTGCCAGTTACACTTTAAAGCTGCAATTAAATAAATTATGTTCTTCTGTTTGTTAGCTGTGACTGTTTGTCCTGGAAGAGAATTTAACCATTTGTGCCAATCATGACTAGGTTGTTCGTGGCTCAACTTTTACCTCAGACGATGTTTCTTTGAGAATTCCTTTTTTGAAGATTTAATGATTATTCTGCTGAATTCCACAAAGCCTGACAGTTCATCGAGCCAGCAAAGAGACTAGCAATGCTCTGGGCACACACTGAATACAAACTTTGCACACACCTCGAGGAGGACCTGTGAGCTGTATTCAGGGAGAGCACTGACATTTCCAGTTCTGCTGATTTAACTGATTGTTTCCCAGTTTTGATCCAGGCTAATTTAGAATTTCAAACGTATTTGTCATGCTCTGGGTGGACCTCCTAGGAGTACATCAGTTTGTTTTAAAGCATTCTCTGGGTATCAGTCTCTGCTTATCCAAATCACTCAGTAGAAATGACATTAAAATATCAGGAAGAGGTTGTGTAGAGCTGTTCAGTCTCACTGCAGTGAGACTTAGTTAAAGCCCAGAGTGCCAGCCCTGAGCTGACCAAATGGACTCCCCATGGCTGGGGTTGGTGGGAAGCGCAGGAGGGCAGGGTCACTGCCCTGCTGGCACAGGGAGGGTCTGTCCCTCACAACTCTTTGTCCACTTCTGCCCTGGGTGGGGAGGAGCCAGCCCGGCTCTGGCTGCATGCAGCACACCCTCTCAGATTTCAGTTTCTGTGTTTTCTCTTTCATTTGCTATCAGTGTGGCTTAAGCCTCTTCCCAGATGCTTTTAGTGTTGGCTCCATTTCAAAACTACCATTTCAGCATGAGATCAGGCAATTACCTTTCTTTCTTTGACCCAAATGGGGTTTATACTTTTCTTTTCAAGCCCCCAAGGGAAGAAGAAGTAATGGTCTTTCATGCAGAGCCAAGTAGCTGGAGCCCTGCATTAAGGCATGAGAGTTTTCTATTCCTCGGCAGGTCACAGAACTTTACACTTTTCCTCTGCTCCAGGAGTGCTTCGTGCAGCAGGTTACTCACCTTGAGGGTAATCTCTCCTCTCAAATAAACCCATTCAACCCTCTGCCAGCACAAGTGTGGTTCTTGATAGTAAAACTCAAGGGTGGTGCTCCAAAACAAGATTGAGTGTAAAGGCTTCTAGGAATAGCACTTCTGCCAGTGAGACTTGCTCACCATTTCCCAGTTACTTCCATTCTGGTTTTTGTGATTCATGATGGGAAGCATGGGCAGCTGTATCAAAGGGACTTTCACTGAGCTAGGTCAGGTGTCATTTATCTAAAGGCACTGTGCCAAGCTCTGCTTCTGCTGGCATTTGCTGAAGAGGTGGGTGCTGAGGAGGGATGCCTCCTTTTGCCCCACAGTTTGATTCCTGAGGTCAGAGAAATTGATGGTTCTATTCATAAAGTTCAAAATCTTGAACCTGAGTAAGTGAAGTTGAGGTTTCTGTAATAAGAAATAACTGATGGTAGTTCATAATTCTGCTGAATGTGGGGGACACATGGGATGTGCTGCAGGGATGCTCCAGCTTGTAAGGAAGGGGGAGCTTGGTCTTGGAGCTGAACCTGGACATGCCCTTGGCAGACACCCCATGACTCACGAGTATCCTCTCCAAGCAAATAATCAGATGTGGTTGATTATTTGATGTGGGGGATTATTTGAGTACGAGCCATGTCCTAGGTTGAGAAACACCAGCCAGACTAAAAGCTGAGCTAACTCAGCACTAAAGCAACTGAGCAAATATTCACTTGATACAGTCAATAGGGTCACTTTGAGGCTGATTTCTGCACCAGTATTCTGATTTTATTAATCTTCAAGCTTCAAGTCAAAGCAGCAGTATCTATGTCAGACCTAGCTTACCAAAATCCTTCCCCCTGCATATTGGCCCAGAGTAGTTTCTCTTCAAAGAAAAAATCTTACATGGTTTTGTCTCTGTATTTTTTTTCCTCTGCCTGTGATTGTGGATCTTTCCATTTGTTCTTTGTCTATTGCCTGTACATAACAACACAGGCTGTAAAAGCAATAAAGCAGTGATTGCTTCGGAGTGAACCTGCCACTGCTGCTGCTATGGTGAAAGCTGGTGCTCATGCTGCTCCTCAGATTGCAGCTTCCAAGGACAGGGGATAAATCTTTCTATGAGCACCAGCTCTTCATTGCCTGTAAAATTTAATTCCCAGAAATCAATGAATTATGTTATGTTATGTTATGTTATGTTATGTTATGTTATGTTATGTTATGTTATGTTATGTTATTAACCAGTGTTTCCTTCTCTATACAATCCACTGGTGACTTTGCACTAATTCTGTTGAATTTTTCCTGGAGACTGGCCTTCTCCACCTAAATGTCTGGGGGAAGCTGAGGTTTCCCACAGCTGCACTGGGGCAGATCAGTAGTGATGCTGTTGGCTGCTGTATTTTCTCCCAGCTTCAGGGTGCTAATTGCTCAGCCATGTGCAAGTGAGAATGTAGTTACATGCCACAAAATACAGATGCTGGCTAGGGCAAATCTGAATCTTCTATGGGGTGGCCATGGAAAAAGCAGATAACATACATGAGCTGATAGGTACCACCACAGTGCCTTAAGATGCTCTCTAGTTTAAGGTCAAGTGATAAGGAAGAATTACTTTATAGGAGCTTTAAAAGTAGCAAACATCTCTACTTCCCATGCTCTGCAAACACAAGGGAAAAATTCCTTGCTTGTCCTTACTTGGTTTTGTGCTCAGAAAGACATTGAACTTTCAAGACAGTGTATTGGGAGATTATAATTTTGGTTTTTGGGGGCTTTTCTCCCCCAATTTTTTTACCCCCAAATTCTTTCTCTTTTTTCTTCTCAACTAGTTCCTCAAGGAGGAAGAGGCACTGGACAAGGAAGAGATCTGGACACAGAAGTACCCACATGCTCACCCTGTGTGGTTTGGGAGTTTCTCAGCAGTCCTGGTTATCACTGATCCCGACTTTGCCAAGGTTCTCTTGGGCAGAGGAGGTGAGAGCTTCAACTCATGGCTTCAACTGGGGATCAGCAACCCCAACCTGCAGATTTTCCATGCCAGCTTCAAAATTTACAGCAAGGCAGGGTTTCACAGAGAGGTTTTCTTGCAGAAATCATCTAAAGGCATGGAGAGATACCTCTCCTTCATGCTGTGCCCTGGGCACTCCAGGCACAGGGCTACAGGGCTGACCTGACTCAAAATCAAATTGCTGGAAAATCAGACTTCCTCAAGTGCTCCTTGAAAATTTAACTACTCAGTGCCTGTTCCCAGCAAAGAGAAGACATCTGGGAGCTTTTTTCTAGGTTCAGAATTCTGGTTCCTACTGCAGAGAAGTATCTGTAATGTATCGAGAAGAAAACATGGTGAACAGTGGTGTCTGAGAGGGTTAATCATTTATCACACTGCACAGACTTTGGACTACCAATAATCTTCTTTTTTCCACTGTCCTTTGTCTGCTTTTATATGTGTTTATTACAGCTGGCAGGGACAAAGTTGTTTTGTGTTAAAATACTGGGAGTTTTTCAAGGATGCCACTAATTTTGCTTCATACCCAACCAAAAGTGAGAGCCCAGAGGAAGGTTTCATCTGCAAACCTGGATTCATGCTATTAAAACATTAACCATTTTATTTTCTCTTTCTTTATGTTTTTGGGGTTTTTTTTTACAGATCCCAAGGATAACATCAGCTATAAACACCTTATCCCTTGGATTGGTATGTATTCTCAGAGCTTTTCCTGCAAGGAATGATTCTGAAGTTAGTCAAAACCACTCTATAAATAAACAGCATTGTACCTGTATCTTGATGGAGTTATAGCTAAGAGCTTCCTGAAATCATTACATTTACTGAAACAGGTGCTAAGTAGCTCTATTTATTTTCAAGGAAGGGAAGTTCAGACATGACATATGTACAAATATTTACATGTCCATAGATAGCAAAGACTGGTGATGGAAGAAGCTTAAATTGGAGGACTGGTGAAAAATATATCTGTTGTTCTGAACGTCTCTTTTCCAGTAGTGTTTCTTTTCAGAGACACTATTGTGCCATTTTGATACGCAGGGCTTTGCTCAGCTCTGGGAACCCTGGAAGAATTTGGAAATACCCTCTCACAGCCACTCAGATAGCAGATTTAATCACACTCCATGCAGGCTGAGGCTATGTCTGCAGGCAGCTGAGAGCAGCCTGCCTGTGCCCAGCAAAACGTGCCTTGCCTGTGTTTCCCCAGGGAATGGGTTGCTGATCTTACACGGGCCCAAATGGCACCAACACCGAAAACTCCTGACTCCAGGCTTTCATTACGATGTCTTGAAGCCGTACGTGGGCCTGATGGCAGAGTCTACAAATGTGATGCTGGTAGGACTCATGATGCTCCTCTGTCTGCCCTATTTTCTTTTCCCCATCCTGTCTGTTTAAGAGGTAAATGCTGGAGCAGGGTTTTCTTTATCGGGTAATTGTAAGGACACGCTGTGTCCTGGTGGTCAATCTTTCTGAGTCACCCCAAATCCCTGCCCTTGAGCTGGAAGGGATGAGCATCCCTTGGAAGGGATGAGCAGGTTGAGCATCCCTGCAATGACAGTGTCTCTGGTACTGCCTTGGGTTCTGTGGCTGAGATTTCAGGATTAATGTTACTGCCATCCCCAAACTGTGCATGATCTCAGTTTCAACAGCAATTTCTTACAAGGTGTTTGTCTAAATAAAAAATTGAGGTAAATAAATGTTTGTATAATAAATAAATAATAAATCCGCCAAAAATAAAAGTTGGAGCGGAGCTATACTGTGACCTAAGATTAAAGGGTATTATTTGCTGTCAACATACCCATGACTCGGCTGCAATCCCTGCTGTGCCTCATTAACAGTGAAAATGCATTGTTCTTCAATCCACTGGTGCTGGGCGGGATGGAAACCAGTAGGAATTACAGGAGAAGGGTGCCAGGCTTTGTGCATATGAACTGGAGGATGCTGGATGTTGCATCTATTCCTTCTCCTTCACCTCCCTCACTCCAACCTCCCTGCTAGCTTCAGATAGATCCTGGCTGGGTTCTTCCTACTGGCCCAGGGAGCAGCCAAGAGCCGGGGGCTGGAGAGCCAGGAGAACTTTTGCAAGGCTCACAAGTGCCTGGGAGTTTGAAATTCCTTGAGCACAACGCCGATTTTGTGAGCCCGAGCCACCAGGTGGCAATCGTTGCCCGTGCATCTGTCCCCATAAGCCTGGCTTGGTGCTGTGGAGCTCAGATGTGACCGTACCCCTCCCCTCCCTTTCTCAGCTTTTAAGTCCCCTCGTTCCTTACAGCCTGGAGAGGACAGAGGATTCATCATCACTTCATGTCTGCTGGGGAAGAGAGACAGGATTTATGGTTTCTCTAGGGGTCCCCTATGTGAAGAGTTGAGCAAGAGCTCTTGTATTACTTGCTGGCAAAACACAGTGGCACAGAGAGTGTGTGAAAGAGAAAAAAACCTTCCTCCAAAGTTTGCATCTTGGGCACCAAGCTCAAATGTGCTCAAGAATGCACCCAGCGAAGCCCAATGCCAGCATATGCTGCTCCTGTACAGAGAGACACACTAAATGACTTAGGTAACTCCCCTTCACCCGGAAATGCACCTGTCCTGGGCTTCTCCAGGTGCTCTTGCCTCAGGATAGGGTGTACAGGGCTCACCACCAGCAGGATCCAAGAACAGCAGCTGCCTGAGGCAATTCTCATATTAACCATCCCACTCCCGGCTTCTCTTCTCTGGGATTTTGCTGTCAACTAAGACATCCCCTTATTTTTTTTTCCATTTCTCTGGGATGTATCTCGATCTGAGCACTCATTTAACCAGGGGGTGACTGCAGATCATGCAGAGCTGACCCTTGTCTTCTCATTTCTGTCTCCATTGTGCCCTAGGATAAGTGGGAAAAGCTGACAGCAGATGGGAAGCCAGTGGAGCTCTTTGAGCACGTCAGCTTGATGACTCTTGATAGCATCATGAAATGTGCCTTCAGTTGTCACAGCAACTGCCAGACCAACAGGTCAGTGCTGGTTACCCCAAACCCTGGCAGGAAGCTTGCAGCTCAGAAGGGAAATGGGCAAATTGCCTGTCACTGTGCTCCCAAATTAACAAGCTTCCTATTCCCCTCTCTCCAGGAAAAACACCTACATCCAGGCTGTCTACGACCTCTGCCGCATGGTGCACCAGCGCCTCCGCATCTTCCCCTACCACAATGACATCATTTACTGGCTCAGCCCCCATGGATTTCAGTTCAGGAAGACCTGCAGGATCGCTCATGACCACACAGGTATAACCTGCTGTCATCCTCTCCCAAAACTTTGGCCAGAGGCAGTCAGGTTTTCTCCTGCCCAGAAGCTCAGAGCTGAGATCCAAGCAGGGCATCATCTTGCAGTAGTGATCTGATCTAGGCATGAAGCAAAGGGGTCTCACAGCTCCTGGATCATTAAACTAGACTAAAGGAGGACTTGCCCTCTGGAAATGCTCCTGTAAAATGGCTAGAGACAAGGTGAGACAAGGAATGAGCACTGCAGACAACACCAATGCAAGGAATGATTTTGTATTCCAAGCCAGATGTGATTTTTATGCATGAGGGGTGTGTAAAGTAGGCTGATAAGTCCATGGTGAACAAAGAACAGGATGACAATATCCATGGCACTTTTTTTGCCATGCTGCTGAAAAAGCCAAAGTGCCTGGGATGCAGAAGCACAGGTCAAATGCATCATGGGCTGAGCAGTGCTCACCTCCTTGGGTGAGGTTTGCACTCAAAGGAAGGACAGTTTTGCAGCTTGGATCTCTTGACCTTGCTGAACCTTTAGCCCTTTCTCCCTCAGACAAGGTGATCCACGAGCGAAAGGAATCCCTTAAAGATGGACAGGAATTTGAAAAGATCCAGAAGAAGAGACATTTGGACTTCTTGGACATTCTGCTGTGCTCCAAAGTGAGTGGCAAGGAGTGTATCTGTGGCAGGGCACAGCGTGCAAAAGCCAGTCAGTCTTTGCAGGGGTGCCATAAACCACCAGAGACCCTCAGGACTGCACAAGCCATTAAAAAAAGTTAGCCTAGTCTCACCCAGTTGAAGAGAGACCAAGGTGATCCAATTTTCCATTGTTGAAGTGTTGGCAGTGTCCTTTTGGGTATACAACATGCAGAGGGACTTCATAGTCCTGGTGGTTTAGTATGGGGGGATAAAGAGATTTAAAAGTGAATGGAAAGGGGCCCTGAATTCAGTGTAAACAGACATTGATTTTGTTTATTTGTTTCCCAGAGGCATCATCATGCCCCTTTTACAATAGCTGAGAGAATGTAATGGCCCCTACTGGGATATTTACATATTTTTATATATGTGTGTGTGTTACTGTAATATATATATAAATTTTGTATATGTGGGCCACTGAGAGTGTCTCTGGACTGTTAGGATGAGAATGGAGCTGCGCTGTCCGATGAGGACCTGCGTGCTGAGGTGGACACCTTCATGTTTGAGGGCCATGACACGACAGCCAGTGGCATCTCTTGGCTCTTCTACTGCCTGGCAATACACCCTGAGCACCAGCAACTGTGCAGGGAGGAGATCCAGGGCATCCTGGGGGACCGGGACACAATTGAGTGGTAAGGTTGCACCATTTCCTCTGCTGCTAACTCTTTTCTTATCACTGCCATTTCTAAGTGAGCAGTGTCTTCAAGGCTAAAAAAAAACAAAGCTGAGGTGCTAAAGGTTGCTGCATGCTCAGGGACTTCACAGGAGGGAGCAGATCCTTCAGCTAAGTCTGTCAGTCTGGAAGGGCTATTCTGGATCCCAAGTCCTGGGCCACCAGCACTGCTCTTTGCTCTCTCCTCTTTCCTCACCACAGGACATCATAGATGTGCTTTTCACTTTTCACTGTCTCTTTGCACTTCAGCTTGTTCAGTGGTTGTTTAGAGGTATCCTGACATCCCCAGCCTCCAGCAGCTGTGGCTGGGCATTGTGGGTCCCTCTGCTCTGTAGCAAGGGGATCTGCTCAGAGGCTGGATGGCTGTGGGTGAAGGGACCTCGCAGCACAGGCAGTGGGGGGAATGTGGGGCTCATCCTGCCTGTCCCAACAGGGAGGACCTGGGCAAGATGACTTACAGCACCATGTGCATCAAGGAGAGCCTGCGCCTTTACCCCCCAGTGCCCGGCGTGTCCCGGCAGCTCAGCAAACCCATCACCTTCCCCGACGGACGCACCTTGCCTGAAGGTCTGTCAGTCCCATTCCTGCTGCACAAAACTCTGCTCTCAGGCACCAGCTGCATCCTCCCTGGCACAGATGTTCAGGCAGGGCTGTGCAGATGTTGGCTTGTTTCTTTGTCAGTGAGCCCTTTTCTCCTCCTCAATTGTTTTCCAGGCACCATCACTGCAATAAGCATTTACCTCATTCACAGAAACCCTGAAGTATGGAAAGATCCTTTGGTAAGTTCTCTTTTGATCTCCCAATAATTTTTTCCCTTTATGGTGTGCCTCTTCCCATGAAACCTTCACCTGTTAGCAGGAGAGAAGAATTCTCTCTCTGCTGGGATTCTTCATAAATTAAGGGGTGTCACATTTCTCAAGATACCAGTCAGTACTGTGTTCTTCAAATAATTGCTTTTTCTTTTTGCATATTCTTCATTTCCAGGTGTTTGACCCTTTGCGTTTTTCCCCAGAGAATGTCTCTGGCAGGCACTCTCATGCCTTTCTGCCTTTTTCTGCTGGAATGAGGTAAAGGGAATTGAACACTGAAGGAGTAGTGGGTAGAGACCACCACCTGAAGTCTTGGCCCTGCAGAATTGCATAGTTAGATAGTTAAATGAGGATATAATATAAATGTTTGTGCAGAGGGGTTCTGATACCAGCAGGCAAAATGGGAAAGCAGCACTGCCCTTATGGGAACAGGGAACTGCGTCCCAAAGCTGTTTGTCCCAAAGGGAGCCTGCAGCATTCTGAGCTCACCTGCTCTCCTCTCCTTGATGCAGAGACTCTACTCCACCAACCTGCTCTTTGATTCCCCCCTCCTCCCAATCCTTCCCTTTGCCCTGTGCTGACTCCTTCAAGGCAAACACCTTGCAGACCTTCCCTGCTTAGAGACCCACCATTCATCCGTGCTGGCCTGTCCTTTGGCTTCCCCATCTCCCTCCTTCTCCGTGCTCATTGACCACACATCACGAGCTCCCAATGTTCCTCTCAATTCCTTCTGCTCAGTCCATGCTCCTGCCCAAAGCACTGCCTGAGCTGCAGAGGGGAGGATGTGTGCTGCTGTGGGAGGGCTGGGATGAGCTGGGTTTGCTGTGCCCAGCGCTGGGATGGAGTTGGCTGAGCTGTTCTGTTTCTCTGCAGGAATTGCATCGGGCAGCAGTTTGCCATGAACGAGATGAAGGTGGCGCTGGCTCTGACCTTGCTGCGCTTCAAGCTCTTGCCCGACCCTGCCATGCCTCCCCTCAAAATACCTCGGATTATCCTTCGCTCCCAGAATGGGATTCACCTGTATTTAAAGAAAATCCGCTGATGCTGGAGAACATCCTGCCTTCACCAGAGGGAGAGACGAAGCAGATGATGGGGCAATGTTTCTCCGGGGCAGAAGTGCAGGGCAGGATTTGGGGATGAGGATTCCTGATTGCTGTGCTTCATCCACCAGCGGAAAGCTCTTTTTAGGCTAGGTCCAGGTGGCCGGGATGACATTGCACAGACCCACTGCCATCTGCTCCAGGGCACCGATCTGAGAGCAGCCAGGCATGGCCAGCTGTCTGTCCCCTTGCACTGCCATAACGGCTGGCCTGGCCTGGTCTGGGAACATCTGCAGGTCCCACCAGCTTCCTTCTTACCAAATCCTGCCTTCACAGTCGTGCCCTGGCCAAATCCATGACCGTTTCCAGCCCTGCTCCGTCATCAGCACCTTCCTCAGTGCCTAGAGGTCAGCCCTCCCCTCCTGCAGTGCGGACAGCCTGTGACAGATCTCTGTCTCGCTTCTCACTCTCAGTCAGTCTCTGTTTTGTTGAAAGCACTGATTCCAGTTTGGGCTCTGAAACTGTGCCCAAACTGCAAAATATTCTGTAATTTTTATCTTAATAAACCAATAATTTTTCCTGCAAGAGCAGCTGGTGCTGTTATATTGCTGGTGCTTGCCTGCTTCATCACAAATGCAGTGTAAAAGCCCTTTAGAAATGGAAGATGAAGAGGAAGCCCATGTGCAGCAAGAGACCATCCTGGACAGGCCAGGAAAATGTCTGTGGGTCTCCAGCCAACACAGCATCTCCTTCCATGGGCAACTCTTTAAAAGGGATCCAATAATCAATCATCAGTCAAAGTTCTGATAGTTAGTTATGTCTGGTGGGGGGGGGGGGGTTCCCCTCTTCTTTTAGTATTATTTTATTTCCTTAAACTGATAAAATGATGAGAGTGGGTACACTGGAGGACACCAGTGAGCTGTCCTCTGCCTCTGCAGGAATCATTACTGGGATAGAATATCACACATCAAACTGTGAAATGCCAAAAGCTGCTGCTGCAATTATCATCACAGTGATGTCAGCTGTGGTTCCAGGATTGTGAGAAGGCTGCTGTGCAGTTAGACATACAGCCTTCACCTGCAGAATCTGGTTTGCAGGGATGGGCTGGGACAGGAGAAAATCCACTTGCTCCAGCTGCCTGTCCCCTCTTCAGACACGAGGTGCAGCTCTCGAGCTGAAATCAGAATTATACAGTGGAGAGAGACAGAGTATGCTTATCAAAATGTCAAAAGTTATGAAACTATGAGACACGACAAGCTCTTTGGAGGGCCATGTCAGGATACAAAATTATCTTGATAAATTGAAAAACTGCTGCAGTGAATGGTATGCGAGTCCATAAGCACAAGAGCAGGCACAGGCATTGCACAAAACCAAGAGAAAAAATGACTGACAGGCAGCAATCTCTCCAGTGGATGTTTTGTACATGGACAGATAGAAAAGGTAATATGAATCAATAATATCCTGCTGTTGCAATCAAAGCAAACATCATACTTGGATGTATAAACACAAATATTTCTCAAAATTTTTTCACTTGTATTTTTTTCAGCAGATGAAATGAGACAGCGTCCTTCAACCCTGTTTGGAGATTTAAGTATAAAAGCAACAGCATCTACTCCAAGCTTATATATCCTAAAGTGCAAAATGAGAAAATTTTTTATCAAAATAACTGAAGTTACCAGAAGTAAATTACATACATCTCTCTATTGGATGCAATTTTCTTATAAAGACAAGATTTGAAAAAAATACCATCTAAAGAGGAGTGGATGAACCTTGGCATTCCAATGTGGAAGATTAAAGCATGAGCATTTAATGAGCAAGAGCAAAGGCTGAAAGCATGGTGTACCCACTGAAAAAAAGTAGGTTAAAGGGGATCACAAAAGGGGAACTTGATATACCAGTCCTCATGTAAATAAATGGCAGCTGCTAAATTGCATTTGGGTAGATACAGATTGCACAACATCAAGCACTCCCCAGGATTTCTAAAGCCTTGGCATGGGTTATTTGGGGAATGTGCAGAGGTTTTAAAAGCTGGTGACCTGTTTTACCAAGTGCTCCAGAAGTCCAGAGAAGGTAATAAATGTGGTAGAAGGCTGGGGCAGGTTTGGTTTGGTTTTTGTGAGTGGACTGAATTGGGGGTACAGGAAAAGCTGCACTGCTGCTGTCCCAACTGGACCATCCAACACATGAATGTTCCTGGCCATGGGATGGAAAAGCCTAACTGCTCCTGTCTTCATCCTGTCCAGTCATTGCCTCCCTTGTGACTTTTAGGATTCCCTATGCCTCTTCATATCTGAAGAGGAAAAGGGAAGATGTTCTGAAGCATTCTCACTATCCTCTCAGAGTTATGCTTGTGGGCTTCTTTGCGTGAGAAGGGAGCAGAGCCTGGATTCCCCTGCAGCCACCCAAACCCAGCATAAAATCTGCTCACAAATCTCTCCTTGGTGCTGTCACCCCCCTGAGGCTAGGAACTGGAAACACTGCTAAATAACACCACACATGGCAGCCCAGCTCACAATTTCCCTGAGCCACATGGGCCAGCTCTCCATGCCAGGCCAGCTCTCCATGCCAGGCCAGCCAGCCTGCATCCCACATCCCATATCCTGCATCATCCCACATCCTGCATCATCTCATCTTCCTGCATCATCTCATCCTGCATCACAAATCTTCCATGGCTGCCCTGCTTCTGAACAGGAAAGCAGGGCTGAAGCTGCAACAGGGTTCTGGAGCTACTGTGCCCCAGTGCCACAGTGAGCCAAATCTTTCCAGAATGTGATTCCTGAGATCAATTCCCCACACTTACCTTTCCTCTCCTAGGTATTAAAAACATGGTAATAATAAAAAGGCCAGGTCACATGGAGTGTATTGCTCACTGCAATAAAGACAGTAAAGGACCTGCTGCAGAGAACTTACCTCATTCTTTAATCCTTCCCTACTTTCTGCAGAAAGGGTAAGTGCAAAGATGATGATGGGCTGACCTTGGACTGTGTGATTCAGACCTTCAGATAACTCTTTTGACATCTACTCATGTGAGTGGCTGTGCCAGGTGTAACAAAGGTAAGTCTTTGTTTTAGTTAAAAACATCTTAGATTTTCGTCATTGCAGCTTGGTTTTTTGACAGCAGGAGGGCAAAGATGCCACCTACTCCTGCAGTTATTCCTTTCCCCAGATTGTCACCAGCACTGTGCAGCCACATTCCAGTCACATGAAGGGTGTCTGTGTATCTCAGTTCAGTGGTGGCACTTTTTTGGATGCTGCCAGGCATGTTGGAAGCAGCAGCACCAGCAGGGAGAGCAGCTGGCTCACAACACCAGAAATGCAGTCCCTGCACAGGACCCACGCTGCTCCCCAGGCAAATTTACTGTCAGATAGCACCAGCAGTTTCCATCTAAACTCCACTGGGATTTTACACTGGAAGCAGCCTGTGAATTTAATAAGTATTGCAGCATATTTGTAAGACAGCTGTATTAAATGATTCCAGATATACATTCATCCTCAAGACATGTGTGGTCAGATGGGACCCAGGCAGCTTGCATTACTCTGCAACACTTGCTCGGCTCTTGCCATGATTTTCTCATCTATCATGTGTTTGGAAGTTTGAAATGTTATTATTTTTTTTGGCATTACTGCTGCATTTCATCTGTCATCACCAAGTGCTGCAGGAACACACAGGGACAGATGGACCTGGACTCTTCTTCCTATCTGAATAAACACAGGGACAACCAGGGAGAGCAGCTGCTGCAAGGTCATGCTCTGGGGCAAAGTACCAATTTGCCACTTAAATTTCACCTGGCTGTCAGAGACCCTTGTCCTGCTTTTCCATGCTGAGATCTTCTGGAGTCCTCTGTAACCAGGGCTGTAGATTTTTCTGGTGCTAACAGATTGTTCTGGCCTTGTCCCCAGGCCTTGCAGTCATCAAACCAATATTGTCCCTTTTCACATCTCTCCCCTTTCAGCTCTGCAGCAAGTTCACTTTGCCTTTTGAACTTTCATAGTTTCTCCCCCTGCAAAACCCCCTGAGTTTTCTTCCTCAGGCTGTGAGTGTTCATGGCTTCTCTTGCTGTGAAATCTCTAAAATACATGAGAAAGTTTTTTCTTTCCCCTCCACCAGTGAAATATAGAATGCAGAGGCTGGAGGCTGTATTAAGCACCCAGTTTTGCTATCACTCAAAATCAGATTCTTGCTCCAAATCCCCACAAATATGGATTAAGCCACTCTGTCCCCTATGTTCCCTCCATATCAGCTCAGCACTTGACATCTCACTTGACCTTCAAGACAACACATATTTCTTGGCTTCACACTCAACAGTGGTTACTGGTTATTTTACAACTATAAGGAAGTCAGTTTGGTAAAAATTGTCCCTGTTCATTGACCCACTCTCCAGGGACTTTGTCACCACTGAAAATTTCTGTGTTGTTATAAAAGTTTCATCTGCAGCTGCACCAGAAACACCATCCATTGGCCTGGCCCCTGCACCTGTGGGTTTGATGGTATTTATGGGTTATTTTGTAGGGGATTGCTGAAAGATGCCAGCTAAATGCAGATTGGTCAGTCTGGTAATGATGTAGGTACCACAGGATATTCCAAACAGCTCCACTGGCACTGAACAAAGGTTTAAACATCAGACCTCTCTCTTTTCCTTGTGCAGACCTCGTGAGGGATCCAACTAGACAGCATCATAATATTTATGAATGTTCTGCAGGTCTCCACAAGAGAGTTTGTCATGTCAAACTGGGTCCCTTATGCTCTGGCTCCAGCCAAAGCCCTCCCTAAGAAATGCCTAACCTGATTACAGTTTCCTGCCTCCTAAAGATCAACCTTTATCTCTCCCCTGAACTTTCACACAGAGCCAGCTGGCTCAGTATGAAACGATACACTAATTTTCAATGAAAGTGGCCAAGTGTGTGAAAAGGTAACTCTGCTCGGTGTAGTGCCTGCCAGGGATGTTCTCCAAGGCAATGACAATAAACATCAGATAAACTGTGGTTTTTTTCAACAAAGTGACTCTACAAGCAGCAAATGTGAGACATGGCATATTTTAGACTAAAAACTAAAGGGAAGTGCCCAAACATCAGAAGTCCTCTGTCTCAGAGATGTGTTACATTGAAAAGAAGCACTCAGAGAGTACAGCAGCCCTTATATTGTAGGCTATTGGACTATCAGTCTCCACAGCTGATAATATATTTGGTCCTCATAATATCCTAAGACACAAAAGGGACATTATTTCAGCCCATCTGGGGATCCTGCTGTTTACAATATTCATGGAAGTCCCACATATGTCAGACTTCCAGCCCCAGTTCTCCACCAACTCCACAATTCCATTCCAGGTTTCTGGGCTTATGGGATGTGAGCCCAGGTAAGCAGCAGGATCTGCACAGGGACTGCAAGAAGGGTCCTACCTGGGCCCCAACCAAGCACTGCATTAGAGGGGAAAATGCAGAGATGTAGAGCATTTTTATAGAAGGTGAGATGCCATGTGGTCAGAGGAAGGAGGGTTCACCAGGCCTGTAGAGGGAACATGGCCTTGCCATCACACCTCCCCATCATGTGCTCTCAACCTTGCTGCAACTCACTTCACTGCTCTGCAGCTTTTCCTCTCTTTGTCTCACCTACTGGCCATGGTAACTCCCCTGGACAGCAGTTTTGTCTCCTGGCTTGTCTGTGGAAAGAGCCCTTGGGGAACAGGGCCCCATCCCCTGTGTGCTGCTGGAGTTATGTCCATTGTCTGGATTAGAGCCCAGCAGAGCTGGGTGATGCTGCAGTCACCTAGAGCAATGCTTTTACAGGTGAAGGTGGCTGAATCCATGCAGCCCACTCATTGAGAAGAGCTGGCCTGTGTGCTCCTCACCTCCTATGGGCAGAGGAACAGCTTCTGTACCTGACCTCTCTGAGGACAGCATGGAGCTCAGCTAGAGCCCCAGCCTGCCTACATCTCACCTCCTCCCTCCCCTGGCTTCATACCTGGGTATGGAGGACTGTGTGTGTGTGACAGCACTGCTGGGACTTCAGAGAAAGCAGGAATTATTCAGAGGCTGTTTGTTCTCCAGGTTGCAGTGATAGGCTGTGGAAAGCAGGTCAAAGTGTAAGTGGGAGCACAGGTTACTGGCTGAGCTGACGCAGGGTTTGCTGTGATATTCCAGCAGCTATAAATTGCTGTCAGCTCCACTTCACCAGACTCACCTGCTGCAGAGGAGGAGGGAGAGGATTTTTACCTGCACTGAGCTCCCCACCTGGCTCAGGCGTGAGAGGAGCAGGCAAATAACAGGCAGGAGGAGGCAGTGTCCCAGACCAGCATGGCATCTCTGCTGGACAACATAGCCAGACCTTCTGCTGTCGTCCTGCAGCTCTCTGTGCTGCTTGGTGTGGTCTTTGTGCTGCTGAAGGTGCTCCAGTTCTACCAGGAGAGGAAGAAACTCATCAAAGCTCTGGAGGCATTCCCTGGGCCTCCAAGACACTGGCTCCATGGCCACAATCACCTGGTAAGGAGTGAGCTGGGCTCAGCCAGGGTGGGTTTGTCCCAGCTGTGCAAGGTATCAGTCAGGATGAGAAGGATTAGATGGGGTGTGCATGTCCCCTACTCCCATCTCCTCCTACAAGAGAGGACTTCTCCATAGGGAGTGCCAAGGCTTCTGCAGGGCAGGAGGAAAGGATGCTGGATATGTGGTGTACATAATCTGGCAAAAAAGTCATGTTCTTTTCAATCATATCCTTAAACAAAGAGTTATGGGACTTCCATGAAGTTATTTAAATATGAGTAATCATAAAGTGTCTCTTTACTATGTGAAACCTTCTACCAATAGGAGTGTCTTACCCTGAAGAAGACATGGCCACAAAAGCAGGGTGTTTTAATGCATTTTCATCATTCTACAGTTAAGATGTTTTGCTTTCACACTTCATGTTCACCTTGCACTGCTGAAATTGGGGAACAAGGAGTGTGACAGCCTTGGTGCTCCTGGCCTGTCCACCAGGCATCCTGGCATTGTCCATGCCAGCTGTAGCTCCCAAGTGCTACACAGAGCTGCTCCAAGCCCAGGCCATCCTAAGGTGCCTCAGCTGCCACCAGCCCAGCAAGGGACTCTCCATGGAGCTGTCTTGTGCTGCAGGGGTTTGGTGGCTCAGGCAGCTTTGCCTCTTGTGCCTGGTCCCTTTACAACGCTCATCCTCTCTTCCACCTGCAGCATAAGAGCCCTGTGTGGCAAATCTGCCCACTCTCTATTGCCCAAGGGAAAATGTCTTGCATGTGCTTTCCATAAGACTGCAAGTTTAACCTCTGCCATCCCTGGCATGTCTCTCTCTTTTTGTCTTTATTAATCCCTGATTAATTCTCTTTGCAGATTCATTCTGAAAACATTTTACACCAGATGGTGTCATGGGGACAAGAATATCCCTATGCCTTTCCCAGATGGTTTGGACCAGTCCTGCCTGCTCTAATCATCCACCACCCTGAATATGCCAAAAACATACTTGGCCGAACAGGTGAGTCTCTACCTCTGTTTTTGAGAAGTCTTTGACACTTTCTTACCAAGAAAATACTGGCAAACTTGCCTGGAGTTATCTCCTCTGTCAGCTTCCTTCACAGCTATTGCAATTCTTCTTTTGCTCCACTTCACAAAAGCCCAGGCTGCCCAGGTTTCATGGAGCAGTTTGTATTCCTGTGCAAAACAGAGACCAGGTGTCTGTTCCTTCCAGTTTCCTGTCAGTTCCCAGTTTAAGGGTCATCTGTCTTACTGTCTTCTACGGCTTCTACCACCACAATATTTGTGCTTCCCAGTAAACCCAGTAAAAGGTGTGAGCTGTCATGGCAGTGGCTCTCAGAAGGCGTCTTAAGTCTTCTCTGCTCCCTCCTGTGGAGCATATGAGTGGTAGGTACATGGCCAACCCCAGTCACTCATATCTATTGTTGTCAGTTTAGAATTTACCATGGCTGTTTCTTTTCCACACACATATTTTTGTTCTATCTTTCTCTGTTTTTTCAAGTCCACTGTGGTCATAACTGTAGATGATCACTTCTAAACTCTATCTCTGGTGGTACAGTATTTTAAGTATTGAAATTAGATTAATTCTATCATGTGATTTGGAGGGCAAAATCTAATGCACATTTATCCTGAATTTTCTCTTTTGTTGTGTTGAATTCATTAGTTATTCATACATTTCTGATATCTGTTCCATTTTACAGATCCCAAGGCTAATGTACCCTACAAATTAGTACTTCCCTGGATTGGTAAGTCAAAAGTAGTAGTAAGGCTGTCAGAGCTGTGATCAGAGCCTGCAGGAACTGATTGTGCCTTTGCTGTTTGTGTTCAGGGAAGGGGCTGCTGGTCTTGGAAGGAAGCAAATGGTTCCAGCACAGGAAGATGCTCACCCCAGCCTTTCATTATGATGTGCTGAAATCTTACGTGACCCTGATGTCAGACTCAGTCAAAGTGATGCTGGTAAGAATCCCCACTCCTGCTACTTTTACCTTTCAGCTGTGAAACAGTGAAAACAAAAAGTGAGTGAGAGAAAGAGATGGTACTTAGAGAGTTTCTACTTTCACTGAATTTTTGGAGTAGTTTTGAAGTTCTAAAAGTGATCCTCTCACCTTCTTTTGGATATTCCACTTATTCTTTCTCTTTGTTTGCCAATAAAATCAACCACTGCAAGAATATCCTTACATTCCCTTATGTTTATCCTTTTATACTTGAGAAAATACATGTGCAGAAGAGTTAGTTTAGGCTCACTGAATATATAAGGAACTAGGGCCTCTGCTTCCAGAAAGTAAAGTAATTAGCAGAGTGGATCTGGGAAGAGGGACAGGAAAATATGACCTGACCAAAGTTGGTGGTCTGTCTCTCCTTACCTATGGCTCTCCCTCTAGGATAAATGGGACAAGAGGATCACAGAGAAGAAGTCAGTGGAGCTCTTTCAAGATGTGAGCTTGATGACACTAGACAGCATCATGAAATGTGCCTTCAGTTTTAATTCCAACTGTCAGACTCAGAGGTCAGTGCCTGAATTTCCAAACCCTGGGAAAGCAAGTGTTCCTGTTTCACCACTCATTTTGCTAACACCAGCTTTGACCTCACCCTCTTTACAGCGACTCCCACTATTATATTAAAGCTGTTTTTGACCTGAGCTACCTCCTGAGCCATAGAATCCAGACTTTGTCCTTCAAGGATGTCTTCTATGACTGGACTCGCAGTGGCCGTGAGTTTCAGGCTGCCTGCAAGCTGGCCCATACCCACACAGGTATTCCTGCCCCTTTCTCCCCAGTCCTGTCTCCCATCTGAACGTCTCCCCCATTTGCCCTGGAGCGGCTCAGAGTGGGGTTATAAAATGATCTCTGCTCTGTGCAGATCAGGTAATACAAGAACGAAAGATGTTGCTTTCCAATGAGAAGGAACTTGAGAAGATCCAGAAGAAGAGGCACCTGGATTTCCTGGACATTCTTCTTTGTAGCAAGGTGAATGTTTGAAATGACTATACCAAATGCCAAAGAACAGAACCGTGTGGCACCGAAGGTGCATCAGCACAAAAAGGGAAGCTCAAGAGACACCAAATCATACCAGTCCTTTGGGTATAAAAATAAAAGACCTATGTGTATAGGAATGACATTTTCTTCTCTTTCTTAGGATGCAAATGGAGTTGGACTGTCTGATGAGGACCTGCGTGCCGAGGTGGACACCTTCATGTTTGAGGGTCATGATACGACAGCCAGTGGCATCTCCTGGCTCTTCTACTGCATGTCACTGCACCCTGAGCACCAGCAGAGGTGCAGGGAGGAGATCCAGGGCATCCTGGGAGACCGAGATTCCATTGAGTGGTGAGCTAGGACTTCTTATTCCTTTATCTTGAACTCTTTCAATTTATCTTTGAAAGCCTTTGACATTGTCCTTCCCAACATTCTTCCCCCTAAATTGGAGAGACAAGGATTTGATGGGTGGACTGTTCAGTGGTTGAGAAATTGTTTGGAAGGTGGCATCCAGTGGGTAGTGGTCAATTGTCCAGATCACTGACAAGTGGTTTCCCTCAGGGGTCTGGACAGACCAGTGACATCTTTGTGACAAAGGGATTGAGGGCATTGAAGCAAGTTTGTTTTCAGGGAGGACCTCGGGAAGATGACCTACACCACGATGTGCATCAAAGAGAGCTTACGCCTGTTCCCACCAGTTCCTGCTGTGTCCCGACAGCTCTCCAAACCCGTCACATTTCCTGATGGACGCAGCTTGCCAGCAGGTCTGTTGAGTTTGTTCACCCTTCATGCTGCTGTCTGTGACTAGAGTGGCTTCCCTGCTCTCTGTGGAGGGGCTAGAGTGTCTTCCAGACTCCTTTCTCTCTCCTGTAGATGTACAGAGCTACCACAGCTTTGCCATCACAACGAGCCTAGAAAGGGTGGCAGAGTGCAAGGACATGCTCCAGAGCTCAGAGGGGACTTGTGGAGTGTTGTTACTGGCCAAGTGAAAGTGATACACTGATAGAAAAAACGGGACCCAACTCTGAGGTTTATGTTTTTGACATGAGGTTTTCAGGAGATCCCTGCCAGATCCCTTGCAACAGCCCCTGCAGAGCCTAGGGAGGGAGAGCATCCCCAAAACACCTCTTCTGCATTTTCACTCTGAGGTCTCATGAGCTCTTTTCTCACTTTTCTTTTACAGGCTGCCAGGTTGGACTGAACATATTTGCTATTCACAGGAATCGGGATGTGTGGGAGGACCCCGAGGTACTTCACCTTTATAACAGCAAAAAGAAGATGGTCTCTGAGCCCAGACATCCATTCCCCTTGAAGAAGGCAGCCTGTGCCTCCCTGCTGCTTTTTTTCCCCCCTTGTCATTCCAACAGTCCACATCTAAATGCAAAGTTCAGTGGAGTTACCAAACACCCCAAAGGCTTTGAACATAACAAAGGGCTGGGAAAGGGTGTTCAATAGTCTCTCTTTGTGCATGGTGACACAAAGATGCTCTGACTGCTTTCAGCTGCCCTGCACACACTTAGAATGGTATGAGAAGTCCCAAGCCCCATAAAACAATGTGTGATTTGGAGATGATGTTTTAGCGGCTTCAAGAAATAACTGGAAAGTTTGAAGAAGGGTGCATAGCTGCCTCTCTCCAGCAGCTGTCTGGAGATCAATGATCAGGCACTTCTGGAATGGAAGGATCCTGACTTGATCCTTGCTGCCATGGATGAGAAAACACCTGCAGGCATCCTGGGCGTTGTAGTGGGTGACCTGGGTATCTCCAAGGGGAAGATCCACTCAGTGGCTTCATAGAGAGATGACTGTCATCTGCAGCTCCCCCAGGAAGAGTAGAGACCACTTCCAGCCCTAACCTGGGGACCAGGGAAGAACCTGGTGCTGCTCAGATCAGACCAAACACTGACCAAATGGTCTTTGTTGCTCCCACAGGTTTATGATCCCCTGAGGTTTTCTCCAGAGAACTCAGCACAGAGGCACTCCCATGCTTTCCTGCCTTTCTCTGCTGGATCCAGGTGCGAGATCCTTCATCCCTCTTCTTCCTATCAGGCTGCCTTGCATGTGAGATCTAGCTCAGACGAGAACTCCTAAAGCTAATACTCCCTCAGACTCCACAAGCCAAGTTGGCTTGGCCAACTCAAGCAGGCTTTCCAAAACAGGATCTCCTATTACAGCATCTTCTGTAATGGGATTTCCATGCTCTGTGGTCACTGTAGGATTACACACATTTTTCATTGTGGAGATGTTTACATTTTGTGTTGCCTATGTTGGGAACACTCCCTTGTTTAGGGTGAAGCCCAGTGCACCCCGAAGCCAAGGGGGCCAAGTGTCTATGGTTCCCATGCTGTACCAATAGACAGATGTAGGATACTGAGGTCTCAGTAGCTTGCAAGAGGATCACCACACAGAGCCAGAAATAACCTTTTGGAGGTGTCTGTGCTTTTAGCTTGATCCTGGCTGCACTTCCTAGTGAAGTAAGCCCCTGTTCTCTCAATCTCGTATCTTTTTTCAATATTTAATAGTAAAATAAATAGTGATACCCCACCACAGAGTTGGGTGCATCAGGGACTTACTAGATAAGCTCAGCTCACACATGGGGTGAGTCCAGCTCGGGGGTGGCTGGGGACAAAGGCAGCAATCAGAGCATTTGTCACCCTCTCCCCAGGAACTGCATTGGGCAGCAGTTTGCCATGAATGAGATGAAGGTGGCACTGGCCTTGACCCTGCTTCACTTCGAGCTCCACCCGGACCCATCCAAGAGTCCCATAATGATACCACAGATCGTCCTCAGGTCCAAAAATGGGATATACCTGCATTTGAAGAAGATTTTGTGATCCCATGGGGTACCATGGCAGGGAGGCAAGAGCTCTCCCAAGGGACACCCTCCACCAGAGGTTTGAGAGGGAATCACCAAACAGACCCACAGTGGCCACACTGGACCTCTCCCATATTGACCCCTGTGCCACTGTTGTCCAGAGGGGCTCTCTGAGCCCTCAGACACCAAACCCAGCAGGTCCAGTGCCCCTCCCTGCAGGGCAGCAGCACTGCTGAGGGGGTTCCACAGCATGGCTGTGGCTCATCCTTCACTTCCACAGGCATCCTCCACACCCTGCTCATGTCCTCATCTCCAACCTGCCCTCATCCACTCCCTGACAGGACTTGTGTCACCTGCCTGTGGATTTGTCCCAGTGTCAGTTCCCCACTTGTGCTTGGCAGTGAATGCCTTGGTTTGTGTGGGTTCCTGAAGCCTGGGTGCTGCCCCAGCACAGAGCCCAGCCCTGCCTCCAGGCTGGGTCAGGAGGGCTCCTCCCAGCAGCCTCACTGCATCCACCACCCTCCACAGCCCTGTCCTGGGGCTGGCACTGTGCCCACCGTTATGGAGATGAATGCTTGTGGCTCTTTTCTGTCCCAGCTCTGAACTTCCTTGAGCTGAGGGGGCTCAGGAGCCAGCACAGAAAATGCCACCAGCTAACCTAAGGAAGCACTTGGCACACTGGAAACAGCATGTGATCAGCATTGTTCTCCTCTCTGAAATGAGAATAAAGCTTTGTGGGGAGGATCTCCAAGCTTGGCTTTGGTTTCCTTTGCATTTGAGGGCCCAGCAGGGTACAAGAGGAATCCCAGCAGGCCAGAGGCAAGCTGTGCCCAAGCTGTGCAGCTCTGTCAGTGTTTTCTCAAGCCACAAGCACTGTTTCCATGCGCCCTGTTGGGCCTATTTCCACATATCCCACACCACCCATCACCTCACCTTTAACCCCAGGAGTTTCAATGGTAAGGAAATTACTGAAATGATCTGTGGTCAAACAAAGGAAAAGAGAATTATACACCGCACACACAAAAGTGCTGGTGGTAAGAACAAGGACAGCTTGCAAAATAAAACAAGAGGAGAAATGGGTCTGCCTCAAACCTTGTCCTGCAGAGGCTGAGAACTGACTGCTCAGTTCAAGAGTGGCCTGCCCAAGGGGCGCACCAACTGAGAAATCTGAGAAATAGTGAGAAATCCTATTTGTCAGACATTTCAGTCACCCACCTGGGAAGAGGCAAACCACCTTGAAGCCCTGCTCATCTGCTCTCCAGCAGGTGGTCCAAGAAATGAGCTTTGAGTGAGCTTGGCCACAAAGACCCATCCCATTCTCCTTGGGGGTGGGTCCCAAAAGAAACCTGAAAGGTGTCACTACAGCAACTTCTGGTTTGGGAATGGGAGGGTAGGACCCCCAGCTGTGCTCATCCCATGGCCTCTCTTTTAGGGCCATCACCCCATTCACTGCATGACCAAAGCTGCCCATTGGGTTTCCAAGAGTCCTTCTGATTGCTAGATTGTTATGAATGGCTAAACCCCAACCACTTTCAGTGGAGACTTTCTCCAGGGAAACTGCTCTTGGTAATCTGCTTGGGAAAGAGAGGAGAAACTGCTGCCATTTTTTATGCAAAAAAATGGATTGTTATTCCAGGCAGCTATGACAGTAATTGAGGTAAGCAGAGCCAAACACTTTAAAATCTCTTCCTGTTAAGAACCGTGCTTAAACCAGGTCTGCAGTTTGAAGGGCCAAATCTTTTGAGGGAAGGTCTCGCAGCACCCATGCACCGTGAAGCCCTAATGCAGCAGCAACCAGGAGAAAATTCTTCCAGTTTTCAGCTTAGCCAGGTCAAACTGAGCACCACAAATATCCCCCCACCTTCAAACGGTGGCAGTTTCTGGACAGCCGCTTGTACAAGATAACCTCCTGTGCCAAGCCACCAGCAAACGGCCGGGAGAGCAGCAAAGGAGCTGCGTGAGGAGCCGGGCAGCAGCCAGTGACACAGATCTAATCGCCTCGCATTTGCCCCAAATATCTCCCTGCCAGGCAGTGACATGTCTGTGCTGTCTCAGCTCGCTCCTCCATCACCATGGCTACAGCAGCCGCCAATCCACGGACGAGTCCTTCCCGAGTACCACAAATCCTCCGGGAGATGCTACGAGAGCCAGCCCTTTGGCAGGGAGACACTTCGGGGACCCCGGGACAATCCATAGCACCAAAACATCCCCTTTTTCTTCTTTCCCTTCTCCTTTTTATTTTCTCTTTTTCTTTTCCTTTTTATTTTTTTTTTCTTTTTGAAGCACAAACAATGGAGCTAAAAGGTTGGGTATCAGGCCGATAATCATGAATGACGTGTCGTTATTACACACCACACATTCATTATCTCCCACTCCAGCCATGTCACAGGCGGCTGGAGGAGGGCAGATAACGGGGTGCCTTCATGCAGATGGCTTATTATCAGGATGTTCCAGGAGGGGCTTTAAGACAGTTAGTGATGCTGTTTGCCAGTTAAAGATTAGAGACCCCAGAGAATAATTAACAATCCCAAAACCCAGTTTTTCTGCTGGATTCTTCAGCTTTCTCCCCCCTCCCCCATCCTCTTTAATCTATTCACTCTAGCAGGTGTAATAAAGTGATAAGGACGGGCTCCGGGGATGTTTGTTTGGCTACTACGGGTGTATAAACCAACAATGGATGGTATTTTACTTCTGGCTTTCAGTGGCTTGAATCGAGACCAAAAACTTTGCAGTCCCCTTGCCCACACACAGCCACCCCTCCATGACATGCTGCTGGCTTCCACCTGGGTGGCTGGGTTTCTTCCCCACCCAAAGGACCACGAGGGTGGGACAGGCTCCCTTTTTTCCCCTGGAGATCCAAATCACACCCCTTGGGTGTCAAGGTGCCCAGTGCCAGGATATAAACCCCAAGTTTTCTCAGGTGCTCAGGAATAGAGCTGGTGCTGCTTCCAGCTAGTCTGTAATTAAACTACCTTGGGATCATTTCTATCATAGGTGTCCACCTGCCCAAACTGCTCCAGTTACAGCTGGAACAGAAACATCTCAAACCTTCATAGCTAAAGAGCCCTGGGAGAGATCAGGGAAGCATCAGAGTAAAGATGGCTTTCAATAAGATATCCCATTAATTATCTGGGGTTCCAAGAGGTGGATTGCACCCTCTTAGGTCACAAAGAAAAGTTATGATACAACTTGTAACAAAGTGGGGATGCAAAAAAACCCCACCCTGAATATCTTCTGCCCCAAAGGAGACTATTCTGTCTGCAGCAGAACACAACCCTGAGCATCTTCCTGAAGCCCAAGGCTTCAGAGATAATGGCAGTACAGAATGGGGCATGGAGCACTCATGGTGTCCTCACCCTTCACTGAGCATGGGGTTTGTGAAGGACACCTTCATCGCCCTGTGCTGCATGGAGAGAGGTGTTGGGGAAGATTTGGTCCTCAGGCAAGTTGGCTTAGGGCCCTTCAGAGAGGTCACTGAGGCTGTGAGAGGTGCCCTTGACCTGGGGGTCTCAGGTCCAGCCCTGACTCTGGAGGACATTCCCCAGCTCATCGGGGCAGTGTGGAAGGCACGAGCACTGGCACGCCAGAAGTTGTCTTCCCAATCACGCTCATCCTGCCAGGGAGGGATGAGACAGCATTGTGCTTTAAAGAGCATCCCCACCCTATCAGCAAGAGATGAGATATCCTAATTATGGCAGTACAGGCGAGGATCTGGGCTGTATCAGCCAGTACAGAAAGGTAAACAAGAAATATAACAATGGACCCTTAACACTCATTAGCTGTGTCAGATAATACCTCACTTTTCTCCCTTTGGGGTTTAAAATCTAATTAAGATTTTCCAACAATAAATTTCATTTATGCTCGCTCCCTTTTGTTCTTTTTAGGATCACACCGAGAAGCATGTGTGACTGCACAGCTCAGGGGAAGGCAGCTTCAGTCAGCCTCAGCCAGTGCTTCACAGACAAGGGAAACTGAGGCAGGACAGCACCCTGGACAGTGCCCTGCTAGGACGTAGCACTGGCTCCTGCATAAGGTGTTTTTTCCAGGGAAGTGAACTCCAAAGGGCACTGCCTGTGATAAGACCAAGCATGGAGGTTCCTGGGGAAGCCCAGCAGTAAAACCTTGTCCTTGCTCAGACTTACAGCCATGGCAGGGATACATAGGGAAAGGGACAGTGAGACCCACTGAGCCCTCAGCACATCTCCACTCCAAACCCACATCCAGGCACTGTGGGGTGAGCAGCTCGGGCATCTGTCACACATTCACTATGTACACACGGCAGGGAATAAACTCCTCCTGTTACTCATTGTAAGGATGACACTGTTGACTTCTTTTGCAACTAAGAGGTAAAAAATTAATGGGTTCCCTTCCTCTTACCACACCCCCAGCCCAAGTGCTGACACGGCAGGAACAAGCAATGACTAATCCTTAAACCCTGCTGAGTGCAGCAGTACCACTGAACCTTGTTTTTTTCCAAACCCACGTGACGTTTGGCACCTGTGAGAGGAAAGTCAGGGGAGCAGCATCCATCAGGAGCACGAGTGGGGTGGTCCAGGACACAGCCTGGGGAGGGTGGTAGATGCAAACAACTCTGGTGTGATGCTGGGGATGCAGCCATTCTGCCTCCACATCTGAGGGCTTGACCCCTCTAACCCTTTTGCCTGTTTTCCTCCACTCCCACGCAATTTCTCAAGGAGAGTTGCAATTTCTCGATGCCAAGACTTTGAGGGCATTTTTTAAATACTCACCTACTCTGGGTCTAGGGAAAATGCTTTTCGAGGTGGGTCTGTTACTGGAAGACATTCCTGAATTTTTGTGTCTCCATTTGCTGGGGACATCAGCAGCTTCAGCTGTGGGAAATGCACAGCAGAGCCCTAGAAACACCTTGCTTCCCCCAAAAGCAGAGGCTGCCAAAAATGCCCTTCTTATAAATTTCCCACTCCAGTGCTACTCCAGCTGGGCTGCCCTTGGTTGCAGAGTCCCTTAATTCTTTCCTCTCTGGTCAGGAAGAGGACCCTTCACACCACTGGAGTAACTCATGTTCCAGAAATGGCCAAAGCATCAGAGGGCTCTCATTTCAATCTACAAATGCCACAGCTTAGGAACACTCATTGTTCCCATGGTGGCCCTGGCACTGTCCCCACCACAGCAAAAGACAGACCCTGGTTAATGAACAGCCTGGCAGGAGCAGGCTGCACTATGTCCAGCTGCCCCAGCATAGCCAGCACTGCCCAGAGCAGCCCCCAGCCCCTTCCTGGCAGCACTGATAAATGCCTGCCCTCCGGCCCTGGAAGTGGCTCCCAGTTGGCTGTAGGGCTGCACTTTGTGGTCAGTGGGATTCAAGGGGTGCTGCCTTTCACCCATTAAGCAGCACTGGGAAGTGCTGGATTGTTTCAGTGCCTCAGTAACCCCACCTGGCAAATGAAGTGGAATGATGCTCTCACCTCCCTATATATCCCTTTGAGTTTCTGGGGCGGTCCAAATGCTGAGCATTCCCTGATGTCCTTCATTCTCCCAACTGCCTGAAGGCTGGGAGAGCCGAGAGATGCCAGAAAGTCCTTTGGTTGATTAGCAGAACGACCCTCTTTGCTGTCATAGGCAACAATTCTCTTTATTGCTCACCGGGAAGATATGTACAGAGGAGGAGGTTTGTTCTGACATTAAAATGCATGGTGTAGGTCATAAAAAGGAGGGTGAACTGGGGAGGAAAGAGCAGGTTTTCCATCAGCAGCTCCCTGGAGGGCAGCTGGGAGCGTGGGGAGGTCCCAGGCACCCAGCAGGATCCCCTCTGTGTTTTGAACAGCTCAACACCCTCCTGGGACTTGGGACATCAACCTCACCAGCCGGGTGGGGTGACCACCAGGCAGGAGAGGTGGCACCTCCAGACCTCTCCTGGGGACCAGTGTCCTTGTGGAGGGACAAGAGCACGTCCCATGGGTGGAAAGGGGAAAGATCAGGAGGTGGTGGTGCCATGGAGGGACCAAGGCCCCATCACTCACAGGGAGTGCCAGTGCAGAGGGTCTCTGTGGAAATGCCCATTGCAACAGCAGGAAGTGAATTGAGAGGAAGAGGAGGGTGGTGGGTGGGTGCTGCTACATGGCCGTGGTGATGACCTTCTCCTCGGGATCCACAGCGTTCTCATAGACATGCTGGCTCTCTCTGGACCTGCATCAAGAGGGACAAGCACAATACTGAGCTCAGTCTCAGAATGACCAGTATCCCCAAAGCCACCACTGGCATCCTGACCTTGCTGGTGCCAGCTGTGCACTGAGTGAAGGGTGAGATGGGGACCACAGGAGGGGTCACCCTGAAAGGAGCCAAGTTTGGGGTGGGAATTGCTCTAATTTTTAGTGAGGGCTGTTTTAATTGTCACCATCTACGTGGTGACCTGTGGTCATTTTTGGTGGTTTTCTCTGTTGGAAAGTTGTGATGCAGCATAAGAAAAATGTGGTGCAGCAGGTTGTGAGGTGGTGGATGGATTGTGTGGCTCAGCTGCAGGGATGGGGAGTGATGAAGGAGAAGGAAATACTCCCTCACTGCCTTGTGCTTAACCCCTGGAAAGGTTAAAATCCCCCAAAATAGGTGCATGGGATGTGTAAGACCCTGAGGGGGCGAGACCACAGCTCTGCATGTCTGAGCTGTCCCCAGGGAGACAGAACAGAGCCTGGGAGCCATGGGGCTGAGCAGGTCCTTCACCTGAAGTCAGCTGCAGCTGATACGAATCTCACTTCATGGCCGTTGGATGTGACAGCATCTGGCTTGTCTTCCACACTCACCACGTTCTCCACATTTTCCCTGGAGGCAAAGAAGAGAGGAGCTGAGACAGAGCAACAAAGGAGCCAAGCAGGGGAGCAGCCTCTTACTGGTGATGACACTACAGAGACAATAAGGGACCTGGATGTGATTCTGTCCTTGGACACCCTGCTCAGGCTCCTTCCCAGCAGGAAAAGGACAAGCAGAAACACTCTCCCTGCAGGTTTGCAGAGGCTGTGCCAAATGCCAACCCCTGTGTCTGCAGCGGTGACTCCCAGCGCTGTGCTGGCAGTCAGCAGGACTCACTGTCAATACATGGGATTGTTTTCTCCTGCTAACTGGTTTTTCCAGTCTATTTCTATGTAATCTGTTGCAAAATAGTCCCCTGTGGATTCTGAGGGACACGGAGAGAGCAGTCAAGGCTCTGCTGGTGCCTCAGCCCTGGCGCTGAGGGCTGTCCTTGTGCACATCCATGCGAGCAAAGCTGAGCTGCTCTCCCTCAAAACCGAGTCTGGATCGCTTGCAGAAGGAACCACTGGGCAGGGATGGGGTGTTCAACCTCAGCCAGACTCCAAGACTCAGCTCTGGAGCAAGCCTGTAGCCTGAGCAGTGCCAGGGAGATTTAGCAGCAGAGGCCGGGTGCAGGTCCACCCTGCCTCCTCCAGCACTTGCCCAAGGGCAATTTCAGAGGCTTCTCCAAGGAACAGCCTGGCATAAACAGGCAGTGGCTCGAGCTGATAGCTGCTGTCACAGTGACAGCACAGAGCTGGCAGGGCTCCAGGCTGCCAAGCCTCGCTCCTGCTCTTCTGAAGAAAGGCCAGATTAATTAAAACAAGGCACCATCCCCCCTCAAGCCCTCCTCAGCATCCTCTGCCTCCAGGCTGGGAAAAGGCAGCCAGGCAGGGCAGCAGTGGGAAACACCTGCCTGCCACTCCATGGGCTGGGGACTCCTTCAGTTTGAGGACAGAGCTTCCTCTTTGGGAAACAAAGACTACAGTGACAAATCAGACCATATAAATATATATATATACACATATTGTATTATGCACTGGCCTGGAATGCATCCCAAAGGGACCTACTTAAAATGTTTCTGGGGCTAAAGCTGACCTGGTGATCATCAGAGATCATCATAGCAGCTCCCCACCTGCTCAGCCTGGAGAGGCTGCAGGATTGCACAGGTACAAAAACACTCCAGCCTAAAGCAACCCCACCAGTGCAGAGGAACTGGGAACAGATGTGGGGTGCTTTTTGGTCTTCATCCTCTCTTGCCTTTGGGCTCGAGGTCAAGATCACATTACTGTAACTTAGCCAGTTGCCCTTGCTCAGCAGAGCAGGAGGAGCAGCCTTAGACTCTGCTTGGTCAGCATCAGGCAAGAGGTAACCCATCCCACAGAGCCTTTTTCAGATGAATGAAGACACCAGATTTTCCTGTGCCGTGGGCTCCAGGTGGAGAGTACTGCCACTGCCTGGCTATCTCCCTTCTCCCAGCTCCTCTGTGTGTCTTCACAACTTGGCTCTGTCTGCTTTGCAAAAAAAGCTGGTTCAGGCTTATTATCCCACAGATATAAGGCACACCGGAGCTGCACCCCCAAAAGCCATAGAAAACCAGGCTGGGCCAGCCCCCTGAACACGTGCCCATGTAACACAGCCACGATGCTGTGGCTTTGCCATTCCCAGCACAGCATTTGTATGGTGCAAGCTCACACCTAGCAATGAGTAACAGGGATCAGAGACCATGACAGGGACAAAAGGACAGGGAGATGAGGACAGGCAGTCTTTGCTCTCCCAGCCCATCTCCCAGCACAACAAGCATGGTGTTCCCAGCCCTGGCACATGCACAGAGGCTGCTGGAAGTGACACGTGCCAAGCCAGCTGAGCCCAACCCAGAGCAATCCCCCACACTTACACTTTTTCCTTGCACCAGAACCTGTTGACCACGAAAGCGATGGCCACCAGGACTAGAAATACAACCACTGCAATGACACCCTGTGCCCACGGCTGGAGGCTGCCCCGGGCTGCAGGGAAAGAAGAGAATATGTGTTAGAAATTGATCCCCAGGCTTTATCCACTGAGCTTCTCCCATCCAGCTTCAGCAAGGTCCAGATGAGAGCTTGATCCTGCAAATCTGAGCAGAACATGCTGCTGTCAATTCAGGCAGGCTTACCTGGGTGATAGCAATGAAATAAAGTACAATTAACAGTGTTTTCACGGTGTTATGGAGTGTGGTGCCTTGCAGCTTTGGGACCCCACATTTACTGACACACACATACAAATACATAAACATGCACCTTGGGGGGGCTCCTTGGTGACTCTGTGATGGGGGAGAAAGGCTGGGGGACATGGAGGAAGGGAGTGAAGGAGAATATTTGCAAAGAAAAGAAGGCAGAAGGGTTTCAGCAAACTGCTTATTCTCCATTCCCCAGATGCCACAGACATCATTCCCAGGATATTTCCCAAATACTAACTGGTAAAATAAGGACTCCATAAGAGGGCGAGTGTAAAATTTGGTTGTCATTTTCTCAGTAAAAAGTTGTCACTGTGGATTCTGGTAAAATGCACCATTCAACAAGTTCCCAGAGCAGCAAACAATTTATGACAGGAATTGAAGGCTGATGAATTCAGAGGAATAACCTTAGCACAAAGTCCAGGCAGGGCTGGCGTGGGACCCAAGACATTGGGGTGGAGAGTGGGGGTGTGGGAGCTGACTGGGGTATCCCCATTTTTCTCAGGGACGGAACAGACTGACAAGCTTGTTTTTTTCTATCCAGACCTATGCAGGAATCCAGCCATGGGTGGGAAGGCTGTGAGACATTCCTGTATGTGGGCAGGATGCAAGGGCAGGCAGTGAGAAGAGGAAACCTTGTCCTAGCCCTTGCTGGGATGGCTGCTCCTTGCCTCCCAGTGGATTTTGGAGCATTCAGGCAGAGTCAAACCCATCCTTAAATGCTGTCACATCAGCACTAAGGAACACCTTGTCCAAACAACCACCACCCTTTGAGATCTAATTACTGTTTATTCAGACTCCTCTTCCTCATCTGCTGATCAAAACTTCTCATCTACTGATTTAAACACCGACCCTTGCACATAACGTGGTCGCCTGCACGGGCAGGTGGGGCAGGTGGAGGGTGACACCTGCCAGCCCCAGCATCAGCCCCAGACTGGGACACCTGCAGGGCTGAGCTGCTCCAGGATCAGCAGTGGATATTTCAGTCTCCCTCAGGAACTTTACACTGAACACTTCCTCTGTCTCACAGGAGACAGGCCTCTGCTATAAACAAAAAATAATCTTTACTAGCAGTAGTAAAGAGGAGGCTGCGTGATCCACACGTGCCAACTCCTTACCCACAGACAGCTACACATTGGCTCTGCTGCTAGCAGCTCTCCTCTCCTCCCTCTGGTTTAGGGGAGGGGGACTGTCCTTCAGTAACACCCTCAGCTCCTTGAGTCTTTACTGCAAGAGACTTTTATTTTAAAAACAATAAATAAAACAGAAACAAAACCTCAAACTCAAAACCCGAGCTCTTTCTTCCTCTTGGAAGCGAAATCAGCCTGGTCAGTTGACTCACCAGCAGTGCCAGTCTGGAGAGCAGTGGCACTCATGGGCAAGGGGCTGTGAGAACAGCCCTGAGCAGCATCTCTCACCCCCTCTCCCCACAGAGACATTTGTCGTGTTTCTGCAAGGTCCCAGGGCAGAAACTCCAGCAGGAGGAATTCAAATGGAAATTCCCTCTTGTATCAGCATGTTTCGACTGAAATACCATTGTATCAGCAGGCTGCTGGGGGTGGTAGCCAGGGGTGGCGACATGGGGAAGAGCAGGGGCTGGTCCCTGCTGCCCTACCTGGTGGCCAAGGATGCTCCTGCCCTGCTGCCCACCCCGCTGTGAGTGCAGCCCCAAACACACCTATTGCCTCCTGGCTGAATTTTGGCTCATCCTCCCTCACTCTGCCCTTGGCTGTTGGCCACATTTATTTATTTGTAGTTGTATTTTTCCTGCCAGATCCAGGGTTTCCAGCCTAAGCCTAGTGAGGATGGTCAGGTCCAGCCCTTGGTGAGGTTTCTGCTGGGGTTAAGGGAGCTCAAGGTCAACCAAGGAATGAAGTCAGCAATGACTTAAACTGCCAAATTTGCATTTTGTGATCTTCCAGCAAAGGAGGGGAAAGATAAGAAGTGATAGCAAACTTCCTTGGAGCAGCCCTGCTCAGGAGGTACTGGATGTTTTTGAAGTGAAATCTCACTCCTGTGGCTGTTTCCACCAGATTTCAGAGCATCCAAAGCCAAAAGGGAAAACACCAAACCAAAATCAAGAGGTTCTGGCTTTGAGAGACCACGTAGGGCCTGGCTGCAAGCGGAGATAAGGGTGGTAAGGGAATGGCAAATTCCTCCGCATTGGGCTGAAATACCCGCTGGGAAACTTGTACAGGCATAAGAAAGGAGGAATGGGGATCAGGCAGAAGCAAGAGCTTGATAGGATCTATTCAGGGAGTAAATGTTTGGGTCCCAGCCCTGGGGGCACTGCCTGGCTGGAGCCCCACGAGCACACCTTGCTGCCCTGCCAGGAGGGATGGCTGAAAGGATAAGTCTCACCTGTGGAAACAGGAACGTGTTCCTGGAAAAATGCTTCACTGGGGGTGCCCCTCCTGGCTCAGCCTGTCCCTCAGGCTCTGCCACCTCCTCCCTGTGTTACCACATGGCAATGATGGGGTTTTCCCCCACAGGGAAGATCTCCAAGGCCAAAATAAACAGTGTGGAATCTGCAGCCCTGGCAGCTGTGTCTGCACACATCTGCAGCTACAAACCAGACCAAGGGAAGCTCTGGTGCCAAAAACAGCCTGTGCACTTGTTGCAATTCCATTTCCATACTCAACAGCTAATTTGAAGATGCAGACCTGCTTTTTAATACATCTTCTCTGAGTATTTGGAAAGCTTTGGCTGGCCTGTCTTTTCCACTCTCTAAGGAAGCCAGGCTCTGAATCCTCATTAAAAGATTTTTTTTTTTTTTTCACTCTTTCCAAGCAACAGCAAAACTTTCAACCCTACTGACAATGGCCACCCTAGACTGTTAAATCCTCAGCAAGTTGGTAAACAAACACAGGAAGACCGGTCAGGGCTGGGGCATCAGGAGGAGAAAGGGGGAGGGAACTTTCCGGGACTTTGGCAGCACCAGATGAGTTTTAATTACTCCTCATTATTTCTAGCACTAAAGAAGCCCTTTAGTGAATTTCCTAAAAATAATACCCTAGCACAGGAAGTTTCTCTGTTAAGTCTTTGGGAGGAGAAGAGGAGGTCAATTTGCTGAGGAAAATGTTTGTTCTCTCTCCTCAGCAATGATCAAAATTACAGATTAACAGGAGGATCTGAGAGCTCAGGGAGCAACCCAGAATAACACTTGCTCAAGGATAAGAGTGAGAAAAAAGAAAGAAAGAAAGAGAAAAAAACAGCCTTGAGAAAATAGATCACTCATCTCAGTGCACAGTCCTGCCAGAGGTAAATCAGAGCAGTTTATCTCTGTGTGAGCAGCTCAGATAAACCTCAGGTGGCAGTTTCAGCAAAACAGGTAGAAAGTCTCTACGTCCCGGCTCCAGCAAAACCCCTCAACCCACGGGGCACCCAGCCATGCTGATGTGAATCCAGAGCTAAAGCTCAGCTTGTCTTTCAAAGCTCAGGCAGGAGCTGGGATGCATTTCCCCTTCCAAGAGGCTCTTGCACAGTTGTGCCCCCAGCAGCTCCCACCTGCCCCGGGCTCCGCACACCTTCCTGCCTTTCCCCTGCCCCTATCCCCGGGATGCCGGGCAGCTGGCCGCACTCACCTTGCTGGCAGAGGGCAGGTTCCAGCTGGAGGAGCAGTCCCAGGAGGAGCAGGCAGTGGGCAGACATGGTGGAGCAGAGCCGGGAGCTGCCCTTGGGCACGGCGCCCTGCCGCAGGAATGAGCGCCTGGTCAATTATCAAACACCTTAACGAGGGAGGCGATGCTCTCACCTGCTTATTCAAATCCCGTACGGGAAGGAGGTGCCTGTTCCTTCGCCTTCTCCCGCGGAAGCCAGCGGGGAATTTGGGGCACGGTGACTTGAACCTGACAGTCCCCTTAGGCAGGGCGTGGAAGGGAGCTCAGGCACAAAATATTTGTATCGGCCCAGGAGGAAAAAAACAAGACTCAGATGGGTAAAACTCTTCCCCAGAGAAGCTTGGGGAGCGTGGTGTCCCCCAAGTCCCCTCCCACAGGGACAGTCCAGCAATGCCCCAGCTCTGGCATTCCTTCCCACCCTGGGGGACCCCCACTCGCTTCCTTGCTCTTCCTTTGCTTTTTCTTTTCGACAAGCGTCACTAATAACCCAGCAAAACACATTTGTGATTTTAAAACATCCAATTATAGACCAGACTCTGTGCTGGGTGCTGCCTCTCACCTCCCACACCTTGTTTAATGGTGACACTATTAAGCAGAACAAACCCAGCCTTCATTTTATTGAGCCATCAGGGCTGTCCCCAAAATTTCTTCAATACCAGAAGAGATAGAAACAGCCAAAGAGCTGCAAGGCTTGTCCTTCACAAAAGCTGCACAGAGGCTGCAGGACAGAGAATGTTGCAGGTCCTGAGTTAAGCAGTTTTCCAGCCCGTGTCAGGTTTGGATGACTGGCAAACCCACCCCACAGGAAGAATAAAAGATATTTGGCTTCACAGCTGAGAAACTTCAATTGCTCCTGAAGGAAATTATAAAACTGTGAGCCAGGGGTTCCATTGTCACTGTTCTTGTGACGTGTCACAGCATCTTTGTAATCCCTCAGCAGCATCTGAGCCCCTGGCCTCTGGGTGTGGTCATTTCCCCTCCAGGGACCCTGCCTGGGTGCTCTGTCCTGACTAGAAAATTGCATTTTATCCCCATGGGACCCGTGGCCAGGAATGTGCAGCACCCTCAGGAATGCACACCCACTGGAGGAGGAGGACTGCCCTCCTTCATCTCAACTCTTTACCCTGTATTTACAATAATATCATTTATACGGAAGACAAAGCAGATCTGACTTGGAGCTGTGCAAGATCAAAGGCCAGTTCCCAACTCTTTCCCAAATTCCTTTCCATGGCCAGATCCCCATCTGCAATGTGGGATAACCCCACTACCAAGCCTCCTAATTTTTGCTTGTGAAATCTTGTGAAAGGGACTTTCCTACTGCACCCAGCAAGGAAGTGTCACAACAGGGCCCCATAATTAGGCCCTGTAAAACAATCTGATGATATTACAGAGGAAAAGGAATGTCTTGTGGATAAGAAAAAGCGAGAGTGAACTTTGTGCTCCCCAAGACCTGCTTCCACATTGTCTGGGAAAGCGTGCAGAGCTCGTCGTGTTTGCTGCCTCCCTGTTGCTTTTCTCTTTGCAAAAGCCCAGCCAAAGCAGCCCGGGTGTTTGGAGCAGGAGGCTTTATCAGCAGATCAGAAGTCCTAGAGAAGCTGCTGCCCCTGGGAAATTCAAGGTCTGAGACATCGTGCTATTGCTGTCCACTCCCTGTCAGCCTGGGGCTGGCTCCTGAGCTTCCTTCTCACGTACTCTGGGTTCTGTTATCACCCCGGGGCTCTGCCCAGCACAGCTCCAGGGACTTTGGGCTGATGTCCCCAAGACAGGGAGGTCTCAAGGATCCACCCACATGCTCTGGTGTGTTGGGGTGATAGGACATGACAGACCAGGCCCTGGGTGAAGGCAGGGTTCCGTGCCTTTCAGACACTGCTCTTGCTGTCATGCTCCAATTGCAAGTTCCCACACACTGACATGAAATTTAAGACAATTCAGTGATTTAATCGTTTGATTAAACGATTGATGAGGCCAGGGAATCACTCAGTGCTTATCTCAAATCTCCCCTGTGCTCCAAAGCATGTTTAGCCCCTGCAGCTATTAGGAAAGTCCCTGCTTTTGTGACAAAGCTCCCGTGGCACCTCCTTGATTGCAAATCCCTGGGTCTGGCCTGGGAGGGGGGGTGAGAAGCTGCAAGACACTGTGGCAGCCTCACTGCAGGGGCAAAGTCTGAATTTTCAACAAATTATTTGCCAGCCAGGTTTTCCTTTTGTCATCCTGGCCGTGGCTTGGGACCTGCAATAACAAACTGTGTTTTATATATTGAAAAAATTATATTTATATTTATATTTATATTTATATTTATATTTATTTTTATATTTATTTTTATATTTATTTTTATTTTTATTTTTATTTTTATTTTTATTTTTTAATATTTATTGTATATTTATAACTTTATATATAAATAAAATTTATATATTTATGCATAAACTATGTATGCTTGTTTGCAAATAAACAAACAATAATAACTGTGTGTTTCTGCTGCAGGGTGCTGGAAATGTTGCTGTCTCTCTCATTTAAGCCTCCAGCATCACCCAGCATGGTGAGACAAAGCCCTACTGGTCCATTTTAGAGCTGAGGGAAACCGAGGCACAGAAGGATAAATCACCCTGGCAGCATTTAGTCAAAGCCAAGTGGGGCCAGAGCCAGCTCAATGCTCTTTCAAGGACCCATGTGAGCAGTTGCTTGTATAACAGATTTTACACAGGGCAGGGATTGGAATTTCAGGCTTCACACTCATATACTCCAAAAATTCGTGATTATTTCCCCTAAAAAATACATAAGTTTTAGGAAAAATTAGTATTTGCTCAAAGCAACATTTCTGGATGTTACATCTCAACACACAGATGCCAGTTTCTCTTTGAAAAACATTGTGAGATTTTGTGTTTTAATGGAAATTCTTTTCTTTCTTCTTCATCTCCTTCACTTCCTTCCTTCCTTCCTTCCTCCTTCCCTCTTTCATCCTCTCCATTTCCTCCCTGTCTCCCAGACAGAGCCATAAAAATAAAAACCTGACAATTCCCTAAAGAAGAGACTGTATTTTTCATAGAACAGTAATTATAAATGTATTACATTTCAATAGCTGCTAAGAAACATTAAAAAATCCACACCAAAAAAAAAAAACCAAAACCAAAACAAAACAAAAAAACCCCAAACAAACAAACAAACAAAAGCATAAATCAAATTTATAATTTCTTGTTTCTTTTGACATCTACTATCCAAACCAAATTTTTTGCTTGTGCCAGAGTTCTCTCATTCCCTGTTGACACTTGTCTCTCAAATCCTGCCTGCTCTGGATGCTGCCAGGAGAGAACCAGGAGCTACGACCACTGTGAAAAGGGCATTTTCTTGGCTCAGTGTGCCAATGTGGGTAAAAGACAGCAGAAAAAGGCAGCTCCTGCTCTGGGTTTTCATCTATCACAGCTCTGTACCCCACTTCTCCTCTTCAAAAATGCCTTTAAACTGACATATATTTTCTTATTTATGTCCTGTTGAAAACCCCAGTGTCAATGGTTTGGCAAAAGGCATCCATGGCCTTCATTTGCCCTTAAGGTCAGCTCAGCAGCACCACTGCTGTATTTCTGTATTGGCCCATGAGTATTTCATGGGGCATTCTGGATGATGTTTTTTACACCAGTTGATTTTAGGATGGATCTCTGGGCAGCGTTCACTCCCTTCACTCCCTGATGCTGCTGCTCCTACACCCAAGGGCAGCTCTGGGGTCTCTCCTCTGTCCATTGTCCCCTCTGAGCTCCCTGCTCCTCTGTCCCTGATGTCAGGGCTCTGACAGCACATTCACATCAGCCTCAGGCACCACAGCCTTGGAAAATTAGGCAGAGAAAACACCTACGTGGTCTGCCCTGCCTTGCCCTGGGCTGGGAGGAATCAAACTAAAAACCCCTGAAACAAGAAGAAACCTCACCTGCCTCTTCTTTGCCTTATTGTTGGGGGATGAGCCTGCATCTGTGATTCCCCCTGGCTTTTCCATCTGCTCAGAGGGAATATTGCACCCCTAATCTCCTCTGAGTGTGGGGGGAAAGCTCTGCTGCCTTGCTGGAGTGGCAGATAGGAAGGTTCCCAATGTGTGATGCTCAGAAAGGGAGAAAGGAGCTGACTTTGCTCTGGATATTCCCTCCTGCCCAGAGATATCGAATGGAATGAATAATTTGCTATCCGATCATCTCTAATCTTCATCCCATAAAATCAGCAGCAAGCTGGGAGGGTTTTTGAAGCCTCCAGCTGCATTTGCTGATAAGACATGAGGCAGGAAAGATTGGAAGCCCATAAAAATGATAATCTCAGGCTTCAGTGTAACTTGGTGGAAGGGTTTTCTCCTGTCCTTTCATTAGGGATGGATTTCATGATCTCCCTTAAATAACAACAAGCCTTCTCACGAGGAATCCCCCACCCGAAAACTGATTGCATCGTCATTAGGAAATAGGAGACCAAGAAGCCACGAAAAAATAGATGGTGCACGGCTGAGCTCAAGGCTAAGGCCAAGGGGTAGGAGGAAAAGAGGGAATTGGAAGTAATTTCTGAGCACAGAGAGAATCTTTAGGCATTGGGGCTCTGCCTCGGAGAGTCAGGCACTGGCACCATGTCAAGCTGCTGGGCACAAGCCTGACCATGAGCCTGGATGTGGAGCAAAGACTCCTCCTCATCTTTCACCTCTTTGATATGAACAGAAATATCACATTTCATTTCAGTGTGATTTAATACAACATCCTCTACACCAGCCCCAAATTCAGTGAATCTGGAGAGAAGAAGGGAAAGGAAAAAAACCCACCTCATCAACCATTTACATGTGAATTTCAACTGTGATGGACAAAAGGAGGAGAAAGGAAAGGCGGCTGGTTTGGTGAGGATGGAAAGTTTCAGGAAATAATTACCTCAGATGCCAGAAAATTAGGAAAAAATATAGGAGAAATAGGAGAAAATTAAAAGTGTAAACTATAATCAGATGTTAAATTGCTTTTCTTCAGCTAATTGAAATTATGTTTTCTCTGCTACCCACCACTCTACCTCTTTCAGATGCTAATCCCTATCAAACATGGACTTACAATTACAAATTCATAGGCATTTTTCCCAGGAGCAGAAATTGCTTTGCCCTGTAACCTCTAAGATGAGGTCTTAATAGGAATTCACGAGCAGTCTCTGGTAAAGCTTCATTAGCTGGAGAGAATAGACAAGGGCAAGTTGCAGCGCTCCCTAACCACTCTAGGGAAAAATTAATTTAAATTACTTTGTAAAGTAACAAGGCCAGATTATGTGTTTCCTTCTTGGATTATTGTTTTCCAACACCCTAATATGCGGGCAGATTAGGTTACTTTGTCTGTCTTGATGGTGGTCCACGCTAAATTGTAATTTATGGAGTGTAGGAGCCTTTGGAAACACTGACCCCTTGGGCCAGAGCTGGATGGAGCCGGGGCACGGAGCTGGCTGGATCTCACCAGGTGCTTGGGGGCTGTTGGGAGACGGGGGAAGTCACCTCCAACACAATTTCAACACAGCCTGGAAGACAATCTCAGCTATTAAAGGTGGCACTCCAGCGTTTCCCTGCTTGAAAACTGATCCAAGAATCTTGCTGCCTTGGGGCAGCTTTAGTTTTGTTTCCTGGGGGCAATACCCTAAGCAATGCCGAGTTCTGTGTTTCCAAGTGCTGGACCAGCATGGAAAACCTCTTCCAGAAGTCCCTCAGCAAAGCTGCTGCATGGGATTGATTCCCAATCAGCTAAAAACTAAAGTGCACCAAAATATGCTGAAAATCAAGCCTGTAGCCCCAGGAGGGGGAGGCTGTGAATTCATACACCCCCTCCAGCCCTTGCCAAGCCTTCCCAAAAAGAGCTATAATTCTCTTCCCCTGGCACCAGGCTGGGTGCTCTTCATGCTGGTGTGGGTTTATGGAGCTTTGCAGAGAGCCAAACGAGGGGCCATGGGAAGATGTGGTGATAAAGCCTTGGCAGAGAGGCTGTGACTCTCCTCAGCACCCTGGGCTGGCAGCTGGACTTCAAGAGGCACTGCCAGCTCCAGGCATTATTCACCTGAGGCTTGTCACACAGAATGGGCCAGTCTGGCTAAACCCTCATGGGATTCGAGCATCATTCAGGGGGGAGACAAAGGGTTCAAAGGGCCTTTGGGCAATAAACAGCACAGATCATCTCAGCTGATTAAATAGGTTCCCAACTGATGTGGGAGTCCTAGGAGACCAGCCTGAAGCTGGGAAGATTTATGGACAGCTACCTGAATTGGAGAGGGAATGTATTGATTTTATTCCTGGCATCTGAAAGGGATCGCTGCTGTTTCTCAGAGCAAAGAGGGCTGGTGAGAGATGCACCAAGACAGAAGGATAGATAGGTAGGTAGAGGGAACCAGGAACAGAATTCCAACCCACCGAATCATTTTCTTGTCCCCACTTACCTGGGGGAAGATAAAAACCCCATTGCACTACTTTCTGCCATTCTCCCATCCAAAACTGCAACACTTCAAAACAAGACTATAAGCCCCAAGGATGCAGGTTTATATCATCCCAGCTGCTGCAGTCACTTGAATTTTTCTCCTCCCCATCAGCAACGCATTGCTGTCCAAGCTCTGACGAATTCTGGACTACCTTTGCTGGTGACAAGTCCTGTGTTTTGATAGCTCAAGGCACAATTAAATGTCTTAAATTGAGTCTTCTTAACTTTGCTGCCTCACAGCAGGCAGGACCAAGCATCCTGGAAGGTAGAGGAGCATCAGGAAAGGCTATGTCCCATGAGCAGGATGCCCTTGCATGCCTGTCTATGTCCCCAAGGGGTAGAGAAGAGCCTGCATTCAGTGGGGCACCCCTGCTCAGCACCATCTGAGGGAAGTGATTTCCTTCTTCCAGTCCCACAGCCTCACTGGGAAAAAGAAAGGGCCCTGGGCAGAGTGAGGAGCATCCCCAATACAGGAGACCAGCCTGAGCATCCTTGAGCTCTGTGCTGCAATCAACCAGAACTCCGCAGCAGGCACCAGCCCTATCTATTTCCATGGTCAGCAGCAGAGGCAGCAGATTTTGAGGTCCTCTTCCTTCTCAGAACCAGGGCTTTTGCCTGGAACATGAAGGGGCAAAAATAGCAGGACCATCGGCAGTAAATGAAAGGAATCTAATAACCTCCACTTCTTTTCAACGAGCTCCAGTTGTTGCTTTACAAGTGTACTCCAATGCCAAACAAAAGCTCCCCTCTCCTTCTCCCTGCCTGCTAAACAGCCTTTTTTATTTCAGCGAGCTGCATCTGCTGGGTGGCAGCCGTGATTACCATAACACAGGGGTAGGATTTGGCCGGGATGCTTCCCCCTCGACTCTACAACAGGCGAGAGCCTTGGGCTGGTAGAAAAATAAAATGAAAAATAAAGGGCAGGGGAAAAAAGATTGAACGCATGAAGTCACTTTTCTGGCTGCCACCCAAGCAAACAGATGCAGGTAATGGAGGAGAGGGGGAAAATCATGTCCTCATCTCCTCAGAGCACTGACTTCTGTTGCTGGGGAAGGGAGTGGGAGGGACATGGAAAGGCCAGAGGGATTTCATGGGAGTCCAAGACCTGAAAAGGGTATTTCTCAGGGTATATTGAAGTCAGGAGAGCTTTTTGGGAACCTTAACAAGTTCCTGAAGCTTTGGAGGCTGCTGGGGCCCCCAGGATGGTGCTGCAGACACACTGAGTACCGTGAGATGGGGACAGGGATCCAGAGCTCCTCCAAGAGGGACAGGATTGATAAGAATGGGCTGAACCATTCCCAACTGTGACAATGTGCTCCAAACAGGCTCCTTTTGGATCCAGCCCTGAACAGGTTTTGAGGACAAAAGGTGAAGACCCCTGATAGATGGCTTTGCCTGGAACTGAGGAGAAGAGGTTGTTTCCAGGACTAGTGGGACATTAATTAGAACTCAATTAATAGCAGGGCATCGGCACAGCCACCAGTGCTCCACTGGGAAGTGTGAGCCTTCACAGGGTCACCTCACCTCTGCTGAAATCCCAGGAGACTCGGCTGCCTGTGCTCCTCTGGCAGAGCCAATGTGGAGCTGGTGACCACAGGCACAGAACCCACTGTCCCCACGTTCCAGGGAGTGGGAACCTGCAGACAGCACAGAGACCTGCAGGGCCTGGCTGAGCTGGGGGGAGCAGCAGCTGTCCCGAGCTGTCTCTCTACCCTTCTACCGCAGAATACAAAATTCTTCAGGAAAATAGCTGCAGTGTTCAAATATAGCGGGTTTAACACAGCGATTGTCGGTCTGCGGTAGCCCCAGGAAGATCTGTAAAGAAGATCTTCTGGTGGAAGAGGGGAAAAGGAGGGAGAGGAATGGACAAGGGGAGAAAGAGAGAAAGGGAGAATGGGGATAGGAGAGAGGAGAGGAGAAAGGAGAAGGACAAGGCAAAAGGAAGAGTGGAAAGGACAGTCTTTAACACACTTTATTTGGAAAACACCGAGAAAACATTTTTATTTATATTATTATTATTAACGAGCCCCGGGGCGGGCGCTGCTCCCGCGGGGCCTCTCGGGGCGGGTGGCAGCGCCCTCTGGCGGCAGCGGCGGGGACGGCCGGGGTGCGTCCGGTCCGGCCGCGGCTCCGCTTCGGAACCGCCCCGGTGCCGCTCCGGTTCCGGCTCCGATTCAGAACTGCCCCGGTTCCGCTCCGGTTCCGGTTCTGCTCCGGCCGTGACTCCGATTCGGAACCTCCCCGGCTCCGCTCCGGTTCTGCCCCGGCTGGGTCTGGGCCCGGCCCGCGGGCAGGAAGCGTGGTGCTGCGGTGGGTTTGATGTGCTGTTTATCTGCGAGCGAGGCTTCCCCCAGAGCTGTTCAAAGGAGGCGGCGCGGGGAGCGCAGCGCCCGCCCGGGCTCGGTGCGGGGCTCGGGTGGGACCCGCCTGGGACCCGCTGCGGGTTCCCCACGGGACGCGGCACTGGGAAGGCATCGGCTGCGAGCTCCTGCTGGAGAGCGGAGCAGCGAGCAGGGCGTTGGCGTTGGCATTGCCAGCGAGGGGACAGTGTCCCCACTGGAGGGGACAGACACGCTCCCGCTCACACCGCCTTTCTGCCTGTCCCTTGGGGTGTGCGGGTGTAGGGCCTTATCCCCATCCCGCGGCACCTGCACGCAGCGATAGAGAGGAGCAGCTCGGAGCGGGATGGAGCAGCTGGAGGGTGGTCCCAGGGACGGGCAGAGAGCCGAGATAGGAGCAACGGGTGCCGCGGCTCAGCTCAGCCTTGCTGCTGCCCTGGAAACACCCCGGGAAAAACATCCAGTACCGGCTTTAAGTGGTTTGGTGCCACCTGACCCAGAAAGGAAAAAATAGCTCAGGGTTTGCAAGGATGAGGCAGGGAGCAGCTTGTGAGTGATTTCTGCGGATGGCAGCCAAAAGCAAAACCACTCTGGAGTTTTGTCTGATGGGGGCAGCAAGCAGGGCGGCGTGCGAGGGGGGGACACATGTGTGAGCATGTCACGGGCTTGGGTGGCTTGAAGACACATGCCTGCATGTCCACATCCATCCCAACGTGTATTTAGGACTGTCTGCAAATGTGCATCCATGAATGTGCCCACGGAAACGGGATGTGCAAAAAGGAGGGTTTGTGTTTGTGCACCGTTACAGTGCTGTGCATTCGTGAGCAAGTCAGTGCACACTCACCTGTCCTGTGCATGGGCAGGTGTTTGTGGAGTGAGTGTCTGTGAGTCCTTGTCACACAGGTGGCTGTGCCGATGTGTCACTGCTAACCCACCTCAGCGATGTCCCACTCTGGAGCCTCATCCAGGCTTGTTCCTCACCTGCTCCCTGCCTCAGCACCAGTTCACCAATTGCACTCCCGGCAAGCACAGAGCCTTCCCCGCCCGGAGCAGGCACTTCCCACCCACAGCATCCACAGTGGCACACTGCTGACTCCATCCAGGATACCCCGCCAGCCTCCAGCTCCCGTTTCAATGCCATTCCTGGGGATGGAGCAGACTGGATGCTCGGAGCAGTGGTGCTGCAATGCTGGATGGTTGCAAGACACGACTGGGACGGTGTTGATGGGTTTTGTTTCAGCTACAGAGGCGTGTGAAGGGATATTTCAGAGCAAGCAAAGTGCTGTGGAGCTGGGACCGTTTTTGTAAAGCATCCTCTTGCTCCCAATTCCCCCCGGGAGCCTTGGATGGGCAGTAGGTGAGACCATGGCTGAACATTTCAGATATGCAGGATGACTTCTCCTCTGGTTTCTGTAGGCTCTGAGCAAGCCCTGGGCAGCAGGGTCCTATTCCTGCCCTAGGGGCAGGTGCTGACAGTGGTGGAAACAGAACAGCTGCAAGATTGGACACATTCCCTTCCCTTCCCTGGGCTTTGGCCATCTTCCCAGCTATACATCTGGAATGGGGCTCTGTTGTTCCTTGCCACAAACACAGGGTGAACACGGCATGCAGGCAGCCACGCTGCTCTAGCCACTCTAGGCTGTGATGCTTGGCATTCTTGGAACCACTCACTCCCGACAAGCCCAGGTCCCACATGAGGAAGGACCACGGTTTGACAGCCCCTCTCACGAAGACCTGCCAACTCCAGCCTGCTTATTTCACGTGATGCAAGCCAGGATGCTCTGCCATGCCCTTCCTGGACATCCTTGGGCATGTCCTCAAACCTCTCCTAGCCCAGTCACCTCCTTCCCCTCTTTCCAGCATTCCCTGAGCTACACCCCGCCAGCAGAAAGCTGCCTGAGCTGAGGAGCACTTTGCGGCTTTGCCGGCCCCTTTGCCAAAAGCCCTTTGCTGCAGGACTCGTTGCCACCTTGGCACGGCCAGATGAAGCTGGTGCCAGGCGGGATTTACCAGAGGGATGGGCAGGGAGAGAAGCCCCCGACCCCACCGCGTGCTGCCGGTCGGGTTCGGCCACGGCACATCAAAGCTCCGGGGCAGCTTTAACCATGCTCCAGACGCTCCCTCCCATTTCCTGCTGGATTCCCGTCTCGCTCCCTGTGCCCGCATCAGCAAAACAGAGTGTAAAAATAGAGGCTGGGCTTCACCAAAACACAATAGTAAATTGTTCCCCGGAAAGGTCATTGGGGCGGCTGAGAATAGCTCCAAGAGCAGGGGAAAAGGAATGTCTACCGGGGGGACAAGTTTGAAAGTGCCTGTTGGAGCCGCCCCCGGGAGGTTTCCTGGATCCCCATCAGTGGTGCAGGTCCTCGCTGTGGCCCCTGTGGTGTCAAAGCATCCTCATCTTCTCCCATCCACCGCTAGCCCTGCTCTCTCATCCCAGTTTTGGGATGGAAACAAAAAAAAAAGAGGAGTGAGGAATAAGGTGAAAGGAGAGGCAGGAGGACCAGAGAGAAAAAACAGGACTGGGAGGAGAGAAAGGATCCTGCTCGCTGCTCATCTCCTTGCTGCGTGTGACAGCGCAGTGTCCCCTGGGCACCGCTGGCCGGCTGCAGCCTTTGTGTGGCGGTGGGAATGGCAGGGATGAGCCCCGGGATGAAGAGCAGAACGAGCAGTCCCAGAGAGCCATAAATTACTCCCTCCTGTTGTCACTTCGCCTGTCACAGTGAACAGGAGAAGCGTTCTCATCGGCTGCCGGGGTGGGAATGTTTGGGTCCCGTCTTTTCCCTGAGCATATTTGATTCAATTATGTGGGAATGCCCTTAATGAAGCAGGTCCTTGCTCCTGGCTTCGACGGTGTTCCCAGGCAGGGCTGCCAGTGCAGGCTGCCCTCAGCATGGCTTTGTCAGAAAAGATGTAATTAAAAACAGATAATGAGGCTGGAAAATAGTAGCTGCTCAAATTTGTACTGATTTTGGGATTTTGTGTTTCTTGTTTCATCAGTTTGGATTAATGCAATCCTCCCACCTTCTCTCTGGTTTTTAATTCAATTTTATCTCAGTGTCAGTCCCTGCTGTTCTCACTCCCCAATGTCATCCATGCACTTGTGAGGGAAATTTTCTGCCCCTGGAAGCCTGAATGTCACTGAGTTCCTGGAACACATTACAAAACTGGATGAACAAAACACCTTTAAATGCACGTGTTTCAAGTTCATGAAGAAACTGCTATTTGCCAGGAAATTTCCTACCCTACAGACCAGAACGCTCAACACCTTGTAGTGCCACCAGTGAGAGCTGAGCCCCAGCACTGTCCCAGCTGAGGGCAATGCCACCCATGACACCCAGGCTGTTTCTCTCCTGCTGCACCAGTCCCTTCCGTGCAGTGACAACCAGGACTTTAGGGTGCTTTCCCCAGCTTTCTTTTCTGTTTTGCATGAACAGAGAAAGAAACGGGTTGGGTTGTGTTTTTTCCCCATATATTTGAATCCACAGAGCATTGCACATCACCCTTTGAAACACGATTGTGAAAAGAAATTACCATTTGATGAGAAATGAATTAAATTTGCCATTGGAAGACAAGAATGGGAAGGGCTTTCAAAAATTACTTTTCAAAAGAAACATAATGATGAATTATGAATGTCAGCAGGTGAATGTCTGCTACCTTCTGTGACATTTGCATTCTGGTGGCCAAGCAGCAACAAGGTCCAGATGCTCAGGAGAAAAAGATGCTGAAAGAGAGATACTTCTTCCAGCATGGCCAACATGAAGCCACCACCTGGGGACACAACCCTGGAGCCTGTCCCAGCAGAGCAGCACCCAGGGTCTCCCCACCACCGGGGTCAATCAGGAGTGATGCACATTGACCATCCCACATGGAGCAGGTGCCACTGGAAGCGTCTCAGCCCTTTCCATAGATTATAGAACCTATAAATGTGCACAGAGTTGTTTGAAGCCTTCACCCTGCAGGTGTTTTTCCCTTAAGAATGTTTTTTCCTTTGCTGGTTGCAAAATACGTGTGGCCATCAAGGATGTTTTACTCGAAGAAAGCAAAAAAAGCAGAAGGTGAAAGGAGAATTGTCTGGGCAATGGAAGGAGGAAGGGAGAGAGGCAGGAGGTGGGAGCCAGAGATAACCGGTGAGTGAGCTATCAGCTCTTGCTGGGCTGGCAGCAGAACAGGAGACAGGGGTTAAACCAGATGTACAGCCATGATCTCCCAACTCCAGATAAACACCCAGCAGCCACACACTGCTCACTTTGCCCCACGCCTTGTCCCAGTGCCTGGGATGAAACCAGCCCAGTGCTGGCTATGGAGGGGACACCCCCATGTCTCTCCTCTGGTGGAGACCTGGGTGGACAGGGCTCCCTGCACCCCCAGGGTGGAGCCTGAGAAAGGGTCCCCTCTTCCATCTGGGGGAAATTCCACCCAGAAACCTTAAAAGCAAGCATTGGCTCCCAGGCTGCTGGGGAGGAGGGGTTAGCAGCTAAACTCTTGTGGGGAGGCTTTAAAAAACCAAGAGATACTTGAAAGGGTTTGTTTAAATATCAGCAATGACTCTGTAATTAATAGAAATTACAGACAAGAAAATACTTGTGGTACCATTCCTGCTCATCTGCTCTATGCTCTGTATGGTGTCAGCCACCATCAGCAGTACAGTGCTGTTTATATAAATGATATAAATAAGAGATATAGATATGTATAAGATATATATAAACATAAGATAGATAGATAGATAGATAGATAGATAGATAGATAGATAGATAGATAGATAGATAGATAGATAGATATTTAAAAACATACATATGTTCAGGGAATCACTTAGCCTGTTAACACTTCCTAATTAGTGCTGTGTATTTTTAAAAGCACTTATGCACGTGGCTGTGATAATTTCTTTCTAAAAAAAAGAGGAATTACTCTCACTGCCTGTTAAATCATGGCCAAATGCCTGCCATGGTGCAAAGGGAAGTAGCATGGCCCCCAGCAGCCCCTTCCTTTCACAGCCAGCCTCGCCAAAAGAAGGGAAAAGGCCACTGGAGCTTTTGGGGGGACCTGCAAATGACACGGGGGGTACGGTGGGGGTGGCTGGTAACGCTCGCCTGCGGCGGGGCATTGCTTCATCGCCCGCCTTCCTTCCTGCCGGCCCCGAGCCCTTCCTCCCGCCCAGGCTGGACGGTGTGAGTCAAGCAAGAAAAAAAAATACATTAGCAGATCCTTTTGCAACGTTTTTTGCTGCCCGTTTATGTTTTTGGCTGGTTGGGAATGGGCCACCCTGGCTTCTTGCCCCCACAACCCTCAGGGATAAAAAAGCACACTAATGATGGATGCAAGTGGTGAGGTGGGACAGAGGCAGACAGCGAGTGGAGGCTGCTTTGTAAAACTTTATTTAGAAATATTCTTGATATATTCATTATATATATATATTTATATATACACACACATTACAACAAATGTGTTTTCTAAATAGCACATCCACAGTGGGTTGAGACTCAGGGTACCAGGTCTGGTTACTTCATTTCTGCAGAAAAAATGCAGAAATCCAAGGGGAGTGTGGCAGAGAAAGGGATGGGGCCGAAAAAACCAAAATTCGTAAGGCAGGAATTCACTCACACGGTACAACATTGCCCCAGCGCGCTGTTTCCAACAGGAATGATGGTGATGGTCCACACAGCGAGAGATGAAGCAGGCAGGAGGAGAGGTGGGCAGAGGAAATGTACCATTCAAATCACAATTAAAGTACAACTGTACATAGCCCGGGGGACCTGCAGCACTCCCTGCAGGAGTGTGTTTGCCTGGGGGTGTTTGGGGGTGCTGACAAGGTTGTACCATTTTCCCAACTGTTCAACTACTGAGAAGATATAAACAAGAAGTAATGGATATGTGTGGAATGAGGAATTTCTGAGTATCGGTGAATTTTTATTTTTTTCCATGTGACAGTTTAATAGCAAGGGTGTAAAACCCCCACATTCCCCATGCAGGGTTATTTGGGAACCAGGAACGGCTTTATCTGTGTGACAGCACCCCCTTACCCCCCCCGAGGCCCCCCTGGCAGCTCCCTCTGCTTTCCTCTCCTACCCCTGGCACCAGTACCAGTCCAAACCTCTTCCTCAGCATCGCTTCCTCACCTGCCAGCTCCTTCCCTGGCCCAGCCCTCCAGGTACCCCCCTCTAGTAAAAACCCCCGTGCACAGGCAAATCAGACTCAAGAATGTTCCTCCTTTTCCCCAATTTAAGATGAGGGAGATTGGTGCTTTCCAAAAATTTGGGGGCTATGCTGGAAATCCTTGCATGGGCCAGGATCCCTTCCCAGGCGACTAATTCCGCCTAACATGCCAAGCCACATGCCAGACTCTTACCTAATATTTACAAAGAGGCATCAAAACCAAGCAGGGATGGAAATGACAGGGCTCTGAATTAAGCCTGGATGGGCTTGCAGACACCCACTCAAATTCTCTGTGTTCCCTTGTACCTCAGCATCCTTGGGAAGGCACGAGTGTGGTGGAAGATGTGCCCACTCAGAAAGATTTATTCCCTTCCAAAGGATGTTTGTGTGTGGGTTTGGGGGTTTTTCCTACTGTATCACGGTAGAGATTTCTGTGCCTTGGCATCTCTGCAGAGGGAGAGGATGGGTTTGGGGCAGTGTCTCCATCAGGCCTCAGGAGATGGGGTGGTGGGAGGTGGGTCTGACGCAGCAGTGATGGCACAGTGTGGATCTCAGCTCCCAGCCACCACAGCAGCAGCCTCCTGCTCCCCTGTCCTCCTGTTTCCCAAACATCCTCCTGGGGGGCAGCAGGAGCAGAGCATCAGCTCAGTCACAGAGCTCGGTTTTGCAGCAGTTTGAGCACTCAGGAATGGAGGCTAATCCCACCTCTGGTTTTACTGCTTCCCCACAAGATTCAGAGAGGCTGTGGACTCCCACCAGCCTTGACAGGTGAGGGCCTTCCTAACACCAGAATAAATCCAGCACTATTGTCCACACTGTGGGCATTGGCACAGCTGAACCACCATTTTCACACAATAAAACAAAAAAATTCAAAGCATACCATCAAAAAACCTTTTTATAACCCTATGTACACGCACACTGTTGATACATCATTGACTCCTTTTGCCCTTTTTTTTTTTGATTTTTTGAATTTAAAAATCCCCCAGTCCAAAGAGATACTTCACTAGCAAATATTTTCTTCCCTTATCAACTCTGAAATTCATCTTTCTTGAGAGAAGCTCTGGCCCCACAGAAATCACTGGAAAAACTCTAGGCGATCACAGCAGGTTTGAAATTCGCCTGCTGAGTGTTACCAGCAGAAGGATCAGGGACTGGGAGGGTGGTAGAAAACACCTATGTACCTTTTCATTCAGTGGATACTGCATGACAGTGTTAAACAGAAGTAATCCCATGTCATAAATACAAAAAGCCCAAACAATCCAAAATTAGATAGAAGAGAAAGGAAGAAAGGGAAGGGAAAAAAAAAAAGAAAGAAAAAAAGAAAGAAGGAGAGAAAAAAGAAATAGTCTAAATCCTTTTAATAGTTCTTTTGCTGAGGGTATTTTTTCACCTCTTTAAGAAGATACAGTCAAAAGCTCTCAGACAACAGGAATGTGTGGCCAAGCTCCTGCTCAGACCAGCTGGATGTGCCACAGGCTGGAGAAGTGCTGCAGCACTGGTGTGATGCAGCAGCTTCCAGCAACACGTGGAGCTGGAAAGCGCCGGTGGCCTCCGTGGGCAGTGAAAGAGGAGTTCCATGCCTCACCCAGATGACTGTTTGAAAAGAGACGGTCACCAAGTGGTCTGAAAACCCTCTAAACGCTGGAGAGGCGCCAGCCACGTCTCCTTCCCCTCCTCAGAGTCCCATCCCGAGCAGTTCTGTACAACGAAGATGACTTCAGCGCTCTTCTTCTTTGTACGGTCACGTACCTAAACCCCGAACGTCCATCTGGGCTGGTCTTGTCCTCAGCCAGCGGGGCTGGGGAGGGTGGGCAAGGCAGAGTCACAAACCCCACAAGTTCCAGCAGCGGCACAGCCAGCCTGGCCTCTGCCCCGTGGCGCCTCGGGGGCAGTGTGAGGGTCATCACCGCTGTGCCGTGCCTTCTACGGGCAGCATGGCGTGGTGCAGGCTCCGCGTGTGCTTCGAATCCAGAGCCTCGTGCTCTTCCGTGAAGCTGTCCGGGCTCGCCGCTCCGTCCAAAGAGCTTCCACAGCTGGAGTTGGGAGACAACATGTCCTGCAGGAGGTCTTCCTGGACTATCCCCGAGTCTTTGTTCACTTTGCCCCTTTGGTTTCCTTCTTCCTCCTGGTCGTTGAGCAGCTTGGCCAGGAAGTTGATGTATTTCATAGCCAGGCGCAGGATCTCGTTCTTGCTGAGTTTTTTGTCGGGCGGGTGTGTGGGGATGAGCTTGCGCAGCTCTGCGAAGGCCCCGTTGACGTTCTGCTGCCTCCACCTCTCCCGGCTGTTGGTGAAAATGCGACGGACCACTTTCGTGTGAGGACCTGCAATTCCAACCACGCAGAATTAGGAGCTGGGCTCAACAGGCCAGGTATTACTTTGCTGGATAGGTCAGTGCCTTGCAAATTAACGAACTGACTAATTTTAGTGAGGTTTAATCTGCAAGGCAGTGAAACAAAAGTTTCCAGCTAAGTGGAAGCTGACCCCAGGAGCTGAGAAAGCTGTAACTTCTGTTCAATCCAGTGGAAGGGAAAAATGGAGTTGCATCTCTTTGGATATCTCCTCAGATATCTACATTCACCTCTCCAAGGAAGAAGGCCATAATATGTGTGCAGAAGGCTGCTATAATTTTAGGGTATCTCAACTCATTAAGGGTAACTCAGCAACAATGATCCTATTAAAAGTTTATCTCACTACATGGCTTTATTTTCTACCCCAAAATTGTCTAAAGGACACACCATTGGGACGGGAAGAAATTAGCTTGAGCAGAGGCTTTGACAACCCTGAGATTCAGAGGTCTTCCCTGTTGAGAGAAACCATTTCATTCAGCCCTCTGAATGAAATGGAGTGGTGGGATTTGTCCCATAGCAATGAGGACAGGACTGAGCCACAGAGGGAAGGCAGTGTTCTGATGGAAGGCTGATCACAGGTGAGGATGGAACAGTTTCACAGCTGGCCTGAGGGCTGCCTGCTCTCTCTCCTCGTCACTGCCACAGGCCAAAAACTCCCTCTGACACTAATTGGAGAAGAGACTCCAAATTGCTAGAAGTGTCCATTTGACCTAATTACATGTAATCTCCAATTACACCTTGAAAATTTACAGCCTTGAAATTTTGCAGTTTCTGAGAGGGGAATGCTACACAGGATGAAGGCACAAAACACACCAATTCTCCTTTCAGCACATCAGGGCAGCTCCTGGTGTACATGAGGAACGCTTTTCTCTGTGCCAGAAGAGACCCAAAAGCACTTCTACTGAAAAGTACTGTTCTGCAGGAGCAACAGTGCTGCAAATCAGGATTGCAGTCCTGGGGTCCATGGAAACCAGCTCACATGAGGGAACACTACCCTAATATGCTTTTAATATTACATCCTTCCCATCATCTCCTCCAGGAGACACGAACAATGGAAGGTCACATCAATCTCATGAAAGTCTGGAAGAATGACCAGGGTAGAAACTCCCGTGGGATAGGAAGCATCACATACAATGAAAACCATCACAGAGTGGGAAGCAAAGGCTTGCTTCTCATATTGGTGAGATTGATCCCGAAGGACTGTGGAATTCCCATTCTCCCCATGTCTCTCCTGTATTCTCCACTCTGAGACACCTGCCTAACTTCTCCCTCCAGGTGGAAACAGGTCCCTGGCTTTGGTGAGCAGTGTAAATCACAGTTTTAACGTTACCCAGTGGAACCAGCAACCCAGGGCACAATTAAACACCTTTATTCTTTTCTAGAAAAACTCTTGGCTGCCTTGGCTGTGGCACAGGAACCAAAAGGTGTGACTTTTTATAAGTACCCCTGTCGGGCTGTACCACAGCAAATCCCACTTTGCACAACAGGAGAAGTGGAATCCCTTGCTCCAGCTGATCAGATACCATCAAGCTCTCCTCCTTCAGGGGAAGCTGAGTCCCTTCAGGCCAGCACACCACACAGAACACCCTGCACTGCAGGGTTTGCATGGGGACACACTCTCAAGCAGCCAGATTAAAGCTGCCAGCTTCTCCAGTGTGTGAGCAGCCACACAACTCACTCCTCCTCACGGTGTGCTCAGAGATAGGAGTCCCCTAAAACCACAAACAGCCCCTGGGACAAGCTGGGGGATGTAGAAATGACAAACACCTCTCTGACCTCTAAGATTCCAGTGTGATGCTTTAGTAAAGGCAATATTCACCCTTAAACAGCACCTAATTCCCTTTGTATGAATTAATGTGCCAGAGCTCATGCAAAGGGAAGGTTCCTTGTCCCTGATGTGCACAGCCTAGCTATGCCAAGGACTGTGGGGAAGGTGACAGGGACCAAAGGGACCTCAGCAGCATTGCTAATTAAGCAGTGAAGAGTGTGCTACCTCCTACTAAAATACTATGACATTTTTAACACTTTACTGATTTTTGTGCTCTTTCCAGACAAGACAAAGCAACTGGTCTTAAATCCAGAGAGAGATGGAGCTTAAGAGCTATTTACTCCCATAAGGGTATGAGAAATAACCCCATCTTGGACAATGCTCATTAAAAAAAAATCCTCAAGAGACTTTCATTCTTCAAACATGTGTCTCTGTTCACTGAAAGTTGATGACTAAAAGGCATCTATTCATAAATTGGTTAGAAATCAGAAAAAAAACCCAAACCTGTTCATTTTCATCCACGGGCACCCAAATTAAGCTTCAGTATATAAAACAAATTCTTACACCGCTCAAATTCTTGATATCTGCACCAACTGAATTAAACATATCTTCTAGAAAGAGATCAGGTTTTGGCCAAAACATGTCAAGCAATGGAGGAAATTAAAATGCCCCATAGCTGTGTTATAATAGAAAATCTATTTCTCATAAAAATACTTGCACCATAATTAATTCAAGCAATCGGATGAGAATATTTGCCTAGGTTTTGTTCTAATAAATTGACTGATGCTTTTAAAATTGTAATTAGAAATATGAGGAAAATTAATAAAAATATTATCTTCCAAAGTTCCAGGACATACTTTTTTAGAGATACTTTTTTGCATTTTTATCTACACTTCCAACTATTTTTAAATAAGATATTAAATGGGAAAAAATTTCCATAAAATAGATAAAGAACTACTTCCAAAAACCCCACCACTTATTCTCTCACAGAAAAAAACACAAAGTGTCTGACAAGACTTTCCTGCCCTTGTGTAGCCCCCAAGAGCTGAGGACCCTCAAGAGTGATGCTCCTGTGTGCCATGGATGTCACTCAGCAGGTGACATTTAGAGCAATAAGCAAAGTCCCTCAGACCACACAGATGCCTCAGCATGGGATGTACACCCCTACAAATTGTTCCTGTTTAGAAAACACAATCTCATACCCTTTTTCCCCCTAAAAAATTTTGAGTCCAATCCTGGAAATTCACATGAACCAGAACCTGCAAGATTGGGCCCAATCTGTACACCTGCTTCAAACCACATGTTCAAGAACTTGGTTCAACCAAGTATTTCTGTAATCTTTAATACTTAATTTAATAGCAAGTCCAAAGCTTTAGTCAGGCACGGAGGTTTGATGGACTTTTCCCAGTCACTGCTAAGCCTCAGAATCAAAACCCAGACAAAAAGCCCTTCTTGTGCAGGGCTGTAACATCCCCTGTCCCACGGGGCTGCAGTCTGAAAGGACCAGGGGGGCAGACAGTGGGGAGAGACGGGCTGATTAATGCAGATAATACCCTGCCATTTCGGGATGCTGCTTTAGACCGATGCAGGTTATGATTTGATCTTAGATTAGCTGGGTAGAAGGAAAGGGACAGCTAGCTGGAAAAAAGGAAAATTAATTGTCCAGCAATTGAAATACAGTGTTTACAATTGCTAAAGAGAAAACACATTTCAGTGAATCTCATGGGTACAGGCTATCCACTCCAGAGATAAACAGGCCGACCTTGCACGTGCAAATTGTTCTTGCAAGTGTCCCTTTGGGTGGGCAGCATCCAGTGGGCAAATACCCCCTTGCAAATATCCCACACCCCAAGCCTGCTGCCAGGAACAGGCAGCAGATCCTACCCTGCTCTCTCCCTGCCTTCCATTCTCCAAAATCATCCTGCGGCTCCAACAGGGATGCCCGCACCGGGGATCTCTGCTGAAACAACAGAATGCCGCCTTCCACATCTCCTCCCCGGCTGTGCCACGGGATATTTCTCCAGGGCAGACGGGAACAGTGTGTGGATGTATACGGAATTAAGGGACTCGCCACGATCCCCCCGTGCCGCTGCAGAGCTCAGCACAGGGTTAGGTCTTTGCTGCTAGGCGGTTTAAAGGCAAGGTTATCCTTTCTGCCCAAGGCTGTGGTCTGCAGTGCGAACACCTCCTGGCTGAAAGGGTTTATAGATGAGACATCTCATTGCAACGGCCCTGATCTGCACTTCAACAAAGGCTTATATTTATTGTCTTCTTTCGGATTTAATCTCTAAGCAATTTGCAGAATGGGGATGTAATTAGCCGCAGGCTGAACTGCATCACTGGGTGCTGGGTGAAGGCAAACTCACCGAGCACGCTGCTGGGGACTGCTGTGGGCTCCGCTTACCGGAGAGCCGCCCTGACTCCCTGGACATCCTACTCGCGTTTTACGGTTTGGGGGTTTAGTCCTTTTATAATTTGGGGGTTTAGTACCATAGTGTGGCATAGTGCAGGAACTCTCCCTTCTCGGCAGATGGAGACCACCACCCCCCCAAAAGGCGGCGCAGAGGCGAAATTCTCTCACCGTCGGTGATCTCCATCTCGTACGGAGAGGGTCTCCGCTTCACCCGGTTGCTGCCGTACATGGAGAAGGAGTCCGGTTCGCCGAAAAACCCGCTGCAAAGAAAGGCAGACAGGCCGTGAGGACACACCGACATCCCCCCGGCCCTGCCCATCAGGGGGGCTGCGTCCGGGGCCGGAGGGAAGCGGAGCTGCTCCGTGACCTCGCAGCGAGCTCACGGCTCACGAAGCCGAGCCGAGGTCGTGCGGTGACACCACACGCAGCCAGCCGGGGACACGCAGCAAGAGACGCCAGCCCTGTGTGGGCAGGGGAATGTGAGAGGCGTGAGGCGTCCCGACTTGCGGCTTAGGGCAAAATCCCCCCTACTCCCACGACTTTGTGCTCCCCCACAGGTACACCCGGCACGTCGCCCCGGGCTGGGTCCGTAGCGCAGCTTTCCCTGGAGGCGAGGCGGGGTCCGTCCTCGCACACCTCCCGGGCTGGCTCAACCCCTGTCAGAGCCTCTGCTGGCCCTTTCGCTAATTTGCTGGACTCGTCGTGAACAGAGAGAGCCCGGGGAGCTCGGAAGAGCTGAACCGGTTCTCGTCCGTTTATTGTCCTTCGCTCTGCCCAGGACTTTACCACCGCAATTTTTTTTTTTCCTTCGAGGAACGAGTTTTTCGTTTCTTTTTTTGACTTCTCCCCCCGCCTCCCTTTCTCTCTTTGCAAAGTTGCGCGCAAAAACCTGCGATGATTGAGCGACGAGCCCCGCGCAGAGGAAGGGATACTGCTGCTTCTGCCCCCGAATCTGCGCGGGACAGCCCTGGGGGAACTGCTCCGGGATGGGATAGGATGGGATGGGATGGGATGGGATGGGATGGGATGGGATGGGATGGGATGGGATGGGATGGGATGGGATGGCACGGGGGAGACACGGACCTGTTGATGGTGGCCAGCGGCTGGCCCAGGTTGTAGAGCATGGCCCTGCCGGGGGGCTGCAGCGGGAGTGCGGGGGGGCTCAGCTGCACCATGCGGGCCTCGCAGGCGGCCTCGGCGGCGCGGCACGGCTCGGCTCCCGGCGCTCTCTGCATCGCCTCCCCCGCCGCCTCACGGCTTTTTATGTCCAGGGAGCCCCCCCGGCGCACCAGCTCGATGACGGGCACAGGGGCGGCGGGGGGCCCGGGGGAGGGCCGGCCCGCCTCCTTGGCCGCCCCGTTGAGCAGCAGCTGGGGGTCTGCCGGCGCCTCCATGCCCCCGCGGCTGCTCTCCGGCTCGCTCGTGGTCTCCGTTTCCGAGTCGTGCCGCCGGGCGGGGCGGGCATCGCGGGGGTCACTGGGGGGCGGCGGGGCGGGCGGCCTGTCCATCGTCCTGCGGAGAGAGACAGCGCTCAGGGGGGCCCCGCATGGGGACCCGGGGGGGTTTCACCCCTCCGCGAGCACCGTCCCGACGGGGAGAGGGGGGTGGCTTCGGGGCTTAGACCTCGTCGGTGAGAAACGGGGGAGTTCCTGATCACCCCAAATAATTTCGAGTTTGCTGGCGGGACCGGGGTGGGTCTGTGGGTCCACCCTGCCGAGCCGTGCGGTGTCGTGACGTCACGGGGCGCCCCGGCCCTGCCGTGACGTCACGGAGCCTGGCGGAGCGGCGCTTTGACGTCTCCCAGCGCCCCGGTCCCGCATGGTGGGGACGGGACGAACCCCCCCAGGCTCCCGGAGCCTCGTGGGGATTCACATCGGCACCGTCGGCGCGGCTGAGCAGCGAGGGGGCTCGGGTAGCGCCGCCGAGGGCGCGGATTACATCGTGCGGCCAAAATACGGCGGAGGCTCAGCGCACAGCCCCGCTTTTCTCGGGGTGTTTATCCCCGTTTTGGGATCCCCGGCGGTGTTTGCTACCCGGCGGAGCCAGCCCTGTCTCGGCCCGGCCTGCCTGTAGCGGCCTTAGCCTCATGGGCGGCCCCTTCACCTCCTATGATTATCTTTTATTGTTATTTATAAGCTATCGAAATATACCTGAAACCGCTTTTTGGGGGAGAGGGGGTTAAACCAGCCCCTAACGGAGTCAATTCCCTGCGCATTCGCTACCGCAGGAAGGAGGAAGGGGCCCGGCCGCGGCCGCACACAGCATTGTCCCCTTCTCCCACAGAACAAATGCTGTCGCGACAGGGCACCTCGCGCCGAGGGCAGACTGCTACATCGCGATTATTTCTATGCTTTATCTCCCACATATAGCCTCGTTTGTTTTCGGATTTTTTATTTTTGGTTGATTGATTATTCTTTTCTATATAAATAAGGAGCTTAACGGAGCAGAGAGCTGCCACCCATCCTTCTTGCTCCCTTTTTTATTTCATTTTTGATAGGCTGAGTGGCGAGAAAAAAAAAAAAAACCAACATTTTTTTGGGGCCATATCTCACTATCTCGCTGGAAAATAAAATTTAAAAAATTACAACCACCCAACCTAAAGCACAAATTCTCTGCCTTCCCTCCGGCCCCCTTCCCGCCAGTCCTCTAGAAAGAAAAATCGAATTGCCTATTCCGATATTGTATAGGAAGAGATTACTCACATGTGTCATATTTAAGTAGGGACACCGCAAGTCTCTCCTGTTTCAACAAAAGCGCTCTCAGTGTCAGGCTGAATTTACTCCTCCCACCTCAAGGTACTTACGACTTTACAGAGAGGAAGGACACCCGCATCGGGATAAAACTGCTAAATCCTGGGAGGAAGAGAAGGGGGGGAGAAAAAAAAAAAAAAAGGAGAGGGTGGATCTCGTGGGTCCGGATTGCCAGAGATCAGTGGAGGGAGAAAGCTACAGGGGAGAGGGAAGGAGGGGACAGCACCCCGGGGAGGCCCCTGTGAGAGGGGACAGCGGCCACCCCCGGGTCCCCCCCCGCCGCCGCCGGGAGCCGCCGCCTCGCACATGGGGCCACAACGAGCGACGGCCATGGCCTGGCGTGGAAAAATAAATAAACACAGAAAAAAAGGCGTGAAAAAAAGCGCCCTATATTTGGGGCGAATTGGGCGGTTTTTGGACACATTGCAAGCCCGGTCTTCCCGGGAGGAAATCACAGACGGGGCAGGACACGGGGTTGTTTTTCTCCCGATGGGCTCGCACGAAGCGGCGGCGGCGGCGGCGTTTCTCCCACGTCCGGCTGGAAAATTTAATTCCTAAAGGGGCAAATTAAATTCCTCAAGGGGCCGGTTACCGGCCGTGCTCCCGGCCGAGAAATCGCGACAGCGGCACAGGGCCGGCGGCCGAGTGAGCCCGCTCCCCGCCGCCCAGCGACGAGAAGGGGAGGCCGGTTAACCCCGCCAACGAAATCACGAAAAATTAGGTTTTCCCCTTCGTGAAAAAAAAAATAATCCCGATGGTGTCTGTTCCCGTATTTGTTAAAAACGAAATACGCAAAACCGCGAAGATATCAGCAGAATTTTGCCTTAAATTGGGGTGGTTTCGTTTAGAAAAAATGGAGGGGGGGCATTAAATCCCCGCCCGCTGGTTTCTGCTCCGCAAAATCCTTTTGTTTTCCAGCAGCCGATCGGCAGGAAATTTCCAACCCGAAAGTGCACCTTTGCCGCCGGCCCTTTGTAGGGAAATCGCCCCAAAGCGAAGGGGCGGCAGGGAGCGGGATATCGGGGATCCCCTCTCAGGGAGAAGCGCTCAGGTTCTGGCTGTCGGCCGGGCCGTGTGCTGGTGTTTGTCCCTGGGGAGGGGCCGGGGGAGCGGGGCCCGGTGGGCGCTTCGTCCCCAGCGCCCCACAGCCCGTCCCGGCCGCCGCCTCGCTGCCGCAGCCCGAGGGTCCCGGGGCGGCGGGGGTGCCACACCCCACAATTTCAAAGAGTAAAGTGTATTTTCCTCCTCACCGACCCCGCATCAAAGAATAAAAAAGATTAAAACCCAACCGCGGAAAAGATTTTGTGTTTCTTCCCCTGTCTCTCATGTGGGGCAGAAGCCCCCCAGAGCTCGCTCCCTGCCCTCCGGAGCCCCCCAAAACCACATCCTGCCGTCCCCAGCGCCCAGACTTCTGCAGAGCCGATTCCTCTTTACTCACCATTTGCTTTTCATTGGGAAAAGTGAGTGGAGCCATTTTGTGGCCTACGCATCGCGGCTATATTTGTAGTAAGTGTTGGGTGGCTTCAGCTGGGTAGGCTCTAATTCCACATCACGTCCAGTTTCCTATTTAGTATGGAGAGCGGAACACTACTGCAATGTGGCCGAGAGAGATAAAACCCCAGCAGTGGCCCGCCTGCCCTGATAAGCTTCTAAACCCATTATTTATGAAATGATTCATTATTATTTGGCAATTTTATCGAAGGAAAGCGGAAAATTATTGCAGGGATATGCATAGGAATAACTCCGGAATGCATGCCTTCTAGCTTTTTATGTGTGTGTGCTTAGATGCTCTTAAAAAGACACTGCAAAAAAAAAAAAAAAAAAAAAAGTAATAAAAAATTGCACTGTGGCTGCTTGCATCTGAATAGCGATTCTTTATTTTAGTCCTCTTGGAGGTTATTATGCCCCTGGTTGTTGTTTTTTTTTTTTCTTCTTTTTTTTTTTTTTATCATTATTAAATATGGAACACCTACTCCGTTCTTAATTAAATTTAATGAGCCAAAATAAATTGTTGGAGATGTTGAGAGAGGGGGAAAGGGTGTGGGCTGCTTTGGGACAAGAGGAGGTAAATAAAGCACACCGAAAGGAGATGTTTTGGAAAAAAATGGCCCCATCCCCAGCCTTTCTCCCCCGACACTGTGTATTTTTGCTGAAGGGCTGAATTGGGGCGAGCTCCCTGTCTCGTCTCCCGTTCTGGGCTGGGAGGAGACCGAGCATCCCTGCCGAGCTGAGGGATGCTGGGGACTGTGAGCAGAGCGGGTACCGAGCCGGCACCTCTCGTCCTCGAGAAATGTGGGATGTGAGCGGCGGGCCCTGGAGGAGAGAGGCTTGGGGGAGGCAGAAAAGGGCCTTGGCTCGCCCCATAGCAATGCGGGGCAGCCAGCGGGGCTGGAGCTCGGGATCGGATGCGCGCCCCGTCGGGGCAGGAGCTCAGCCAGGCCGTGGCGAGCTCGGGACCGGGCGGACCGGGACGCCCGGCCTGGCCAGAGCCGCCTGCCCCCGGGGCGGATCGTGGGGACGGCAGCGGGCGGTTGCGGGGGTCGCGGTGCCCTGAGCGGGGATCGCAAAGCGACGGGACGCGTGAAACCCTCCCCGAAATGCCAGTGGCTCCCGGCATGCGAAGGGGAGGCAGGAGCCGCTGGAGGGTCCCAGATCCGCTCCTCCGGGCATCCACGGGTAGCGCGGCCCTAAAGGCAGCGGCGGGAGCGGGTTTGGAGAGCTCGGGGATCGGCCAGTGCGGGAACCCGAAAATCAACGAAATCACCCCCGGCATGGAGCGGGATGGAAGGGGCCCGGGTTGAGCTCCTCCCTGGACACCCCCGGTCCCCTCTGCGGGGCTTGGGCCAGGCGGCGGCCCCGGGGCTTGGGGAACAAGCGGCAGCGAGGCCCGGCAGCACCTGCCGTGGAGTGGGGGGACGAGCCGGGGTGCGGGGGTCGCTATTGTCTCCCCGCCACCTGCGCGCCCTCCCGCAGGGGGAAATGCCGGAGCTGTTATTCTTCCTTTCACTCCTTCCCGCTCTGGACGCGGCCGTGGGAGAGGTTTCCACAAGTGCCGGGCGCTGCCCGCGGCGCACGGCCGGGGCCGGGGCCGTGTCCCGGGCGGCAGGAGCCCGCACGATGCCGGCAGCGTGCGTGGGGCGGCGGGGCACGGACGGTCACGACGCGCCGGAGAGCCCGCCGTGCCTCCCGCCAGGAAACACGACCATTTTCGAGCCGGCTCCTCTCACCAACAGGAAGCGTTAAAGATAGAACAGCCGGGGCTGGGCGGGGGAGATTAGGAAGCCGAGCATCTTCTGAGCACCGAGGGCTGCTGCGGGGCCATTCCCAGCCGTGCCTGTGCCCGCTGCGGTGGGAGCCGGGGCCGTGCTCAACCCACCTCCAGCCCGCATTTTTACTTTACTGAAAAGGGATCAAAGCCTTCAGTCAGGGTGGGGAGCACCAAAATGATCCAAAGTAAAGGGGTCAGTGATGCTCTGAGCAGGCCCAGCACCTTTTCAGCTAGCACTATAAATATCTATCCTTAATTGTAATAAAGAATAGCTAGTAACAGTAGAAGAAAAAAAAAAAGCCCCAAAACCCCATCGATAAAGCCTTAATATTGCCCCATTACCCATTTTATCACCTGACAAGCCAGCTCTGAGCTTGGTCCTGCTCAGTTAACAAAGCCAGGCCTGGCTTTACATGTTGTTTTTTTTTTAACCTCAAATTGCAGTACATGCTTCAGGGAACAAAAAAAAAAAAAAAAAAAAATCCAGACATCTTGAAATTACTCAGCACCATACTATGAAAGGAAAACGCTGCTTAAAGGGAAGGGTGTTTTTTATTGTTTTGGTCCAGTAAATTAACATTTTGTTTGCTTGGACGCTGCTGTCCAGGATTATATGCTTTGTGTAACTTATTATAACACCACACCCTTGTCCTGAGCTGTGTGCAAGTAGTTTGGCTTTTGTTTGCAAATTGTTTCTAGGCCTTAAGCATTTGAAGAAAGTCTTTAAAATATTAACCAATACAACTGTCATCTTCCTGTGTTTCCAGACATTTTACAATAGGAAACAAAGAACAAAACCCTGCAACAATAGCTCAGAGGTATGAATTGCCTCATTCATCTCACTGGAATGTTCAAAAACATTAACTATTTTTTGACTGATTCAGCAGAAAATGTGCTGGCAGATTATAAGCTTATGCCTGATCCAGGGGAGATTTGGGGACTGAAAATGGTTTTATTTTTCAGCACAGTAAAGTAGGACCTTTCCTGAAAGGAAGCAAATATCCTTGTTGATGGAAGAGGCTGCGTGAGAAGAGAAATTCTGGCTTAAAAGGAGCTGCTGCCTTCCTCTCTCTGTACTGGCTTCAAAACAGCACATAGTTTATCTCAGCCCAATTCTGTAATTAATTAGCAACGAGTGCCCACTCAAACATACCAAGAACTAACACTTGCAGTCCTTAGGATTTGACTGGGAAAGGCCCAATACTTCAGTGTGGGGTGTTTTAATCTCTGGTTTAACACTCAGAACAGGAAAGGCAAGGTCAGCACCACTGGCTGAACTGCTGTTGAGACAATGCCATCACTAAAACAAAGTTTGTTCCAGCGCTGGTGAGAGAATGCTGATGCACTAAAAGGCCTGTGAGAAAACACATGGCTCCACCATCATTCCATTGTGCTCCCACCAGGAATGGTGGGAATAGGAATGAATCACCACTTCCAAATTCACCTTGTGCAATATTATCATCACAAGGTTATGGAAAGGAGCTGCTTCTTTAATTGACTAGAGTGCTTGGTGACAGAATATTTATGTGTTAATTCAGAACAAAGTAAATTATTATTTCTGCTTACCCCACCACCCAGTATCAGATTCCTGAGGTGTCCAGTAGCAGGCGAACGAGGGAACTTCAGGTTAACCATTCTAACAATGACTGGGAAGCCACATGTGTCTTAAATAAAGGCAGCATTAGAAAAGTGAAGATTAATTTTTTTTAATGGAACCTTTGACCTTTATGAGCAGGTATGTAATTTTAAATAAATAGAAAACATAGAGGTGAAAAAAAAAATTACAAGTTTTAAAAGTGCCAGCTTTCCCCCTTTTCCTTCAAAGATTTCATGATACAGAGAGTTACATGTGCCATTTTGGCTGAATTCAAAATAATTTTATGGAAAGTAAAGCCAAAGTTATATTTCCCTTCCCCACAAACACAACCCACATACAGTAATCCAACCATTTCAGCAAACTTCTAGAAATTAGTGCTTTAGCTCTGTTACTCCTGCTCTGCCACACACATTCAGTGGCTCACAGTTGGCACAAACATGGAAAAGTCTGTTTTTAAAAGTCAACAGAACACTTAAGTAATCACCACTGTTAAAATTATATTAAAAGTACATCTTGGGCTCAGGTTGATTCACCTTCAGTATGCTTTAAAAATCACACCTAACTGTAAACAAAAGTGCACACATATGTTTGTGCAGATCAGCACCTGCCTCAGCCAGGCACTTTGAGGTGGTTGTCCCTGAGCTGGGCTGAAAACTCAGTTCTGCAAGTTTTACATTGCTACAACAGAGTGACCTCTTCAAAGACGGCTCAATCCGTGGTTTCCTGTAGTCTTTCACAGAGAGGTCCCTCTGATTTGAAGCAGTGGTTGCAGCCATCTCAGGGGATGTTCAGAACAGCTTTGGTAATTGTCTGAGTTGTGTCACATCAAGAATGGTGCCAACAGAATTTATGCTGTTTGACTGGTTTAACATTTCAAGAGTTGGAGGATGGAGATTTCCATGGAAGGCCTGAGTAGCTCCTTCGTCTTTCCTGACAGGTTGTTGAGTGAATTCAACCCTCCCAGGTAACAATCTTGTTTTTGATTTTAAATCCTTTAGGAACTGAAGTGAGTTTTCATCTGCTTGATTTGTTCTAGGAGGAAAAATTTCATTTGTAATATTTCTTAACACAGGGCTGTTTAATTCTGGTGGAGAAGCATTAGTAGTCGACTCTCTGCTGTGACTTTTCAGGTGAATGGGAAGTCTTCCATCCATTATTTTGGGTAATTCAGTCTGGTGGCTGAAGCTGTCCAACGCAGGGGTACAGTTTTTGTCTGGTTTGCTTTTGCTTTTGATAGTGCCAAAATTGCCATCTTGAGCCTGCAGTTCCTCCTCATCTTCACTGCTGTCACTGCCCTGTATCAGTCCATATCTCTTCATGTACTTCTTGGTTGCAAAGGACATATTGCTGGGTGAAATTAAACTCAGACCCACCATGCTCTTGTCCGTATTCGTTTGCAAGATGTCTTGGAAGGAGAAATCTGTGGGAGGATTTTGGCCTGAGCGACTGAGTGACAGTCGGGATAACTGATTCTCACTGAGATACTTGAGTGCTATGGCATTTGCTTCCATGCTCAGATCAACAATGTTGGGACACATGCTGACATTGGCAAGTGACATGGAATTTAATCCAGGCACCACTGCTTCAGGACTTATGCACGCCAAGATGCTGAAATAAAGCATCGAAAAGTTACCTTAGCATTACAGGAAAAGCATCCATTTCACAATTTTGCTCGCTGTACTGATTTCTCCTTTCTTCTGAACAGAGATCATATTATCTGCACATACTGAAAACCAGCTACTCACCCCCACAGTATCCAAACACTGCCAGAGGATGGATGATATTCCCTTCTCCTTAAATACACAGTACCCTCATATGAAGAGCCACCCATGTCTAGCAGGTTACAGAGCTGGTTTTAGTTTTAAAGCAGGTTTGAGCTCTTGGTCTTTTGTCACCAGTGAATGTAATATTATGTGTGTCTGATCCTACAACTCTGAATTGTACCATTCAGCCCAAATTTTATAGCTAGAAATAAAAGCCCAATGACTGAGACCAAGAACATCTTTTCCAATGCATGGTAATTCCAGGATTTTTTACAGAAACTGACACAGCATCTGTTTCCAGAAGCCTACAAGGTTCTCATTTTTGAAGTATCTTCAAATGGGAAATGTTCAATTGTTCTGGTGCAGCAATTTCTTGTATATATATATCAAGTGTTTAAAGATTGAAAGAACAAGCTGTGGTACACCAGTAATGGTTGTAAACCACTGCATTTAGTTCACACATCATATACTAGTTCACAAACCCAAGCTCCTCATATTAAGAATTAAGAGGCTTCCTATTTCACTGAGCACAAATTCTGAAGTTTGCCCAGGGAGAATAAACTGGCTCAGAACAACAACAACCACTTATTATGCTATGGAGCTGCACTGTTGTTTCCTTCTCTACTGAGCTGTAGACCTTTTCTCAGAATTGTTTATCAGTCTTGAAAGTGGCAGAAGGAAGAACTCCACCCCACTCCCCAAGTTTGAAGAAAAAAACCCCAAGAGTTCCAGTTTTGCCTTATGGGTTCATATGTTAGCATGTTATTGACATTAAAAAACACTGACAGACTCCAGCCAGGAAGGCAGTCCAGAAATTCCAGAATAACACCCAATAATATATAAGGAGAGAAAAGAGGTTAGAAACTGTATGACTGGAAACAGCTTTTGACACATGGCTGAAGTGAAGATTAATTAGGAGGTGGTTAGATTTTTTGTTTACATAACAGCTACACACTAGAATCAAGAAGACAATAAGGATGAAAGTGAAGCTGTACCAGGCAGGCAGCCTATGCCTACACAGCTACAGAAGCAAATTCCTGTGCCTATAAACCCTCCTTCAGAAGTTACTTCTCTGTTCCTTCCTCTGTTTCAACAAGGCTGTTCCCCTCCCCAGCACTTTCTCTGCTTAAGGCACAGCACCCACAATAACAAACAATTAGGACAGAACCAGTTTTGATTAGATACCAAAGCCACAATAACAATTTCACATATATTGGTAAAGTGCAAGACAAAGTTAAGAAACAATGACAAAATACACAGCTGCTTAATGTTAGTCTCCCAAGTCCAGAGTTGCTCTGGAATACTTTGACACAGACCAAAGAATTTCCCATAGCTTCCTTGTTATTCTAGGGGAATTGCATGCACAATACTTTAAGAATCACCAGATGCTCTAACAACAAGAGCTGCTTGCGTTATACTTAAATAATCTGATTTTTGCTAGCAGAGCACTTAAACCTCTCTGAAATGCCCATAGCATGAGCCAGCATCTCAGTTTTGCAGGAAATGTGGATTTGGGTGCACCTTGATCTCAGTGGCAGTGAACAGAGTCTTCTCTTGACTCATTGAGCCAAATTTTCATTTTCAGTTGGATGTACACATTACTACTCAAAACCACCAGCATTTTACCTGGCACTCTCCACTTTGTGTGTATTTTCCTTCATATTGCCAGGTGAGTCCACTGTCACTCCAAGATTCCTCAGCTGTTTGAGTGTGGCACTAATGACACTCTCTTTGTCCACCCCTCCTGTGTCAGTCTCTGAAGCCACTTCTGCTGTACCATCAATATCCTGATATGTAGGACCATCACCAATAACAAATCCTGATTTTAAAGGCAAGTGATCTTGCTGTTCTGAGGTTTTTAAGAGGTGATTTACTTGGCCCTACAGAAAAAGGGAGCACATGGCAAAAACATAATGACATAAAGGGACTGTCAAGTACCAAAATCCTGACTTATTCTTACACAACTTCAAATACAACTTAATGGATTAATAGCTTATTCTGACAAAGAAGGCAAATTCAGATACAGCTCAGATGCAATCACTTTAACTCACAGCAGTGTAGTCAAACACTGGAACATCTTACACTTCAAGCTTTTTATAAGAGTCTGTCCTGAATTTAAACACATCACATACTGATATTCTTCAAGATGAAGATATCTGCCCTTTAAGGCACTTGAAGGTAAAATGCTGTGTTATTTTAAAGGCCACTAATTTGGGAAATTATCAGCTGATGTCCATGAACTAAATAATTAGTATTTTTTAGATAATAGAAAGTACTCCACCTATGCATGAAAAAGAAGTACAAAATAACCACTTAAGCATTTAAAAAAAATTGAAGAACCACAAACTTGGAGCCTTCTGTAGAGCACAATGTGAATCTGAAAACCACACGCAGCTTTCATTCACGCCAATACCACATCATAATTTCAGCAAGGTGCTGTTCTGACTGCTGCAGTCAGTGCAGAATATAAAATGTGCATGAGTTACCAGTAAGTCCTTGTAAAGCTTCTGCTCCTCTGAGGGGTGCTGAGGCAGCAGCGAGGTGGGTGGCTCCGAGCTCTGCTCGCTTGTTACCACCACCTGGCTCCTGGCTCCCTCCGATGGCTCTTTCTGTAAAGACACACTGACACTTTCTTCCAAGGATAAGCCACAAATAAGTGCTTGAGAAACGTTTCCAGTTCTGGAAGAGAACACCAAGATAGCTACATACTTCCTTGAAACAGCAAAAGCATCATTATAATTATAGATACTTTATTTTTTCACAAACATGAGAGGAGGAAAACAATTAAGTACAGCAAACAGAACCTAACAAGTTTTAGTTTTGCCTGCTGCTCAAGGCTTTGCTCCTTTCTACAGTCACAAAAGTCATTTGAGGACTGAGGAAATAGACCTCCAAGTGTGCAACTACAACAGCCCAACTAGTTTTTCAAAAGATTATTTGAAAGTGGCAATGGCATCTCTGGACTAGTTGAAACTCAAGTGACACTCCATGACTTAAACCAGATGAAAGGAAAGTTATTGACAATTTGGAATTTATGTTTTCAGCATTTCACTTACAAGCCTTTAGGAGCAAGTATCTTCTGTATTCTCTGACACATGATTTATTCAAAAAGCTGCTTTTACCAATGTACGTAACTTATCATGGGATTCCTGTAGCAGTTTAAAAACTTCTCAAAGACAGTTACAAGTACACACATAGACACTGAGTATCACAAACTGAGAACAAACACGTAGTTGAAATACTGTTCAATAAGAGATGTGAAAGAAACTATAAAGGCCAAAAAGGGTAAACACTGAATGAGTTGTAACAATGCTCTGCACCCCCCTCAGCTGGTGTGTGCATTGCATAAGCCTTTGGAGACCAGACATATCAATACTGCTATCATCCCACGAAGATCCTCAAGCGACCCTCCTCCCCCTTCCTGTTCCTCCTGAGGAGACAAGTGTTAGATAAGGGAATTTCAGAACTCAACTGATCAATTGCCTGTGTTGAAAGCGATAAGATTTAAACCACGTGACATACCAGATAGTCAATGTAGGTTATCAGCTACTGTTACACTAGCAATTATTCATCATTCCCAAAAATGTTCCCCTCCTCCTCCAAGAAATCTGGGTGATGCTCTACATTCTCACTATAAGATACTTTACAGCTATTTTACTGGTTTATGAATCCAAACTGAAGAGAACCTTAAGATGGCATTGTCCTAAATTACAATGTTCATAAGATTGAGATCAATCTATAATATTTCTGGTAGCAGTACACGTTTGCAGACAGTACTTTAATCAAGGTTTATGAATAGTTAAGTTACAGCTCAATTACCATCATTTTTCCCAATATGAGTATTTTAGGAACCTAATTTAACTGGAAGGGTATTCCCCCTCCTTTGGCTTTTTATACTTAGACAATATTAGATCACTAAAGTGCTACATTGTTGAGCTATTCCTACGTAGAAATAGCATCCATATAGATAATTAAAAATGATTTTAAAACCACTTCTCATATTAGTCTGAGATTAGTCACCACACTACAAAGAAACTAAGCTTAAAAATAATTAAATTAACAGCAGTGATATCTGCATGCACCACACACAAAGTAATCAGGCATAAAATAAAGAGAAATTCAGGGAACAGCCACATAATCATAAACTTCTCATCCAAAGCCCCTCAGAACTGGTTCTGAATGGTGACAAGGAAAAGCCACTGTAGGAAAACAACTGAGTACAGCAGCACCCCCTTTTCCAGTCAGGATTTAAGGTAAGAAAAGGAATGCTTCCAGCACAGTACATGCTTTTGCAAATTAAAGGCTTTTGCCATCAGCTGCTGATGATAGGTAGGTAAGCTAAACCTGCATGACTGATAAATGCAGACTCTAAAGGCAGCTGTGTGTTGGTGAGCTGTACAATTCAAAGCATAATTAAAAAATAAAGAAGGGAGAGAACACAACAGCTGAGGTCAGACTATTTATAACTCCTGAAGAAAAAAATATAACAGAAGTAATAACTTACATAAGGCAGTTCAGGACATTATGTGAGCACAGGGTGTTTCTGTTACTTACTGGGGAGTGTTCTGATTAGTTCCTTCTTCCACAAGGTGAATACTCTCTACAAAGCTGGGCATGTCAACCACCCTTAAGGAAGAAGCAATACTTGTATTACTTGCATCTTGTTCGGCATTAATCGAAATGCTTATATCCTCCTTAGAAATCTCTTCATCTTCTTTTTTCCCACGTGGTATGGAGTTGCCTTGTTTTTCTGAGGCTATATTCCAAAATAAACTAGCACCTAGGACAAAATTAGAGATTTAACTATTTAGGAAGAGTCATTAATTTCTTCTGAGACCCTTTGGCTTTGTATAGCTAGAGGAATAATTTTGTATCTTTCATGTTTCTTTCACCATTTAAAAAAGTGATTTACAGTTCAAATCAGCTAAAAGTTGCCAAAACATTACTCGAGTCCTAGTTTCTTCCAAAGTATACTTGATGAAAAGAAATGGTTGTATTAAATAATTTTAATGCATTGACCTTGAGCCTTTTTCAAAGTTTCCTCCAGACTAACCAAAACATTTCCATGGATTTAACAGGAACCAATATGTTAATATGCAGCTGTACAGATACAGCTGCATAACTTGCCTAAATTAAAGCAAATACAATCTCTTCTTCATGCATGATTTACAAGCAACATCAATAATATATTTATTGGAACACTGTATGGCATAGAAGCTATTACTTTTCAAAACAGCATATTAAATAAAGAAGATGTGGAGTTATGAGTCAACAAGACACCATTTTAAATAGAACACCTTTCTAAAGATATTGGAAAAACAATTATTTCAGTGATGGCAATCAAAAACAAAAGTAACTCCCAGCCTAAACTTGCAAATAACACCTCAACAACTCAGGTGTTTTTTGGATCTAGGCGCATGTTTGCACAGCTTCAGCATTTCTGCAAAACATTTCCTCTATGCCCAAACACACCACAGAAACGTCCAGAAGTGGTGCCAGTCTGTTTTAAGAGAATGAAGCGTTACCTGTGCTCACGGCAACGCTGACACTTTTCCTCTGGTGTGCTGGCGGTGAGGTCTGTGTTTCCATGGAAACAAGGTCCCCTGGCTTCTCCGGCGGCACAGCCTGGCTGGATGCCGCCGCCTCCGAGGAACCCGCCCGGCCGGCCTGCGCTTCCAGTAAGCGCTGGATCTGTAACAGCCATCACAGAGTTAGGAGCTGCACAATCAAATGTAAGCTACAACAGGCAAAAGTGAATTAATTGGGTTCTGCTAAGATCTGGATTCAAACACAGGCTGCACTGCCACAGCATTCTGAACACCTTCCAGTTCTCAGCAGTGCACACAGCATAAATCAAAACACCAATTTTGATGTTGGCAGAGCTAGCAAATAAGATCTTTAAGCACATTGGCAGAGGCAGCACCAAGACAACTCGGGTAAAGCCTATTTGCACCACGCTTGCTGGAAGTATTCCTTCCCTTTCATTCACATACAAAGCCTATTAACCGACTTACCAGCCAAGCATTTTTATGCCAACTGTCCCTACACCAACTTTGTATTAATTACAAAGCTAAGCAATTAAATGATAAAATTTAGGTTGCCAGGCAATCTTCTCTCTAGGATTTTCATCCACCCTGTTCACCGATTAGCTTGCAGCTCCAGGGGGAAACAGTGACAATGAAGGCTGCAGTAAGGAGGGGTTTCCCTCATGCACAACCCATGCTTTGGGAGTTTGACTTTACATACAGGAACTGTACCAAAACCAAATTCCAGCTGTAACTTTCTAGTTCAAGTGCTGTAAACTTTCCTGTTTGCATTGCTCATCACCAGCAGCAAAATTAAGACTCTGGCTCTTCAGTCTCAAATCATACCCTGTAAAACAGGGCCAGCAGCTTGATCAAGAGGCTGGTATTTTGAAGGAGATTCATCTTATAAGGCAACAGAACACAGCAAGGCCCCCAAAGTCCAGTTTTATAGCACAGCAATGACCAGATGAATCAGGAATCAATGCAGACAACTGAAGTTTTCAAAGCAACAGCTCAGGGAGCTGCAGGCTTGAAGGTGGAAAAAGCAACATATGAGAACATTCTGTGCTTCATCTGTATGTTTACAATAATTCCAAAGCCTATAGCCTATGCAATAATTTTTTTTTTTACACAGACAAGCATGTAAAAGTAGAAAATCATTTATACAGAAAGTACAGTGTGCATTACAGTCTACTAGAAAGAAACCTTCATGTTATGGAAATACCACAAAAATAAATGCAAAATTTAATTAGATATAAGTCAAATAATTTTAAAAGGGACACCAATTGCTGGAGCTATTGAACCCCTCTCCATTCCCAGACTGCAGCTGGTATGATAGGCTCCTTTGTTCCAACATGGATAGACAACAGTTAATTTAATTCCTGTGGCAGGGGAACTATCAAAGCTTAATCACTGAGGGGGCAGAGGAGAAAGCTGACATTTCCACAAACCTGAGCTTGAAGTAATTTGAGTTGTCTGTCTTGCTCAGTAAGAAGGCGGTATGCATCTGGAGATAATCCCATCATTCCATTATCTGATGCTGCTGCAGGAGCAGGCGTGTGCAGGCACGGCGAGTGGGCTGCACAGCACTGCGGACTCGAGGGGCTCCCACTCGATGGCATCCTTATTCCAGGTGATAAGCCACTGTCAAGAGAACAGCTCCCTGTTTTCCCAGGATATCTCATGTTTATAGGGCTGCTTGTGGCATATCCTGGGTTGCAGCAAACATTTGGACAAATGATATTTTGATGGAACGCTGCACAAGGATTTTGCTGAGCCATCTCCAATTGGATTTCCGCTCCGTGTTTGGGGCTCATTTTACCAATTCCTTGCCATGAGTCTATGGGATTATACTGGAGAGAAGCAGGACACTGACAACTGCATGCTGGACAGGAAGGTGGCACTTGAACTGGCACCTGCAGGTCTGGTGGCTGTCTGCAGCTCTGTGGTGACAAAGCAGAGTTGTGGAGGACTGGCTGTGTAACAGCAGGAAGCTGCTTGGAACCAGATATTGACATTCTCCTAACCGGAGGCTCTCCCTGTGGTGTGACACTTTCAGGATTTAATACAAGTTTTTCCAGTGGCTTTCTGGGGTGGTGCACAGATGTATCTGGGGAAGGCCCACTACAAGGGGTTGAAGGAGAAGACGATCCTGAACTTTTTCTTGATTGAAGGGAAGCCTTCTTACACTGCACCTGCTGCTGTAGTACAGCATGATTTCCTCTACAAGGTATTGAAGCTGGAATTCTCTGGTTTATAGGATTCGGTAATCGTCTCAAAGAGGGATCTCCCACATTAGCAGGAAAGTTCTGCCTGTCTTCAGAGTGCTGGCTGGGGTGACACGTAGTTCTCATGCACCACTTCTGTTTAATAGGTTGATTTGGCACTGTGGGTAGACTTTTAGAACCTGAAGTGCCCGTAGGCTTAGATGATTGTCCTGATTCTATGAAACTCCCATCCAAAATAAGCGACAGCTCTGGCACTGAAGGAAAAATTCTGGTAACCTGAAGGGACAATTACACACATGTATGATAATTTAAAAATATTGTCTGCTCTCTGAATGCAAAAATTTCTCAAGACTGAGGAACCCAGAAAAAGAAGCAAGATCTCTAGGATGACTCTTACAGGAAAAATTGCTTTCGTATAGTGCAATAGCCACATCTGACAAATGAATGCTCCTTGTCATTTGGGAGTACATTTCAGAATATAGATATTGCCTTTCTAGAGGTGGACTATGTTCCTCTTTATTGTTAGATCCAGGAGACAGCTCCAATAGAACATATTTAATACACAATTACCACATCCTTCTGCATCTATTCTGTACAAGGGCTGGTATTTATTGTATTTGTACTCACTTCAGTAGAAAAAGGACAGAGTAGCTGCTCTTTTGGGTAAATGAAATTAAAAAAAAAACAAACACAAGAGCTTGCTGTTTGTCTCAGACACTACAGCTCTTCCATTCGACAACAATGAGATTCTTGAAGTAGAAACTATTCTCTCTGTTCCCAGATCATAGCATGTACAGGAATTAGAGTCTAGAATCCTGGAAAAATGGCAGGTTAACTAGAGAAGGAGTGGGACTCCTGGTTCATTTCTTCAATTCCGTTTTTCCCTGCTAGCAATTTGAGAGAGAGGCTTTACACTCTCTAGTTCCCTTACAATGAGTTTTGCTGCTCTAAGTGTCACATCTGAGATACCCAAAGCAACTATTTATTTAGTTACCTGTTGACTCACTGGGTGAGGACTTGGAATTGGTCTGGGGGATAAATCCTCATCTTCCACACCAGAGTCATGATCACTTGCTGACAACTTGCTGGGTGAAGAGCCTTGGGGAGGACTAAAACAAAAATAAATGAAAGTAAAAGTGTTTGCTTGTCAGATTTGGCAGCAGTAACATGAAACTTCATGTTTTTCAATGTGCCATCCACAGTGCATCATTTTTCTAAGAAGCAGTTGCTATCCATCTTCTCCTTGGTTAGCTGGGGAGTTCACCCAGCAAACAGTTCTAAGATCAAACAATGAAAATACAAATGCTGCTTTTGGACAAGAAGTCACAAACCCTCCCTCTCCAAAGCATCACACAAACACACCTTTTAAATGACATTCCAACAGCAAAGCAGTGATTTATTGTAAAAAGATAGGAGGTGTTACAGTAAAGATTCTAACGTTTGAAGGAAAATAAAGGCCAGCTTCTAGTCATAGATAAAAATTTGATGGATAAGGCAGGTTCTTAAAAATCACTAAGTTTCAACCTATCGAGGTCTTGGAGCTCTGAAAAGTGGGAAGAAAAAAAGGAATTTTTTCCGACTTAAGTAGATTTCAATTAGAGATTTGCTTCAAAGGACAGATCTCACTTAAAGGTTAATACAGTGAACTAAGCCTCATCAGTGCGGAAGCCTTTTTGGAAACATCCACTGTATAAATTAAAATCACCAGTACCACATAGGTTTTTTTGGGACACAGTCAGCTTGACCATCTTACTTGAAAAATATTAACTCTAGGAATAAACAAAAGCACACAGATTTTAATGTAAGAGAATGTATGCACAGTTAAACTGATACATAGCACAGAACAGATCAAAAACCTCACCCAATAAATATTTCATTTTTCCACATAAATAGCATCTGAGAGATTTACCTTTTGATTGGAAGTTTCTTGCAAATTCTGCTGAAGAACTCAGTTTCTGCATTTTGGTTTTCTCCACTCAACTCAAACTGGACAGGACTCTTGTCTGAAGGTTCAACATTCTGGAATGATATGTTTCATATTTGTGAAGCACAAAATCTCCAAACTTTCAATCACTGAGGTACTACTCCCAAAGAAACAGCTTTAAGGACATTTATATGATTATTTGCTGCTTGTCCTCTACTTTCAAAATTTTCACCACTACAAGGAAGCAGGCAGCTTCCCTTCCTGTTTAACACTGCTCCCCTGCTACTCTGTAAAGTAGTTGGGCTAATTATAGTCATGAGCAGATGCTTCCTCACTCTAACTGCTCAGATACTCCTCCAGGGCTGTCACCACTACAGGAAAGAGCAAACGTTCCTATACTGTTTCACACACCACAGCTGGGCAATTCCTCAAGACAACAGAAATGAGATTCTGTGGAGAGATGTGTCATCTTCAGAAAGCTAAGCTGTCCCTAGGCTAAAGGTAAAAGGCAGCCTTGAACAAGGAAATTCAGTTGGGAAGAGAACCGAGTACACAGCATAGCACACACATTACATACACTGCTTCTCTGACACAGCATAGCAGCATTTACTGAGCAAATTAACAACTCAATTTCAGGTTCTGCACAAGCCTAGGAAAATACATAAGGAACTGAGATTTCCTGGAACTTCCTCAAACCTTACAGGCCATCTCCCAGACTTGTATCATCAAATTCTTTCAGAGTGACTTTGCACAAAGAAAAAATTTGCCATTGATAAAAACTTTGATGAAATAGGTAACCTCTGAATTCCTTTTTGCATTCAACTTCAAGCAAAGCACAACACTCAGCTTTGCTCTCCAGCAAGCATCACCCAGAGCAGCTGTTAGATGTGGCCAAGGTGAACACAGCACACCAGAGTTACAAATGCTGTAGGAAGTCTGATTCTCTGCTCATAAGGCCAGAAGGTCACTAGCAGGAAGGAACACTAACCAAGTTGAACACAGTACAGTATACTTACAAGACAGATGCTTAATGCTATTAAAAAAGTGAGCAGTGCTGACTTTGGAAGTAATTTCTCAATTTGAGGGACAAACTGAATTTACAATAGTCTCTAAGAAAAAGCAGCTTTATAGAGCTACATCATTCTCACACACTGCAGATCCATTTGGGTCACATCATAATGACTCTTTTGGCAAATATTGAAATACCACAATGCAGAAGGAAAGCAAGACACTTACTTTGAAGAGGTGAACTGTTTCATGACAAGTTAGGATCTGAAACCCCAGCTCAGTCTGTCCACTGCATGGAACACACTCATAGAACTCTGGTTCCTTGTGCGTCAATGAATACAGCACAATAAGAAAACTCCCAGATTCTGAAGAAACCCTAAAATAGAAGAAAAAACACATCTTTAAAAATTTAAACATGAAGAAGGCCATGAGATTTTCAATACAGTGAGAGAATTTGCACACAATTTAGCAAACTGGTGAATCACAGCATTCTGAGCGGTACTGAGCTATAGATAGTGCAGATGGATTTATGACTGTAGCCACACACAAGAAACAAAGAAAAGCAGAGAAATGGAAATAATTCATCTCCTTTGTATTTCAAACCTTTACGATCACTTTGTACTTTAAATCAATTCCTGGAAGAGGAAAATAACACAGAAAAAAAACATCTGTAAGAATGATATTGTGTTTTATTTTCTTTTTAGTTTTCAGTTGAAGATGCACTATAAAGACACTTAGTGACCCGGTTATCCCTAAACATTCAGAAAACATTCATTAGCAAAAAGTTTTTTTTTTTTAAGGAAAATTATATTGAAGGGTTTTTTTTCTACAGGTTGAGAATAGCAAGTAGCAACAACCAGCATTTAACACAAGTTCAAAGATTATGACAACAACGTGTTTCCAGGAAAAGGTAGTATACTACTTTCAGAACAGTTTTTCTTTTTATAGCACTTGTAATATGCTTGTTTGTGGGGGTTTTTTATTTGTTTGCTTTTTCATTAAATAATATACATGATAGAAAAAGCAGTAGAAACAGGATGCTTGAAAAAGACATCCATGCAACTTCAAAGTTGTACTTACAACCGAAAGAGTTAAAAATGTATGATGCACAGATTAAGCAGTTAGCCTGCAGAGGTTAATGCTATTTACATGGTTCATCAAATCTCCCTAATCCACTTCCATGATGGCATCAGTGAAAGTTAATGAGAGTCAAGCATCCAACTTGCCTATCTAATAATCTAATTGGTCTCTTATCTGTGTTTGGACAGATTTCGGTGGTTAAGGGGAAGAAGTCTATTTTGTAATTGCAGACATCTGTTCACCAAACGTGGTTGTATTTCATAATTTTAAAAAAAGTGTAGTCAATCAGAAGTGCTTATGCATACAGCATATTTTAGAGTCTCGTTTACTTGAGGTGCAGTTTCAAACTATAAACACCTGAACTCTCTCCCAGCTCCATACAAATAGAACTCAGCATATGTTGTAAGTGAAAAGATGTAGACTATCAGGAATGACTATCCACTAACATCACAATGAAAAAATATCCCAGAATGTACCCTTAGAAAACCTGAACTTTTAACAGGAAGTCGTAACATGACAGCAAAGGCTGCAAATCAATATGCTTAATATGTTGGTCAGGCACAAGCAGGAAGAAAACTTCTCAAAGAAAATACCCCTAAGAAAAGTTCAAAAACAAAACCCCACCACTGTTTAAACTACTGTTTCCTGCTTGTGGCTTCCTATTTAAACTAAAATATAGTGACCTTAATCTTAATGATATTAATGTTTACCCTCTTCTGACTGAGATATCAGCTCAGCTTTCCAACATTTCAGTCACAGAAAATTTTTGTGCAGAAGCCAAAACCAAAAAGAGTATTTAAATTAGACAGCCTTACCTCTATACAACATATAAATCACAGAATTTCCTCAAATATCTTTGAGCAGAGTCCATACATTTCTGTGGAATACTTTTTTAGGTAACCAACAGCTTCTATGTTTTACCTATAAAAGTGACTTGCCTTTCTTGAATTGAAGAACTGAACAAATATCGCAAGCAACAGGCCCAGACTTGAGGACTACAGATATGAGTAACTCCACTCAGCCAACTAGAAACAAGAAAACATCTAATTAGAGACAGCTATGTTACCAATTTTTTGCCATATAATCCCTCAGATACATCTCAAATCAATGTGTGTATTAACCTGGACAAACACTTACACTCCAACTAATGGCAGAGCATAAGCCTTGGGATCAGACTCCAGCAACAAAAGCAATTTCCGTGTTTGATCCATAGTGAGGTAGCTGAAAGAAAGCAAAAGTTGGGTTTGATTGTATTTTGGAAGGCAGTTTTTCAGAATAAAAAAGTCCTGAAGAAACAAGTACAAGTTTAGAAAACACGGTAAAATAAATTTAAGGAAAAAAAAAATAATAAAAAAAATCAAAACTACTCTTACTCCACACCCTTAACAGCAACTCCCCAGCCTTTCAGCAATTCCCTATGTATGAAAGAGTTATCAAAGACAAAATTTACATAGTACTATTTGTACTTTATTTTACTTTGTATTTTAGTGAATACTAGAATTAGTATTTATAACAAATCCTGAAGTACAAATCATTTAAATTTGAAGAGTAACTTTCAGAGAGGCATTCATAGAATCCACGTCCAAATAAAATGACATTCAGTTGCTTCAAATTATTTCCCTGATCTATCCTTAGTTCATCCTACTAAATTAGTTACCAGTCAAAATGATGACTCCCCAGTACCGTCTCAGAAGCACAATGGAAAAAAAAAAAGTTTTTGTTTGCATTCACCTGATTTTCACTGTAGGGCAAGCACTGATGATATTTAAAAAGCTGGAAGCTGTTTATATTTATTATGCTAAAGAGAGATGTGTTCTCCTGCCCCAGTAGGAAGATCCTTTCACTGAAGCCAAAAGCAAGAACTCCTACTCAACTAGTTAATGTTTTTGCTCCACCCCATTTCCTGTTTCTTTCAAAAACATTTATTATGTAACTTTTAATACATTTCAAAGGCCAGAAGACATGCCATTCTTATGCTGATCATTTTTAGTAAAAACAAAAGTACAGTTGAGATCTCTCCTACCCACCTCCTTTAGGAAAGGCAAGAAACTGACAGGCAACTTTAGCACCACCCTTTACTCACCCACATTTGTAAGTTCCTTGAACTTGTGCAATATTCATAGGACTGTTCAGATTTCTTGCTAGGGCTGTTGGAATAATTGGGACAGACTTCACAGGGGTGTATTCCAAAACATTCGCCACAGTAAGAGAAGCCCAGCGAAAATTAAAGTGGAGATTATCCAGGTTTTCTGTGAAAACAATGTGAGCTCTAACAGTGAGCAGTTTAGAAAGATCCAGAGATTCTTTACTGCACAGACTCTGTTGCAGACCCTACAAGTAAGGAAAAAAAAAAAAGAGTTAAATACACTAAATTATTTTCATATGATTACTAAGAACTCAAATAATTCATCACAGCTACTATTGCAGAAGGTACTATACAAAAAGCCATTAATCCAGGTCTCCAAAGATCACTGCTCTACTGAATATAATGAATAATGCAGAATACACTCAAAAATTAGCTATGCACTCCTTAGCATTTTTTTATGATGTATTAGAAAACCTGGGCTTACTTCAGTTATATAAAAATTAATATAAAAACAGACAACTAAAAGGCTCAAAATTTGTCAAAATTTTCTTACTTGCATTCAAGAAATACATAATTTAACACTATCATCATAATATATTATCATATTATGTATCACCATGAGAAAGTTCAGATGTAAAGCAGGTTTAATTTGTATTACAGAATACACACTACAAAATCTACAGGGAAAAGTCTACCAGAATGGAAAGTGTATTTAGTAGATAACATGTCTACAGTAGAGCACATTTTTCAGCTATGGCTGCTAACCTACACGTTTTGGGCGGGTCACTTGCCTAGCAACACCTCAGCAACAACTGCTCAAATGCTGCAACTGATTAATGAGAGTTTTGAGGGGGGAAAAAAAAGTAAAAAAAGCTGTTTTCTCTTGTTTAAGTAAGTTTGCTGCAATCACTTTTGTTTTGCTAGTTTAGGTGGTTAGACCAGCTGAAAAACTTTGGTCAGTCAGCAAGATTTTTGTCCAAGATTAAAGACTGTGTGATCCTTAAACACCTGCAAGGATTAACTGATTTTAACAGTTCCAATACACTTTTCAATGACACTCAAGCAGCTCCTTTCACACAGGTAACTGCATAGTCTTGCTTCAGCCATAACCTTGCTGTGCTGGAAATCAAGCTCTGTGCATAGTCCAGTGTCCTGCCTGGCAGACAGTTCACTGTTGAAGAGACACAAAAGTTGCTAAGAGCTGCATACCTTGAAAGCCAAGGTGATATCTTCAACACTGTGCACTATTATATTTTCTGAACAAGGTCCCCAGGCATTAACTGTACATGGAATCAAAAAGTCTCCAGGAAGAGATGCAGTTGGAATTTTGCCCGATCCACCAGCAACTTCTCGGCCAGGATCAAAACGATCTATTGTTAGCGTTATGCCTTCCCCATCTTCAAAATAAAGAAATCAAGTTAGAGTCCAAGAGCAACAATTCAGGGTCCTTAACAACAGCTTACTGAACCAATCAATACTACTCAATGTAGAAGTAATTCTAAATTAATCAATTAATTCTAAATTACCTTCATCTACTGCCAGGGTCCCAAGCAAAAAACAGGAAAATGATTTCTTTTCATTCTGCTTAGCATGACGATAGGCAAGCCGCAAGGTTTTCTCCACCAGAGATAGTCTGGGGTTTCTAAAAAGAGACAATAAGCAAGTTTAAGTCACAAATTCTTTCTAATGCTTGTTTTTAAAAAGTATCACTTATCCATATGGGAAGGAAGCGGAAAGAAATTTTAAGTTATTTTAGATTGATGCACCTTCAAGCCACTGGACTGCGTTACATAAAGGAATGGAAACTGAAATATTTCCAATTAAAATCCCTATATTCTTATAACAAACACACTGCTTCCTTTTCCTTTGGGCCTTGTCACAAAACAGAATCAAAAGACAAAATAAGGCTTCGCATGACACAATCCATAATTTATTTTAACCTCTAGCTTCCTCGAAAAGGTTATCAATACCTGTAGTAGGTGATGTGTGCGCCAATGACATCGCCCATGGGGACGGGGTCCCAAAGTGCACACTTGGACAGGGGGAAACTGAAAGGGACCATCCTTTTGGGAACAAATCTGGGAAGATCACAGAGATAAAAGCAACGGATTAAGGTGAATTGTTATCTTACAATGTTTAAGAGAAGAAACAAAGGCATGACACAGTAAGAAAACCAAGAAATAGGATACATAAACTGTTGGTACTTTTTTTGTTTTGAGTCCAGGCCAACAAAGCAGAAACTTTGTCCTATGAAGTTGTCAGAACTCAACATAAAACCTTTATTGTCCACCTGACAGTTTCTCTGTTGAACCTTGGAAGATGTGTGGGCCAAAATACAAGCTTGCAGATAAAGCTTAAGGAAAAGCTGCATGGATATAGTTCAGGGAGAAAAAGAGTTATCACGAATTAGAAACTCCCACGGCACAAAAAAAGTGATTTAGCAAATTTAACACTAGATCAGCTTCCCCCAAGCCCTGTTTTAGCCTTCGTATTTCAAGTGAGCATTCAAACCACTTAAACTTTGAAGATTTCCGAAATAAAGCCTTGGCTTAACTCAAATAGTATGGTGCAAAACTTGCAGTCAGACTTCAAAGAGCCCTGAAGAAATTAGTATGTAATCACATTAACTTATTTACACGAGCAGGATTAGATTTTTTACGTTCTTAAACGAAGTAACATACAGAACAACTGGCAGCCCACATAATTTGGCAAATGCCTCAATACCTTTTAACAAATAAGCAAGAAGTCTCTTTATAGTTATCTCAAGCATGAAACTTTGCCAAGCAAAGGTGCTTCCTCTGCATTCCAACTTGCCAGGAAAGAACTTTATTTAGGCAGTCCTCCAAGGAGCTCAGCCACCTCTGATGCTTCCAGCGGCAGTTAATTAATTCCCCTTAAAAGCCAAATAAGCCTCAAATTTAAGTTTGTAAAAAGGGATTTTTTTTTTTTTAAAGCCCCAGCATTTCAACTTGACAAGCACGAAGCAGAAGCTCAGCCACCCGCTCCTCCCACAGTTCTTTACACCCAGAGCCGCAGTCGCAGAGGGGCACGGGGCGCGGTGTGCCTGGCGGGGCTGGGACGATGTGGGCCCTCCCGGTGCCTGCGGGTACCTCAGATCCGTGCCGGGCCGAACGGAGTCTAGGCAGGGCCGCAACTCTCCCCTCTACCTCTTGCCCCTCTCCCCGGCGCGGGCCCCAGCCGCTGCAGCCCCCAGCTCGGCCGGGCACCGGCTGTAAGGGAGAAGCGGCACCGGTGACGCCTCGGGCTCCAACTCTGGCACCCGCACTCCCGCCGCGTCCCGCCCGCCCCGGCGCCTTCTGCGGCCCCGGCCGGCCCTCTGTCACGCTGACCAATCAGAGCACAGGACACGCCCCCTCCACCCAACTCGCCCCAATCAGCGCGCGGCGGGGAAACGGCTCACTCGGCCAATCAGAGCGAGCCCCGGGGAAACCAACCGCCAGCGCGCGCGCAGGGGGTTTAAAAATGCCAGGGAGGCGGAGAGCGCGCAGGCGCAGTGCGGTGATGCGGCGGCGTTGCCATGGCAGCGAGGTCGCTGCCGTCGGCCGAGGCCAGGCCAGGCCATGCCGGAAATGGCGGTGGTGGGGCTAACAATAAACCAATATGTCTGGTCCCGCTGGAGCACCGGGCCGGCCTCGGCCTTACCCAGCGGGGGCCCGGGACCGTGAGTCCCAGCAGAGCCGCGGCCGTCAGCCCCGCGCCCACATGCCCGCCCCGCCCCTCCCGGGACCCGGAAGCACTTTCCCTCCGCGGAGACAGCGCGGCGGCAGCGGTGCCACAGTCACAGCCCCGGTCACAGTCCCGGCCTCGGCCCCGCCGCTCCCCGCCCGCCCTTCGGCCGCCCCACGGCCGCCGCCCCGCCGCCGCTGTCCTGCTGCTGCAACGCCGCCGCCTCCTTCTCCTCATGAAGCCCGTCGTCGTCTTCGTCCTCGGCGGGCCCGGGGCGGGCAAGGGGACGCAGTGCGCTCGCATCGTGGAGGTGAGATAGAAGGGGTGCGGGACCGCGCGGCCTGGCGACCCGCGACACCCCGGCCGCGGGGGGCGCTGGGAGTTGTGGGATCCCCCTGTGGGGTCCGTGACCCTCTTTGGGGTGCTCGCTTGGTGGTCGTGTCCCGCTCTGCTCAGTGGCGGGACCCCCATCTGCCTTTCGGTCTGGTCTCTTGTCGAGCCTTCACCCATTCCTCGCCCCTTCGAGGCGATAAATAAAAATAACTAACCCACATCTCCCCTTTGGTGGGTGAAGTGGTGGGGCAGCCCCCACTCCAGCTTCTCCATTCCCCTTCCAGCCCCTGTCAGGCCTCCTGGTCTTTTCCCTTCTCCTGCCTTTTCCCTCAGCCCCGCGGGATCACAGTCCACTGGTGGGTCTGCCTGCGCTGGCGTCCACCCTGGGAACACCACTGGGGTTTTTGCATCCACTTTGGGGACACCCGCTGGTGGTCTGGAGGCTGCCCCAGTTTGGGCAGCGAGCACCGGTGCCCCGCTGTGCCGTGGCGGAGGGGCAGGACAGCGGCCCCACAGAGCTCCGGGCTGCCCGGGCGGTGCTGCCTTGTCAGGCCAGTCCCGAGTGGGTGGCTCCGTACACGTCTGCACGGCCACGTCGGTGGCTCCGGGTCTGCCACCCGGATACTCGGGCAGCTGGGAGAGGAGGTGAAGTGTCACCTCGTAGCCATTGGGAATACGTGCACTTCAAATGGATCAAGGTCCATGTCTCCTGAGGCCTGTCCCATAAATGTTACAGCTGGTACAGCAGACATGGCAGGGTGTTGGCTTTTTTTACCCAGTGCCATCTCAGTAAGTTGTGGAAGTAATATGTTAAAAATAGAACAAATTTTTATTTTCTGTGTGACAGAAAATTTTTATTTATTGTGACACAATATGATAGAGGTCAAAGCATATCCTGATCCCATAGATCATTCATCTTGTTCCTTCTATTTAAAGAGCCTAAAACTGACAGTATAATTTGACTAAACTTTCAGTTTTATTATAAAATTTTCAGTTTTCCAAGTACATTTTTTCTAGCCTTTTGAGACAACAAATATCTAAGAAAGAATGGTGGATGATACATGGTGTAGAACTGTCCTTTTAAACACCAAAAACCACAGGGGTAATTACAGTATATCCAGGTGGATAATTACAGAAGTAGTTAGGGCTGAATGCTTCCAAACATGTGTGTATGTTGGATTTGACACCACTCTTTTTTTTTTTTTTTTTTTTTTTTTTTTTTTTTTTTTTTTTTTTCCCCCTGAGCAGTTGTATGTACTTTTCTTATTAAAAGCCATATAGGATCAAAGCTTATCCATAACTTCACTGAAAGAAATGGCTAAGAACTGTAGTGATACCCATGTTCCTGAAACTATTGGTGGGAAATAACCCCAAAACTCCTGGAACATACATTGCGTGTGTCCTCTGTTCTGGTGGTGCCCTGGGAGTGCTGTTACAGTTTATCCACGCTGCTGTTAAATTCCAGACCTTAGTTTTGTATAACTAAGTTAAGTGAATTTGGTCCAGACTAAAAAATGCCGTTATGACTTTAGTTCTGAAAGATTTAAACCTCAAATTACAGACTCACATTCAAACCAGCATATTCATTAAATTAAATTGTGGGATGGAAGGTTCACAGTGCTCATAAAGCCTTTTTGGTAAGGTCAAATTCAGCCCTTGGCATGTAGCAAAGAAATGAGCTCAAACTATAGGGGAACCTTGTAGGCTGTCGTTAATGGCTTTCAGCAAACCATTAGTGTAAGCCTCAGGGCTGAAGTACCTTGTGTGGCTGCTGGCCTGTGTTTAGGAGGATAAATGCCCATGACTGGATAGGCTGATATAATTGGATAAAGACCACTTTATTAGGAGGAGTTCAAATGAGCCATTGCTATTCAAATCGTATTTCCAGCTAGAAAGGGAAAAAGAAAAACCTTGCTTGTGCAGTATTTATTTTCTTCTCTAAGACTGGAAAGGGAAATCCAAATTCGAATAAATGCAAATTTGCTTTAATTCTGCTAATCCTGTTCACTACATGGAAAGAAGTTTATTGAAGTCAGTGAACTGACAGTAGAAGTCACTCAGACCTGTTGAAAGCAAAGCACAACTTTCCCGCTGGCTCACACACCTCCATGAGAGTCACTGGCCAAACTGGGAGGCAGAGAGGGTCAGGGGCATTTTTAAGAACAGTTAGAATGATGCAAGTGTGCTGGAAAACTTTAGAAAAAGGGCACATGAACAGGGAAGTGTGGGTGAAACACAGCAGAGGTACTGGAGAGCAGCAGCTTTGCTAAGCACAAATCCTCAGTGTGGCTCCTGGCAGCCCCCAGAGAGCCCTGCTGCAGGCGAGTGAGCAGCCTGTGTGCAGTCAATGCTGCCTTTAGGTTGAAAACGTATTTTTATTTGTATTTTAAACCCTGTTGGCAGTTTGCCACAGAGAAAAATGGGCTGTAGCTGAGTAATAATAAACCTCATTCATCATTGTTGTAAATTGGCGAAATAATATTAGTTTACATTTGGAATGAATCTTACCCAGTATCTTGCTGTAGAGCTGAAGGTTGTGCTGAACAAAAAGTCAGTATGAGTTATAAATATGTCTTGGTTGCTATTCATACTGGAGATTTGGGCCAGAGCACATCACATGTGGAAGAAGTCTCACTTGGCTGAGGTGAGCTCTTGTATGAATTTAACATCAAACCATTTTCATTAAAAACCAAGGGTGTCTGTGTTTTGTAGAGTAAAGGGGATATTATGTACTTACTACCTGGAAACGATTTCTCAAAGAAGTGTTGTGATTTTTTTGCTGACTTTGCTTTATGTTCTTAAAAAAGGGAGGTGGGTGTCCCATGTTGTGGGTGAAATACGTATTTGTTAACTACTAGCCTAAATCATAACTGCTCAATATGTGTGTGCTGGAGTTCCTGAATATGGAAGACAGCATGTATTCATGCCAAATTTGGACACAAATGGAGAAATGATTTGAAGGAAGAAGACCTAATAACAAGTGGAAATGGGTATTGACACAATGTAAGAAAGGGAACAGTGGGTAAGTGATTAGGATTCTTTATCTCCACAGATAAGGTTGGATGAGACAGCTGAACCAGGCTGGTTTTCTCTGATATGGAGGGAAGACTCGACTCCTGTATGTTCCACAGGCACAGAATTGTCAGGGAAATGCAAATGCAGCAGAACTGCTGCTGTTCTGGAGCAGTTCCTCCTATTTAGAGAGGGATGAAGCAGAATTCCCTCTTAAGTTCTTATCCTCTCTCTTCCAGCTCTGCAGATTAACTCCTGAAACCTTCCTCATCTTTGTTAGGTGGAGCTTGCCATCATCTGGGACTGTTGCGTAGCTGCCATGTGAGGCAGAATATTTGAGCTATAGTTGAATGATGTCATTTGAATGCAGGTTCTTGCAATAACCTTCATGCTTTCCACAGTGACTGTGAGATAATGAAATGTGCTTTATTGCTGACTTCTGATCTTTGCATATAAAATCATTACAGTAAAGTCAAGGAAAAAGAAAGCATTCAGCAAATCTGCACAAAATATGCTTTCTTGTGCTTAAATTTTAAATCCCTATAACCTCTGCCTGAGATGCAAAGCTCTTTGGTTGGTGGAAAGAATAATAACTAAATCAGTTGTCTTTATTCTAAGCAAGATTTGAGTTGTACTTTTTTGTTTGTTTGTTTTGGCAAGGTGATCTGTAGAGATTTGTGATATGCAAGACATTGCTCTCTGCCTAAAATATAATTCACCTCCACCACAGCCCTATCCTCTGTGTTTGTGGTTAAATCTAAAATTAATTCCACAAAGTGGGATGCTGAGCCTTCTCTTTTTATAAGAGCATAAGTTAATATCCAAATGGAAAAAGCTGTTAAGTTGCTTTGGGGTATATGATAAGGAGATTTCCTAGGGTGAAGGAAACAATGCAAAGAAGAATTCATTGTATCAGAAGTGCTCCTCTGAAAGTAGCAGAGGATTTAGGTTTTGCTGTCATGTGTTAATTGTCTTCTAGAAGTCTGCTGAGATACACTGTTAACTTCCTTGAAATAAAAACGAGGTATAAATTGTTTGCTTTAAACTCAGCTTCTGAAATCTCTTTAATGAGTGTCATGTATTAGTATTCTACTTAGCCTTAAGTTCTCATAGTTGATTTTTAAAATATAAATTTGTATTTCTAAACTTTGGAGCTTTTTTTAAACAACATGGTAAGTGTGTTTAAATCTACCTCCTGAAGATTTATCCCTGAACATTTCCATTTTGCAGAACACTAGGCATTAAATTTTAGACTTTCCTAAACATACTGAGTGCCTTGTATTGAGCAAGTGCTCCTGAAGCACCCAGGGTGCTCTGATTGCCTCTCTCTCTCGGAGGCACTGGCAGTAGGATCTCCATTGTGTGTTTTGGTTTGTTAAGGTGGAGTTTTGTTTGTTTTTATTTCCCAGAGAGAAGAACGTATTTCAAACTAAGAACATTTCTTCATTTTTTAAAATTGGAATAAACAGACATAAGGTCTATTACTGCATTATAGTCTGTACTCTAAAGATTTAATTCCAATTGCTAGTAGGACAAACAAAAGCTTTCTAGGTTAAAAAAACCCGAAAGACTGCAGGCTTTTCACAGTTCTGTTTCTATTTTAACTAGTTCATGAATGGTGTATGTAGCAAATTTTGCTTGTTTATTAAGGTTGACCAAGATATGACAGGTCAGAACTAGGGCAATAAAAGTTTGTATTTTATTTGTTTAAATCTTAAGCTCTGTGACTTTCATTTTCAAACTAACAATGATAAGCCAAGATAGGAGTCAAGGTCAAAGCAGTAATTTGTGTTTCTCTTGCTTCTTGGCTTCTGCTTTCTTAAGGAAGTCTCAAGCTGTGTGTTTAGTGGGGAGATGTGTTGCAGGACCACCAGGGCTGGATCAGAAATAAACCCCGTGCCCCTCGGAAAGGGCTGAGGAAAGTCTCAGTGCCGGGCACCTCCGCTCCCTCCCGGCCACCTCCGCTCCCTCCCGGCCACCTCCGCTCCCTCCCGGTCACCTCCACTCTCTCCCGGGCACCTCCGTTCCCTCCCGGTCACCTCCGCTCCCTCCCGGGCACCTCCGTTCCCTCCCGGGCACCTCCGCTCCGTCCCGGGCACCTCCGCTCCTCCCTGACCGCCCCACATTGCTGGGGCAGACTCCGCCTGGTTCCAGCGTGACACAGATGTGACTCATGGATTTCCAGTTCTTTGCATCTGTTTATTGTATTTACTGAAAACAAAGCGTGTTCTGTCTGCAGAGTGAAAGTTGCAAATCCCGGCTGACAGAAGGGAGCTGGAAGGGCTGGAGGACAGGGCAGGGAAGGGCATCCCAGGGGTGCTGCAGTTTCGGGTTGGAATTTGGAGATTTGGAGCACACAGCTTGTGTATCCCGGTTTGTCCTGCTGTGATGGGACTGACTGACCAGGCAGAGGCAAGCAGCAAGCGGTGTTCTGATCTGCTCTATCCCTGCTCCTGTGATAGGATTGGTGGAAACTTGAGCTCGCCTTTCAATTTTACTGGGATTTAAAAAAAAAAATATTTTTAAAGCAAAAGAGGATGATGTCTCGAGTGGTGCAGCACTTTTTCATTCACATTTGATTTTTTAAAGTTATATTTGGAGGCCTGTACTTCCAAAAAATGTTTTTAAAACCAATGAGAACTTGTGTAATGAGATGTGGTGCTCACACTACTCATGCCAGTTTTAATCCAGGTGTTTGGGGCACAGCATTTTCTTTTATTTTAGGTGAGAGAAACCCTCAGCGAGTGTCCTGAATGGGAGCAAATCATCACAGCACCAAGGGCTTGCACTACTTGTGTAATAATGAGAACTTGTGTAATAGTGACTTATCAATTTAATTTTTTTTTCTTCTTCTGGATCACGCCAGTCTGACCACATAGCAGAAAACATTATCTCTGAAATACATTTTAGAATAATTAATTCTATATTTTCTTTTTTCTTCTCTGTAATACCAAAATCTCACCAGATTTTAGGTGCTTGGCATCCAAGTATTTGGAAATTTTTTGGACCTAATTTTTCTTTCCAAGTTGTCCTTTCAGTCTGACCTTATGTGTCTAGTAAGAGCTGGGGAAACTTCTTTTTCATTGTTTGGCAACCACAGTCCTGCTCCCTTTTTGATTGCAGAGAAGGATTAGGAGGGAGTGGCAAAGAGTCACATTCTGAGATTGCATCAAGATGTGCTTGGCACTGCTGGAAAGTCCTGCTGCCACAAGGCAGACCTTGTCAAGACCTGAGAGTGTTTTGACCCATGTTTTGTGCTGTTACATCACAGTCTCTTCTCCTCTTGCTCCAGTTCAGGATGCTTCCTGAGGGTTTCTATGACCTAAAATGAAAGAAAACTTTGTGCCCTGAATGCTTTGATTAAAACTGGCAAGAGTAGCACGAGCACCACATCTCTGAAGCCTTCTGTGCGTGGAGCAGCAGCCAAGCTGTTCTCCCCCTTTGTTTGCATTGTTTAAACCCACGTGTTTTCTTTGGCTCTTGGCTCAGTACAGTTAACAAATAGATGTTTTGCCCCTGAAGGAGAGGTTTGTTTTTCTTATTGCCTGGTTAAGCCATTCTGAGGGTAAGTCTTGAATATAATTTATTATTATCTCAAACAAGTCTATTTGTACAACAGCACTTTAAAACACTTCTGTCTTTTACTTTCCAGTTCAGCCGTTAAAAACTGCTTTAGTTTGCTGTTGCAAAAGACAGAGAATTCCAAAAAATTGTCTGACTCAATTTTATTTTCATGCATGAAAAGGGAAATGCCAAGGAAAATTAAATGGTTTGGTAATCCTCTAAAACCTAAGGGATTATATTTTCCTCCTGTTTTCTCCTTTGTAGAAACCTGATGTTAAAAAAATCATCATTCTATAACTTGAGCAAGAAGAACTATGTGTTAATTTAGCATTTAGCAGAATAATGTTTCTTGCTTATGAGAAACAATTTATTCTGGTTTGTGGCTTCTGTAGGTTATAAATATTTAGATTTGCAATTAGTTAGGCATTTCCAAATGCAATGTACATTAAAGGAAGAGTACAGTGAGCTTACAGAGGACGTCTGTGAAGCTTTTCCTTCACACTTACAGAAAAATCTTGCTTGTTTTTTGCCAACTGTGTACAGTTTTGGAGATTTAGGTAATTATATCCCTTCTTAAATTATGACTATGGCATAAGTAACTTTCCATGCCTTTGTGGGTGAAATTGGAAAGCCACTGAAATGTTTTAAAGTCACTTAGTGGGTTGTGTAATATTTCTGTTGTACTTAGTTCAGTAGCCAGGTTTTTAAATCCTAAGTTCACAGCCTCACCAAGTGTGTAGTCATATTATTATGCCTCTCAGACACCTTGTTTTAAATCTGCTGTGGATGTTGCTGCCGCCAGACTGATAACCCTGAAATTTTTTGCTGCTGCTTTTGTTTTGTGTAAAAACTTTCACATGAGAATGTATGTGTGTGCTGTGTTTTGGATGTATAGCTAGCCTTAGGTAATCACCAAGGAGATGTCTTTAGTGCCTGTTTTGATGGACCTGTATTTGGTTGAGGTGCATAGTGCACTTTGTTAATTTTCTTGCAGTGTTAAATGAGCTGAGAAAATTATTATTTTGAGGTGTGAAATTTCCTTTATAACAATGCATTTCTCTTTGGTAGGAATGTGTGTGTGTTTGCACTAGGTATCTATTTACAATGATAAATGCCTGAGAAATTCACGTGTACTAAACAATTCCATCAGTATTTTTCATAAGTGACTATTTTAGCTGTGATTTGAGTTGAAAGAGCAATGGCATTTTGCCGTTTTCCTGCACACTGCTATCAGCTTGCTAGATCTGAACCTGATCTCTCTGCTCTGTTTACTCTGTGCAGTGTGACAAAGGGTGGCACCAGTGTAGCTATTTACCTTCACCTACCACGTCACCCTTCGAAGTCACTGGCTTTCCCCAAGGGCTGGTCATCCCAGGGAAGGAGGTAGCAGGGGCAGGAGGACTGTTTGTGCAGCTGCTGTGTTATAGGTGATTTGTAGGGGAGGAAGTTGGTGCCAGAACCACACCATGAACACAGGGATTTCTGACTTACCTTGTGCTTGGGATATTCCTCCAGCTCCAAAGGACCTGCAGCCACCCTATGTGTTTTCTTTAAGTAGGTAATGAAACAAAATGTTTGTCTTGTCTTGTTTCCAAACGTAACAAAATTGCTTTTGAAAACTGTACTTAGATACCTGACCAAAACCCTGTTGAGAATTTTACCCAAGGATGTCCAGTTCTGGGCCCCTCACCTCAAAAAGACATTGAGGTGCTGGAGTGTGTCCAGAGAAGGGTAATGGAGCAGGTGAAGGGTCTGGAGAGTGAGTGCTGTGAGCAGCAGCTGAGGAAGCTGGGGGTGTGTAGCCTGAAGAAAAGGAGGCTTACAGGAAACCTTGTCATTCATAAGTCCCTGAAAGGAGTTTGTACTAAGACAAGAGTCAGCCTCTTCTCCCAGGCAACCGATAACAGGACAAGAGGAAATGGCCTCGAGGTGCACCAGAGGAGGTTCAGGTTGGACATCTGGAGGAATTTCCTCACTGAAATGGGTGTCAGTCACTGGAACAGGCTATCCAGGGAGGTGATGGAGTCACCATTCATAGGAGCATTCAAGAAACAACTGCATGTGGCACTTAATCTTTGGTTTACGTGTCACATTGGTGTTTGGTCAAAGGCTGGATGTGACGATCCTGGAAGTCTTTTCCATCATCAGTCATTCTGATTCTTACTGCGTGTGTTGTGTGCAGAGTGTGCTCTATTGTCAGCTTGCACACTGAAGATGGAACAGGTCTATCACTAGCAAAGTGCTGATCCCTGGGTTTTTCTGTTGCAATGCAAGGATAAATAGGGCTGACACTGTCAACTGATGTTAGGTTTGCACAAATGCTGTGTCTGAAGGGAGCCTGTGTTTGTTTTGCCTGTTGCAGAAATACGGCTACACGCACCTTTCTGCCGGTGACCTTCTCCGGGATGAGCGGAAAAGGCCGGGCTCCCAGTATGGAGAACTCATTGAGAACTACATTAAGGAGGGGGAGATCGTGCCAGTTGAAATAACAATCAGCTTGCTGAAGAGGGTAAGGAAAGGGCTATTTCCTTGCAGGGTCACTCCTGAAGGCTAAGCAACAAAGCAGTGGCTGTGTTCTGACAGAACTGCCTTTCCTCCAGGCTGAGCGGTATGAATGGGCAGACACTGCCCATGGGAGCTGCTTCTCTCAGCAATCACTTTTGTTTCTTTCTGATGCTGGAGAGCTGATGGCTTCTCATACCTGGGGATCTGTGAAAATGGGTTCTTTTTATTTCCCTTTATTTTTTAGTAGTGCTAGGAAAATCAGTGAAACTGTATTTCTTATTTTCCTGCACTAGCTTTTGGACCTCTTGGTCCATTCAGTCGCATTTGATTGGAGGTTGGAGGCATTAAAGGCATTGAGATTTATAAGTTTTATCAAAATAGATAGTCAGGTGAAGGAGAAGAGCACCTACTGATGTTCTTGTGAAAGGAAAAGCTTTTGCCTCTATTGGATGTCCATGAAAACAATATGAGTATATCCTTTGTCCATGAAAACAATGGGAGAATCTTTTTCAAGTCAAAAAAAGGCTGCTATTCATGGCACTAAATTTATCTGGAGCTTTTCCCTTCAAATTAACTCTAGATCAGGGGTGTTCTGATGTCTTATTGTGTAAAGACACTTCTCAGTATCTTGTAGAAAATAAGCTTTAAAGCTGGGATTTATTGCAAGATTTGTTTGTTACGAGATTTTTGAGCTTTGTGAAATAATTAATTCAATTTGAACAATAGCTCTGTTGGTACATCAGTGAATTAACCAGCATGCATTGAAAGTGAAACAAAAGCACATTTTGTAAATCTGCAATAATCCTAAAATAAATGCTTCTCAACTTACCATGTCAACATCTTGGGGGTAAATTAATAAGTAGATAAATCAGTGTATGTGCAGGAGATTGTGAATTGAATTATCTTTTATCAGGCTATGGATCAAACAATGGCTGCCAATTCCCAGAAGAACAAGTTTTTGATTGATGGATTTCCCAGGAATGAAGATAATCTTCAAGGCTGGAATAAGACTATGGATGGAAAAGCGGATGTTTCCTTTGTTCTCTTTTTTGATTGTGACAATGAGGTAATGAAGTGTGTAATTCTGTAACTTCCTTTCTTGCAATATTGTGGGAATCATTCAAGAAGAACAATTAAACTCTGACAGGGAGAATGGACTAATGTAAGAGTAGAAGGAAAACTTGGCCTGGGCGTTTGACGGATTCTTTGGCAACTTGTTTTAGCAGATGAAAAGCTGCCTGTTTATTGAAATAGACAGCTAATGACATTTGGTGTAATTACATGTGAATAAATTACATTGAGGAAGTACTCAAGGCAATTACATTCTTAAAGAAAATTTATCAAAACTTTAAACACATTTTACAAAATTATTTGCTTACTTTTCAGAAAATACTACTCTGTTTACTCTTAGTAACTTGTTGCTTAGTCCAAAATTAACTTGGTACAATATCTGCTTTAATTCTGAAGTGCAGTAGCAATCTGTATTTTCATAGTTATGAGCTGTGCTATAGGATAGTCAGTAATCAACATTTTATTCAGCAAGTTATTAAATTACAAGGGCATTTTGACAGTGATGCATCACATTCATTTAACAAGTGCCATGATGTGCTGTCTTTTTAATTTGTCAGTGCCCTTGAGCATAAAAACTGTTATGAGTATCCCAGCACCTTAATCTGACTTTTTTCCTTTTACCCCTTTCCTCAACTTCCTGAGATTTTGTTATATATATATGTGTTTACTAATTTGCAATTAATTTGGAATCTTACAGAGCACATGAGAGATTATTATTTTTCTATTAAAACCTTAAATAAGACTAAATTAATTTTTTCACTTGAGGGGGTGTTAATTTTTGTGATTCTGATTTTTTTAAATTAGATCTGAAAATACACAATGCCTAAATGCTCTTTACCATGATTGTGCAGTGTAGGAAAAAATAATTTTTAACCATTGTCGTCTTGCATGATTAGGATAAATGTATTAATGGAGTGTACATGTGTCAGCTTTGCTTATTTAATTAAAGGTTTAAAAAACTTAATTCATTCAGACACTCCTAGTTATGGTTAGTTCTTCATTTTTTATTTAGATTTTGAAGACTTCATTATAGCAATGTTAGGCAAGAACATTTTAACTGACAAGAACTTAATATTGTCAGTTTGCCTTACAAAATTTTTGAGAGAACGTACAGTGACTTTCCTTTAGTGCAGACATATATTAATAGTCCCATTTGACATGCTGCTTTTCAGAAAGCCTGAACACATCCCTGAAAGTCAGATAATTTTCTTTTTTAATGTCTCAGGTTGAGGATCCAGTCAAATCAGAGAGCTTGGTGCTGCTTTTACTTCCTCTGATCCCAGTCTCATTTTCATAAACTGGATTGTAAACCATCATCCTTCTTCTCTAGAAAAAACTAACTTCTCGTGTGAGTTGTGGTTATAACCACCAGGTCTGGACTGGATTTTGTGTGCCAGGCCAATTTAGATTTACAAGATTTTTGTTTGTTCCTGCTCTGAGGATGACAGCTTGTGTTCCTGGCTGTAGTCACCCTTTTGATGTTTTTTTTGTAGATTTGTGTTGGCCGCTGTCTTGAAAGAGGCAAGAGCAGTGGTAGGAGTGATGATAACCGGGAGAGCCTGGAGAAGAGGTACTGTCTTCAAAACTTTTCACTTCACTTCTCTTTATACTTTTTACTATGTAACATGTTTTTTTTTCTCCTTGTGCTTTCTCTTAGAATTCATACATATCTGCAGTCTACTAAGCCTATCATAGATTTGTATGAGAGAATGGGAAAAGTCAGAAAAGTGGATGCCTCTAAATCTGTTGATGAAGTAAGTATCTAAGCCAAAAAACCATGGGGATGAGAGGGTGGCAGGGTGCATATTTTTGGCATTCTCCTGAGATGTGTGTGTGTGATTAGCCTGCTAATTAAGCACTGATGTTATTACTCAGGGATATTGTGGAACTCTTGATTTGACTCTTGAAGGACAAGTAAGATGTGAATAACTTGAGGAAATTGATTTGTTCTGCTTGAGTGTGAGCTGGACTAAACACATTTCCAGTGTTTCTGTGTTTAACAGGGTCTTTCCTTTTTCATTTTCATGAGCTTTTGCTCTTCTGAATTAGTGTTGCTCTTCTGTCCGCTTTCCAAAATTGATGCCAATTTCACTGTTAAAGAATTACTGTGAATGTTTTAAAAAACTATATATTTCTAAAAGTACTGCCAAATACTGTTTATGTTGGTGTAACTTGGAGTAACTGTTTGATGAATGCTTCATAAAATTCTTCTTTATCTTTTTAGGTTTTCGAAAAAGTTGTACAAATTTTCGACAAAGAAGGCTAATTCCCAGCTTGAAACTTCATTTAAACTTGTGCTTGAATCTTGCTTGAATAGCTGCTACTGCAGTCCACTCTTTGTAATTGTTTTAAAAGATTTTTTTATTTTTTTTCACATATCTAATGATGATTGGTAAAACAGTTGATTAGAAATGGATCTGTTTTTTAAATAGGAAGTAATTTCTTGTGGCTATTGCATACAAGTTTCAGGGTTCTCCATTAGTGCAAGTTCAGTTACTCACATGGCAGAATCACATCTTTCTGAAGAAACTTTTTATTATGTCACAGTTCTGTGCCTGTCATGGGCAGTCCTTCTTCTTCTTTATTGCTGTATGCCTACTTTCTTTTTAAGGATCAACTGAACAGCAGCATTTAGCAATGAAGGAGCCATATACCTTGTTTTTTTTGGATGCTTGGACCAAATTTTGCCGGTTTTTTTCTCAAAGTATAATTTTGCCCAATATTCCCTTATATCCCCAGACCTGAATTCTCTAAGTCAAGCTGCAGTTAGTGTGAGACTCTGTTTTAGCAGTTCTCACAAAACTATTAAATATGCTTTTCAGGAGCAGACATACAAAGTACTTTATTGAAAGTGGTGCTTCCTTTTTGACTCTGGATGTAAACTGTCTTGCAAGTTCTTGGATGACATGGCCCCGGATTTTTCCTTGTTTTCATTTGCAAAAGATTAAGAAAGTCAGTTTAGTATTTCAATACTCATTTATCTTAAATGATAGTTATGTTCTTAACTACAGCATGGTCTTCACAAGATGGCAAAACTGTTAAATAATGTATAGTAAGCAAAATCTTCTGACAGTTCTGACTTTTGTATCAAGTGGAAGGGTTTTTCCTTATTATTATTATTATTATTATTATTATTGAAATACTGTGTTACCAAATGCTTTAAGGTTTGTTACCTGGGGAAATATTTTTATGGTTAAACTAGTGAATATGTTTCCCTAAAAATGTGTAATTTTAACAGGTGTTCGTTTGAGAAGTTTGTAAGTTATTGCACTTTTGTTACAATGTGATCAGCTAAGGGGAAGATAATTGCATAAAAAAGTTTAATTCCCTGAAACAGTCCTCCTTCCTTATGTTCTCTTGAATAAGCCAAGTGAAGTCAGCAGGAGGAGCTGGGGTGGGCAGAGAGCTGGTTGAAACAACCTGGTTGAAATGTTTGCACAGATGTGGTGCAATTTTGTCTTTTGTTTAAGCTTTTCTGTCCCCTGTATAGTATGCATAGGTCTGGGGGGGCCCAACCATGCATTCCTTTCGTGCCCTAAGCTTCCACTGACAGCTTGAAGATGAGAGCTTGAACTGATTTGAGTGCTAGAGTGGTTGTTCCTATATTAACTGATGCTCTAATTGGTTCGTGACGTGCTAAGTACACAGAATTGCAATTTGGAAATCTTGATGCTCAGCTTTTCTTTAGTCATGACTTTCTCTGTTTAGGAAAAGGTTTAAATTAAGCTTAGCTTTTAGTTAGAATCGGATGTGTGGTCCTCCTCCTGCAGTCAGATTTGTATTTTCAGGAATTCTCATCTTGCTGAGGTTGTTGAGGCTCCTGGACTGGGGAAGAGATGAGTGCAGAAACAAGGATGAGTGCAGCAGCTTTTTCAGTCTGGTAGGAGTTCAGGCAATGGACTGGCCACAAATAGCTGTTTACTACTGCAGAATATATGGACCATGACTGCTTTTGTGAGTGTGGGAGGCCAATGCTCTCACTTCATGAATTTCTCCTTAAAAAAACAAAAAATATAACCTGGAATTTAGCTCTTACTTGTATAAGTATGCTGACATGGATAGGATCCAGCAAAACTGCATGTTTTAGTATGAAGGTTAGAATCAGGGTTTTTCAAAAAATACTTCAAACTGGATTCTTTAATGCAATTAGAGAGATTTAATGAACTCTTGCTTCTAAGTTATTGGTTTTTACAAGTTCTGTTCAGAATTTTCTCTCATCATATACTTTTCTGTGTATTTAAGTGCTGAAACAGCAAAAAAAAAACCTGAAGCAAGTTTTAGAAAAACATCCAACAATGTTTTGGCAATATTGAATTTGGAGTGGATTGTAATGTGTCTGTGCAAGGACTAGATTTTTGTCATTTTATTTATTAAAGATGCCATTAAAAGTGTTACCACTTATTTCAAGATGGACTTATGATTGAAATAAAAATTAAAGGCAATATGCCAATGTGTTGTGTCCATTTAGCAGCAAAACTGTATAAAGAATTTGAGGAGATCAAATAAATTTTGTTCTGTGGCTTAATGGGTGCTTGCCTTACAGTTATCTGTCACAAGGGATATTTTTCATATATATCCATCTATATAAAGTGAGTATGTATTAGAGTTAAGTACTTCACATGGCCACATGCACAGGTATATGTATAAAAGTTCAGTTTTCATCATCAAAACTGAAGTCCTGAAGATCCTTTTAGGCACAGGAAAAGATCAAGCCATTGCCTGTGGAATTGGTACCTTTTCTTGATTTTACAGGTTTGTCAAATGACTGTATTCATATAGTTGTGCAATGATAATTCATTTGGCACATGTGTGAAAGAAAAGTGACTTGGAGTGGTCTAGGAAACACAACCTGTTGTGCACCTGCTGTTGGAGACATTTTTGGTCTGGATTTCTCATGATTCCTTGCTCAATCAGCAGCTGATCTCCTGACTGCCATTCTTCTGGCTCTGCAGCACATGCCTACGTGCTGCACTCTAGGCTGTTCTTAAAGGAGATTGGCACAGCATAATATTCTCTATAAAAGAAACTGAGAGGCTGCCCGGCTCATTTCAAAATAACCCGTTTTGGGGAAAAGTCTGTTACAAAAGAGCTTGTTTTGTCACGTGTAGCTTCCCAGTAAACAATTTGTTGAACTTAAAATCATAGATTCATTTGGGTTGGAAAAGACCTTTAAGATATATTGAGACCACCCCTTCCAGCTTGAAACTTTACATTGGAAAGATTTGCAGAGCTGGTCTGAAAGGGGTGGGGAAAAGCAGGGGATTTTTCAGTAGTGGTAGGTGCCTTTCTACTGGTAAATCTGCAGAAACTAAAGTTTTGCTGAAACTCACCCTGAATTTGTAATATCTCTTTAGAACAGACTGAAAGGGGCAAAGCTGCCCATCGGATTTGCACCTTTTGGATAGAGTTTTTGAGTTAAGTCTCCCACTTTGGGAGTAGGAGCAAGCAGAGAAGACCATAAGCATACACTTGAGGATTGCCTCAATGTAAGATATCCCCGACTAGGAACAATTTATCCTTAATAAGAAGAGCTGGCTCATGAGGGAGTTCCAAGGTCTTGTGGAAAATTCTGTGTTTTACAGCAGTGGGGATATCTGTGTGCTGCTGCCCAGGCTGAACTGGGGAGAAGGGGAGAGTTAAATGGAAAAAACGCTCAGTTCAGCCCGGAGCTGCCAGCTGTTGTTACCGGTTGGCAGTTCTGGCTGCCAGCATTTAGGAAAGTTGCAGCTTAGGGGATTACTTTCCTCCTCTAGTGTGAGGTTCAGAACCAGTTCAGTTCCTGTTGTGGCACAGATGTCTCTGAAGGCTACGATCTGTGACAGCTCTGCTGGCCTTCTGCTCCAGGGGGCAACAGTTGGCTCCTTGGCACAAGCAGGTTTTTTCTTCAAGCCGTGGTGCAACGGGACTTGGAGACCTGGGACTGTGCCCTTGCCACAGTCCAAACAACCCCGGGTTAATGGCTGGTAATGAAAACTGCAAGACAATGTGAAGAGGATTTGCCTGATCAGGTAACAAAGGAGACAAAATGTTAGATAATATAAAAATATTAATATGGTTTCAGATAGCAGCAGTGTGCACACTCTTGTGATCTGCAGACCTTTATAAGACTTCCAGTGGAAATAGGGGAGCATGGAAGAATTTAATCTTGCATCTCTGCTATTTTTCATGGATTGCTTAGTTTAAGATGGTGGGTTTCAGCCTGTGTATTTGTAGAGTATTTCTGTTGGTAACAATAAGTGTCTTTGAGTCTTCTAATCTGCTGAGGTATGTTCTATCCTCTTTGCTTTCTGCCTTTCAATGCTTTTTCCTTACCTTTCTGAATTGCAGATGCTCTTTGGGATAGGGAAGGGGGTGCTTTTGGCAACTCTATGTGCCTTGCTAAATAAAGAAAACCTTTAAACCTTCATCTGGAGCAATCAACCTGTTTCTAACATGAACTTGGTACAAAAGATGTTACAAAACCGACATAAAGCACATTGCTTTTTTTTTTTTTTCCAGCTACAGGAAATCTGTGTAGTAGCTCTGCTCTTTTCTCCTGTGTGAGTCAGATCAGCTATGTCTGCCTTGCTTCAGCACTGTGCTTAGCAGCAGTTGCATGAGAAAACCTCAGTCAGTAGATGTTAAACATACAGTGAGCAGTTGTGCATCAATGGAGGCGAGATATTGAAGAAGGGAGGGAAGATACTTAGAGAAGCTCAGTCAATTCTACTTCACTCGTAAGACTTCAGCTTTAGATAAATACCTGTTCTACAGGGTAGCAATGCTTGTGGGCTTCAGCTAATTCATGATTGTGTTGTATAGAAATTAATGCAAAAGTACTCCCTGCCTAAAGTTCCTCATCTCCCCTCTTTGATTTTACCACCTTTAATGCCAGGGGTTGTGGATTTTTTCTTCAGGATAACACGGTAGAAACTAAACTGGGCAGGATGAAGGCAACATGAGCCTTGTGTGTGAGGCGTGAGATGTACAGTGTATTTCACTGTGGACAGCAATGCCAGGCAGTTTTGTCATCCTGGCTTATAACTGCATACAGACAGCAAAGCAGAAATTTTCTCTTCCCCCTCAAATGTTTGGCAGAAAGCTTGCTTTTGTCTAAAATGCTTCTTAAGCACTGTGTGAACCCTTCAGTCCTAAACCAAATACCGGTTTGAGTTGTGCTTTTTTCTATCCAATTTACAAATAGGAGGGTTTGGTTTAGTTTCTTGTAATGACTGCTGCAGTGAGACAACTCTTGGAAAATACAAGGCACCATCCCAAAAGATATTATCTACTTTACTCTGGAGGGGTTTTTAGCACAATGCTGTTTCTGTGTGGTAAGAAATGGCACAGATTGCTGTGTGACTACCTAAGTGTGATGGGCTGGGTATGGTAAGTAAAAATGGTATCTTGGACAACTTCTGTTTTTAGCATGCACTTTTATTTAGTGCCAAGAGGTATAAAAAGAGATTTGGGGATAGAACTAGATCAAGTCTTAGGATTAAAGCTTAATCAATGATGGAGGTCTTCAGGACTATCAGGACATATCAGTGTGTATGGAGGATGGAATATCTGGTGTTCCTCTATCCTGACTGAGCAGAGGGCAACTCTAGGTTTCTGTTCAGGGCATTACTACTGTTGTCTTCTTAAACCAGAACCAGCTGAAGTTCCCAGCTATGATCACCAAGTATGCAGAGGTCTGTAGTATGTTCTAACTCAAATACCTCTGTTCTGTCTGAATACCCCCTCCAGCTTCATTTGGATGTGATGGAAATCATCAGGGAGAGGGAAAACTAGCACAGCTAATGCTGCTGCTCCACCTCATATTCCATACACAAATTTTTGTGAGAGTGAGATACTTTCTGTGAGCTGTAGTGGCTTCCTTGCTTCCATTTTCCCTTCCAGGCTATGCATGCTGGATGCACAAGAATTCCAAAGGTATAGCAGTATCTCCATACTCCAAAAGGGGGGGTGGTAGCTGGGCCATGGAAGAAGCCCTTTGGGCTGAGAAGACAACAATAGCATGAAATATCCTGGGTGCATTTTTCAAATGAAAATATAATCAGGAGTCACTTTTTTTTTTGCTGGGTAATCAAAATATCTGTGGAAAAGAAACAGGGATGATTTCACCATGTTCTTTCTAATTTAAAATTTTCTGTGGAAAGAAAGTGCATTTGACCACTTCCTTGCAACAGCAAGAACAGGGGTTTAAGTGCTATTCCTGAAGCAAGCATTGCTTTTGGCTTACTATGTGTAACTCCTTGTGAAGCTTCCTTGGGCTCTTGGATGCTGCTCTTGCCAGCATGAGCAGATTGCTTCCAGCAATAAACATCCCACAAAATTATGTATGTTCTTTAAGAAAAGTACCAAGATTTTCTGCTAATTGCAAAAATACATAATGGATGCTTTCAGCATCTGTTATTTATTCTCTAACCAGCTTTCATCCAAAAGTAACCTTTAAACAAACATTAAGATTGAGAAGTGTAACTGTTTCAATGTGTCACGCATTTCTACTCCCTCCAAGTTTAATGATGTTTGAAACGTGTGCTTAGAGTTGACTCCTAGTAAGAAGCGAAGTTGTTTATATCTGTAGCTCGAAGACGTTCACAACATGGAGAAGGTGGTGCTTGGTGCCAGAGATGATGGATGTCTCTGTGTTCTTTTTCGGGAGCCAAAGCACCGCAGACAGGATTTTGCTCACACGACAGTTGCTTCGATGCACCACAAGGAGGGGTGCAAGGCTCGCGGAGAGCAGGATGCAGTTTGGAAGTGACATTCATGGGATGCACAGTGCTGCCCGTACATTGAAAGACCTGATCTTTAGTTTAAAAACTTGACCGTTTTTAACGGTGAGACTTAAAAAGAAAAAAATCCATATAAATAATTAGATTTTTGATTAGTTTTTTGTTGCACTGAGATGGATCTGCTATGTTGGTAACACAACAACAGTCATTGCCATGCCTCTTTTTTTTTAAAAGTAATTTTATTTAATTGTATCTAATGAGGACAGCTAGATGGAGACAATTATTTTACCTGGTTTGTGTAACTACATTCGTGACAGCATGGACCAAAAGGTGATTTTCTGAGATAATCTTGAGTGAGAGTTTGCCAGTAGTGAAGGATATGATACCTGGTACCATGGCAGAGAAGTACTCCTGGTGTCTCTCCATCTCAGAGTGCCTCAGAAGTGAGGTCTACCCTGGGATGGCAGAGGGGACACTAAAAGTGAAGCTGCTGGGAAGAGCTGAGTAATAAGCACCTGATTCCCTTTCATGGGTGCATCTGCTTCCCTTCCACAGGAAGATTTTAGAGAGAAAAGACAGTAGCAACACAGTCAAAACCTTAATTGCTTTGTCTGTTGATAGATGTTTTTTGTCAAAATCTTCTGGTTGCCCTTCTATCCTATTATTCCTTCCAAATAACTCTGATGGAAAAGCATGGACTGGTTTACTCTTCAGGCATGGCTGTGCAGATGCTACCTGAGTATCCTTCAGCAATAACAAGCCCATGCTTTTCCAAAAGGACCTCAGGGTAGGGGAATAGGAAGAGACAGAATGGGGTTGGCATCTTGGCTGGTGCAGGGCAGAAATGAGAAGTGTGGAGGTGCCAGCAGGGTTAGACTTTGTTTTGACAACATTTTGTGCTGGGGCATGAGCAGGACTGGTACCAGCAGCCACCCCCTGGGTAGGCTCAGCATGTCTGCTATTCTGGGTCTTGTGACACTTCCCAGATAGCAGAGCAGCACTGCTGGGGGCTCAGCATAAGGAATTTGTAGCCCCTTTGTGGCAAATCTATTCCTCTCTGCTTATATGTGTTCCCATTTTCTAAGCAGGCTGTATTACAAATGGGGAGATCAACCTACAAAGGGACTGTCAAATTTGGCAGAAATACATTGTACATGTCTTGCAAAAGGAGAAATAGCCTTTGCAAAGAGCACCTACTCCAGTTTGACCAAGCTGGCTCCTAGCTCACCACAGCTAACAGGACAAGGTCCTTTAAGAAGGGCAGGCTTAGTGGGGTTTAGGAGAATTCACTGCATCTCTTTAAGGAGCCTGGAATCATTTGCCTTCAAAGTTAGTTCAGGTGTGTTTAAGCCAGGACGTTAATTCTGCTGTTTTTCTAAAGGACTGAGAGGAGAGGGGCTTTTTTTTCTGGGAAATTCATCAATGCAATTTTTACAGGACCTGCTGAAGCTGGTAAAGTAGTGCCTCAAGAACAATTTGTTATAGCTGTGGGCAGAGTCTGAGAACCAAAACTAGCTTGGACGTCCAGTTGTCCTTGAAGGATGTGATATCTGTCAGCAGTCATGTCCAGCCTACTAAAATCCGTCTGCACTGCAGAATAGTATAGATAATTTTATCTCAGATGACATGTGTTTTTAAAAGTTAAAAACATCAGTTAATAAAAATGATAAGGCACAAGTGACATTAGCATTAATAATAATAATTAAAAGTCATAACCTTAATTTCGAAAATTAGGGAAAAATGAATGATGCATCCATTAAGTGACACTGTGATAGAGACTGCTCTGGAGAAGGGAGATTTTGGGTCTCTTTGGGAGAGCGGGTGGGTTTCTACTGTCTGAGCAGGCACAGGGTCACCACAGCAGCTAATGAAGGTTGGAGGAGGCATATGAAGACCCTTAATTATCTTGGTTGTTATTCTTCCATCATGAGCAATTCATTAACTCCTGCCTTATCTACGCTGCTGTTCCCTCTCTGAACTGCACAGTTCCTTAACAATGTGAGCTCTGAGGGAAAGGGGTAAAAGTGGGGAGATGAGAGCCCCCACGAACAGCAGAGGTGATGCTGACTGGCAAGAAACGGGAAAGATCCTTGGCAAATACCCACATGCGAGAGTCCTTAGCACAAAGGCTGATGTGCTGCTAATTGTTCTAATTGGTTCCAGCAGCGAACCCAGCCCAGATGGGTGAGGACAGGCATTTACTAACTGGGCTCCTACTGCTCCCTAGAAGTCAGTGTGGAATTGCTGACAGGATATCACACACAGTGAAGAAAGCACTGGTCCTGCAGCCCCAGCTTTGGGATCCGGGGAAGGAGCAGAGGTGAGAGCTCTCGGTTTGGTTGCTGCTGCATTCGTTTGTTCAGGGGTAAAGGATCCTTTGGACTATCTGAGGGGAAGGTGCTGGGTGTTTTTGACTAATGCCAAGAACATTTGGATGAGGAGCTCCCTTTCATAGGGATAGAGATAGATTCATTGGGGTAGAGTGCTCACTGGAGCCCAAAATCTTGGGGTGCCTTAGGCAGAGGTTCCTATCAAGCTCGGGTGTTTCCCGTGTTCCTGGTCCCTTTTCCACACCAGTAAATGCCCCAAAGCTCCTAAATTACTGAGGAGTTACTCAAGGGAAGCCACTTTGGTGCCCCAAAACCTTCACGACTGGAAAGTCTGCCAGGCACTCGGGGAGCATGAAATTGGTTAGAAATCATCTGAAGCTTGGTTTTGACTGTTTCTTTGTCTTCCCCCCCTTCTTCTTTCTTTGTTTCCTTTTTTTTGGGGGGGGGGTGGGGAGAGTAGGGTGGGGTTCCTTCTTTCCAAAAACCACAGGGAGTAGGAAAGATGGTTTGGGGTTTTTTCTTTTTAAGCAGACTCAGATTTCTGTATCTTGGAGCTTTATTTCAAGGGAAAAAAATCCTACCCTACTCCCTCTGACTCCAGAATTGAAAGATTTTGAGAAGCACAGCTAGCTCTATTCAGTGGGAAAACTTTCCTTGCTGTCTCTGTACTGCAGGCTTTAAATGGAGAGAATGTGTAAAGGATAACAAGTGAAAGAAACGCTGAGGGTTAAATGAGTTATCACACACTTGGTAGCAAGTCAGTGAACCTTGCTTGCTGGAGGAGCTGCCCTGGTTTATCAGACTGGTGGCAAGGTCTGCCTGCTCTGCCCTGCCTGCAGATTAGCAGTGTGTGATGCTGAGGGGTTGGTCTTTTCTTGGCTGGTTTTAAGTCAGAGCCAGCTCTAAGTACTGGGCTAAGTGAGCTGCATATGTAAATCCCGACCCCTCCTCTGCAGGTGACAGAGATGAGGCAGAATGACAACGACTCATCAGTCCTGTTCTCTGTTTCTTGTACAGCTGATGCCATTTTCCCTTTTCTGCTGCAAAAAGATGTTTGTAACACCTGAGAGGCATAAGACAAATGAGAACTCTTTGTCCCAGTGCTCAGACGCTGCTGTGGACCTGCTGGCTGTTGCTGTGCGTGGCTGCAGTGACAGACCCTCTACTCCCCAGCAAACTCCTGGCCTTGATCCTTTGTGCCTTTGTCTTGTGATGGTGTGAGCAGAGGTGGGTTCTTTGTGTGCCTAAAGTTGGGTGTCCATTAAAACATGGCTGTGTCTAACAGGTCTGTAAAAGGGAGGAATTCTGCTGCTGCTGGCAGTCAGCCTGACCCTGCCTTGTGCAGGGGACAGGCCCCCAGTGGACAAGCAGTACTGGGCTGTGTGTTGTAGGTTTGAAACTCTGTCTGGGGGATGGGTTCACCAGGTGGGCATCCGTGGGGCCATGGGACCCTGTCTGGGCTCTGTTCACTCCATCCCCACACACAGGCACTGGTCTCAAAACCTGCTTCTTTAGAGGTGACATTTCTGGCTTCCCACAAGGTTCTTGGGGGTGAAGTCACCACCAGCAGAATTAAAAAGCCTTCCTGGAGGTAAATAAAGCCCCAAGGTCTCCTATTATTTTAAAGAAGCTGCCTCCCATGTGTGACCTTGGGTGTGTGTTGATGGGAGCCTGCCGCAAGGGTTTAGTCTGAAACCAAATCCCCTCTCCCTCTGCCTTTCTCCTCGAAATGAGAGCTGTCATCATCCTGCTCAATCTTTTAAGTCAGCCTGAATGCTGATTGTCTCTCTTTACTAAAAGGAAAGAGTCTGAGATGCTGCATGAGGCTGTGGCTCTGTTTTAAGGTGTGCTTTCACTTGCTCCATGGTATTTGCTTGGTCTCTGCTTTGTGACTCCAGTGAAGGTGCATTCCTGATGAAAGCTTTGTTTAAGTGAAAGTGGGGCAGAAGGGAAGGCTTGCAGGCCTGTGAACAGACCTGTTGTTGAGGCTACTGTGGTGTCTCAGAGCGGGCAGCTGTTGGTAGGGAGGGGAGGAATGACAGGCACCTGGGTGAGAGGAACCCTAGGGGTCACCCCTTTCCTCATAGCTGAGAGTGTGGCTCTGGGGTGGATGAGGGTGAGGCAGACAGAAATTGGGCTCTTGCTGCTCCCTGATAGAAAACACAACCATGAAACTGCTTGAAATACCCATCATAAGTAACAAATGCACCAGCAGCTGCCAGGAGGCTTTTGGGGATGGACCAGCATTGGGATGCTCTCTGCTGAGGCCTGGCTTGAGAGCACGGGGGAAATGATCTATCCCAGGTGAAACATAATCCCTCTGACAGGGATGAAATAAGCTCTCTCAGCAGGTACCTTTCCCTGCTGAGTGTGGTCTTTTCCCTTTTTGGCCCCAGACCACAGCCTGCTTGACAGGACCATCTTTAGCCGTGTCAATCAAAGTGCAGTGGAGAAGAGAAGGCAAACAGGAAAGAGCACAGTGGAAGGGCAAGTTTGAGTGACCTGATGATGGGGTGGGGACACAAATCATTGGAGCGTGGGTGAAATGAATGGCTCCAGCAGTGAAATTCTCAGTCTTTCAATGAGCACAAGGAGGGAAAAACTGTCTGGCTCCAGGACAATACCTGGTGACTTGTGTAGAGAAAGAGCTCTGCATCGACCAGTGCATGAGGCTGATGAGAAGTGATCTGGGCAGGTCATTCAGAAAATCTGGTTTGCTGATCTAGGAAGGACATAATCACCGTGGGCTGATGCTATCTGGGAGGCTGTGTTGAGGAGGAGGCAGTGAAATGGGCAGGCAAACAGGAGCCTCTGGCTCAAAGTCAAGCCTTGAGGTCCCAGGGGGGGAATTTGAGTCACCTGTGCTGGGAAGAGATGCAGAGCTTTATAGGAGCTGGGCTGAGTTTGCTTTAAGCTGGTTCAACTTTATCTATGTCCTTTCTGATGCTGGGTGCAATAGTTTTCAGTTCTGTTCCTAAGCATGTTTCTTTAATGTGGTTGGTAACTTGAGTCTCCCTCTCCCAAAATGAAGTTTCATCAATGTCTATGATTTTTCAAGAAAAGTTCGAGTTTTCATCTGCATGCACACCTTTGAAACTAGAGGTTAATATACTATAGATCCTGGCTGGGAAGGGGTGAGGGTCTGGACATCACTGTGTCCCGTCACAGGTCCCAAATCCTACAAGCTCCCAAAATGTGGACCTCAGTAGGAACTGATAAGTGGAACTGAAGTGACTTTCCCAAAGGTTCTGGGGCATAAGAGGTAAAAGCCTCCCAATGTTCCATCCAATATTAAAGCATCTTGTCTTCTCCTTAGCCTGCATTAACAGGCAACAAACTCATGGCTCCTATTAGCACAAAACCTTGCTCATGCTGGCTGGTTTAGTACTGAAATTGGTGTCTTTCTAAGTTAATCACAAAAATGTCTTGGTTTATTATTATTTTCAATGACATTCTTATTTTCAGATGGCAGTGTCATGAATAGGAGGGGCCTGCTGAATAAACAGCTATTGCCTTTCTTTGTGAAGAGATTATGTTTTGTTGTGCTTGCAAAAATAACTTCTACTGCCATGTGTTGCCCTTTAAAAGCTAAAGAACAATAAATGGACAAGAACAAGCATCTCAGATACAGTGCCTATTTGGAAGGAAAAATCAGGTTTGGTATTGTGTGTGTAGTTCAATTTATTTTATGTTAATTTGATCTCTTTCTTTTTTACTTTGGCGTAGCCTGATTAGTTCCATATGTTTTCCCCTAAGGATTGGACAGTAAAACTGCTTGTCTGAGTCATCAACAAGATAAATAATTGGCAAATTCAAGGTCTCATCTCCTAAATCATTCCACAGTTGCTTGTGGCCCTCGCAGAGCTCAGTTGCTTGTGCACTCGAGTCAGTGGTTCAGTCCCAGTCTGGGCTTTCACAGGTCCCAGGAGACCAACAAACCTCTGGTTACAGAGCCTCACATCAGCTTGTCTTGGCACATCTGCTGGAAGAACGCAGGGAGCCGCTGGGATCCTGTGGTCAGGGCTGGTATTTACAACAAGGGCGGGGGAGCCTTCCCAAAATGGGCACCCTGGAGTGCACACCTGGCAGCTGTGCCACCCCCTGCACGGGGCTGGGGCCATGTCCTGTGCGGAGCTGCTGGGGTGTCTCCTTCTCACTGGGTTGGTTTCCTGAGCCCAGGGCTCAGGAGGCCCTGACCTGCCACCCAGGGATGCCTGGAGATGCCATGCTGACCTCTGTGATTTAGCAGGCTGGTCCTGAAATGGGCCATCTCAGCATCCTTATCTTCTCCAGCTGCAGGTATCGGTCCCAGGTCCAGCTGGCCTAAACATAACTCCACTCATGGGTCCCACAGAGTAGCCATGAGATAGAAAATGAGAACGTGAATGCAGCCCCTGGGGTCCAGCCATGGGTGAACACTGAGAGATTTGAGATGGACACATAGCTGCTTCTTCATATATGGTGGTTGTCTGGTGTTTGAGGGATCCATGAATCCCTCTACTTTAGTAAGAGAGATATTGGACTTGTGTTCTTCTGTCCCTGTGGGTTATTTCTGGCTTGGATTACTTTTTTTAACAGTGCCACTTGTGCCTAGTGGAAATCATATCCAAAGTGTAATCCCACCACGTCTGGAGAAGTTGTACTGCTGTCCTGGGAATGTTAAAGAAGCTGAACTGGATGGTCCCTTGTCTGTATATGTTGTTTTTGTTGGTTTATTTTAGGGGAGGGAATATGATTGCATTTTAAAATGGAAGAAAGTGCCAAAAGCAGAATGAGAGACAGCTCAGTGGTGATCTCTGAGCTTAAGGAAAAACAGTGTAAATCTGGAACAGGCCCATAGTCTTCAGAGTGGGCTCCAGGCTTCTTAGCAGGAGAGTCACAGTTTCTGCTGAACTGGAAAAATAAAGCAGCCCAAATGCCTCTCGTGAGAGGTCCTGGTCCCTTGGCTTAAGTTGGGCATGTTTGGAGCAAACCTGATGCCTTGAAGGGGAAGCCACTGAGCCCCAAGGAGACCACTGGGGATGCTGGGCATGGGGGATGTGGACCCCTCCTCTCCTTTGGATGGTGTTGAGGAGTTAAAGGAAGTGAAGCTGAAGGAGAATGAGTGGATTGTGCTTTGGTGGAAAAAAAGGTCGCCTTAACACACTGCAATGTGTGATGGTGACACCTGTGAAAGCTAAATCAGCTCACTGAGTTAAAGCTGAGCAAAGATGTGCAATTTTGTGTTATGTGTCCCCATCAGCTCCCTTGGCTTTTGTGGTGCCAGTTTTGGATGTGGACATCCAGAGCCCACTCAGGTCCTCCTTTGGCAGGTGCCTGGTTTGGATGCTGGATGCAGGCACTGCTGACAGTGTGGGCACCTGCTTGGCTGGGGATATGACCCAGATCTTGTGGTGGTGCTAAGTAGGAGCCAGAGCACTGTGCCCTGTAATGCCCACATTATCCCAATTAAAACAATGAGGAACTCAATGGGCGCCTTCCTGCGGGCGCTAACCTCATCTGTGGTGGCGTCTTTGGTCCTCTCCTTTCTCCCCTGTTTTTCCAGGAAGCAAATTGGTTGTGCAGCTGAGAGCTTCATTTTTGTAGGTCTTGCTTTCTGCTTTTTTTTTTTTTTTTTTCAATCTTTCTGCTTGGGGAACAGTTTCCTAAGAGAGCACACTGTGTGTCCATGTTCAGCACATACCTTGGGGTGTCAGCATGGGGCTGGGGTGGGAACCTTCACCCCAGTTCTGGAGCTGTTGGGGTGCTCTTCAGCACTCTGTGCCAGGGGAAGGGAGCTGAGCCAGCCCCTTTAATGGATATTTCCCATGCAATGATGCAAATGACGAACTACCCTGGCAAGACAATTTGGAGACAGGCATCAAGTCTCCTTTTCTTCCCTAATCATCATCTTATTCTTAATATAAGCTTTCTTCCTTCTCCCTGCCCTCTTGGCATTTGAATTTGGGTCTAGGTCTAGCTTTTCAAGAAAACAGCTCTCCTCTCTATTGGCTGCTTAGACTCTTCTCGTCCTATTCCAGCTCAGGAAAAAATGGAATGGTTCATATTCTTCTTTTGGGTCTAGAGAGTCTCTCCATGTACAGTGAATATTTGGTGGTGCAGAAGAATAAAAAAGCAGCAGAGGACTGGAACAAGCAATTTGGCAGTCAGTGCAACTGGCTGGCTTGAATTACATGTTAAAGTTTTGCCAGTGTGTTGAGCATTTTGCATCATTGTAAGATTTTAGGAGTCCCAATGCAGATTTTCTATATTTTGTTGTCTGAGATTTGTGTGTTTTTTTTCTCTTGTAGAAAGAAAACTTGCCCAGCAATTTGCTACACACGTTTATGCCCTTCTTTTTTTAATGTACAGTGGAAACAAGCATCTGAAATCATTCTTCTCCTTCTGACAGCAACATCTGTAAAACCTTAATGCTGGAAGGAGGCAGGAACCAAGAGATTTATAACCCCCCGCTGAAATATTGGAATGACCTTATTTCCCGGCAATTAGCTTTGCTCAAAACATTTTTGTTTCCTATTAGAAGCAATCTACTAACATTTACATTGATGTATTTAATAGTTGCTGGCCATCTCTGAATTTAAGCAGGCAAGGCAGGAGGAGAGAGAAGGAATATGCTTTGTAAACCGTGAGAGTATTTGTGTTGCATTGTATGTTGTCTGTGTTGATAGTGGTGAAAACATCCATCATGTTCTGCTCCAGAATGGGAATGACATCGTTTGGGAAAGGGAAGAAAGCTGGGGTTGGGCCAAAGCTTCTCTACCACTGCAGCACATCAGAGCAGCTCCAGCAATTGTTGGAGAGTGGATCTTGATTCAGCTGCAAGCCCTGAAGAGTGGAGAGGTGAGGGAAGAAGAGGAAGGGGCAGCACCTACATGTAAGATGGTGTAAGAATGAGTAAGGTCAAACAGTGAGGAGTTAGGTTAAGGAATGGGTGAATGAATGGATCATTCCCCTTCTTCAGTGAGTGCATTGATCCCCAGCAGAGACAGCAGCTCCTGAGACCTCTCTGAGGCCATCAGCAAGAAGTAGATTTTTTACTAGGTGGCTGAGCTGGGATTTGTTTGGATTTTTTTTTTTTAGGATGTTGAGAGCATGATGTAACAGGATGAGAGTGAGAATCAGATATTTTAGGTTGAGCTGCAACATGAGGAAAACCTTGTGTCTCAATGCATTGATAGCCTGGGTTAGAAGTGGTGGCAAATACTGTGGCAGTATTGTTTTGTAGGACCAGGGGAAAGAAATGCCTGTTTTCTCCTTGGCTTTGAGATCATGAAGATTAATGTGTATCTAGATGAAGTCCTGAGTGGATCTGAAAAAGATGAATTGTTTAATTGTTGAAAAAGTGCAATTTTAGGGATGTTGAAACAAAGTTGTACTTGAAATATTGGGGATGTTTAAGGACAGTGTCTTGTGTCTTTGTTTTGAAATTAACGTGCCTTGAAAATGGAAAGAACATAAAAATTGCAATTTAGGATATTGTTAACTGGCTGTGGGATGTCCCTCTGAGGGGCAGCATCGAAGAGAAGATTCTTGGGGAAATGCCATAGCCCTGCAGGTGATGGATGATCACCCTTGGCATTCCACAGGCTTTTGTTGTCTTTGCTTTCTGGAGGTTTCCTTCACCATGAGATATCATTTTTAGAAGTTTGCTCCAGGATGGGCAGCAGATGGTGTCAACTCAATTTTGCTGAAGTCACAGATGATTCACTCACTTTGGCTGAAAATGATCTTTTCCTGGCCCAGTTGCTCTTCTAGCTATGCCCCAGTTCCCCATCCCTTAGGCTATGTGGCTGTAAGTGTTTTATAAGGCTGAGTGTTTAGCTGGATACCCAAATGGTCTGGGTTAAGAACTAATCCCTTTTGGGGGTGTGGCAGTGAACTGTAGCCTGGAGCTGCAAGCATTTGGGATGGTAACTTCTCAGTCTGGCTCTGCTTTGGGAGGCAAGGCTTTTCAGAACTGTACATGAATATTCCATCATTCAGATGATCTCTCTCCATAAATCATCCTGCTGGCCAATCCTCAGTCGTGGATGTGTTGGCATAAGTACTTACTAGCACAACTAAAGGTGATGAGGGTCTTGGGGAGCAAAGATGTGTGCCCCAAAGTGGCAACCTACCCCCTCCACCACCCTTGGGACACTGACTGGGTTCTCAGTGAGGTTTGGGACACCTCTGCTGCATCTGACTGGTGTGGGGGTGAGGGCTGATGCCCCTCTTTGTAGTATCACATTCTAGTTCTTTAGTCTCCATGGATGGCTGGAGCATGAAAATTCAAGCTGAGGGCTGAGACATCAAACCTCCATGGATGTGTGGAGACACCAGGGGCTGAGATGAACCCACCTCTCCTGCTCTTTGCTACAGCCTGCAATGGAGGGAGGGTGCTGCTGTCACTCATCAGCCTGTCTCACTCCAGGCATTCCTGGCACAAGTCTCTTCAGGTTTGCCTCTTTGTGCACAGTCTGGTAATTCCTCCTGCGAGGAGTTTATTTGTCTTTGCTTTTTCTTTCTGAGAGGCTGGACCTACTCCCTACTCCCCATCCTCCCTTCCTGAGACACAGCCTGAAAAATTATCCTCATCTTCAGCTGCAGACAGAGTCTCTGGCACATGCCTTGGGCTGCCCGGAACAATCCCTGCCCAGCCAGCTCCCTGCAGCAGCTGGAAAACTTATTTAAGACCCAGCAGGAGCAGCACTGTGGCTGAACACCAAGGAGGAGAAGGAAGGATGTTCAGGAGTCTTGTTGGCTCCCCCAGCAAGGATAAACTGGCCATAGATCAGCTTATGCTTTAAGCATCAGAAGGTGAAGGGCTGAAGCAAATTAATGTAGGCAAAAACTCAAGTGAGTTTTATGGTAAGGTTGGTGCTTTTCTGAAAGGGAAAAGTTGCCTTAAGAGTCTCTTTAATATATCTTTCCCTGTGGAATTATTTCTGTAATATCTACCCCACAGAGACAACTTTTCCCCTTAAAGTTATGGGTAAGGGAGCACCAGGGAGGCTTTTTTCCCCTCATTATCAAGTCTGTAGATTCCCTTTCATCCCCCAGATAAGAGTACTGTACCTGTGCTGTGCTGCTGGTACTGCAAGGACAGTGGGAGGACCAAGCCAAGGTTGGATTGGACTCTGGCAGCTTGTTTGGTTTGGATCTTGTTCCCAGAGCTTCATCTGGTCACAAGGGATGTGCAGCTGGGAGAAAAGATGAAAACTGCTCCCCACTCTTAAATAGATGGAGGAATTTGGGGAAAATGTGTTCATCTCACACGTGGCACCAAGGACTCATCCTGTGCAAAACTGTTCTGTTTGCAGCTGGCCTGGGACAGCTTCCATATGTTCCCCCTTGAAACAGAGGGTGCCCTGCCTTTCTCCTCATCTGCTGGACAAAGAGGCTTTTCAGCAGTGGAGATGCCTTTATTCAACTGGGTATTTTAACTGAAGGATGTTTCTCTGTGCTTTGGGTGTTCTTTTGTGCCAGAAACTGTCACAATGTGTGGGAAAGTCCCCTTTCCCTTTTCCTGAAGGACAGGTTTCTTTTCACCTCCCAGCTGCAGGCAGGCTCAGCACACAGATTTATTTAGGGCCAGGGATGTGTGTGTGCATGTGTTTATTTATTTTTTTTTTAAAGTACAATGTTGTGGCGGCCAACAGCTAATCCTAAATTTGGGATACCTGACATGGTAATGAGAAAACAAACCTTCCTGCACTTAAAATGAGTGACAGGCCAAGTTTGGCCCCAGCAACCTTCAGAACTGGTTTGACCTTGCAACCAGATCTCCTGGGCTGACTGACAGCTTTTTACAGCCGCATTAGGGCTGAGCTGACTTTTGTTTATCTGGGGATTCACCTGGGAGACAGCAGACATGTCCAGGGATATTAAGTCTCAAGCTGAAAATATTTGCTCAGGTATTAGGGGGAGAGTTAATTTAGACTGAATGCCTCCTATGTGGCACCAGCCACTGCTCTGAGGGACACTGTGCCCCCTGGCTGATGACAGTTGGTGTGGACTTTCTTTAGAAAGTGGAATCTCCTTGGAGTGGAGCAATGCAGAGCCCTTCAACTCGCTCTGAATTTCCTTTCACGTTTAATATTTTTGGGGTTTTGGTAGAACAGAGCCCAGGTGAAGGTGCAGGATGTTTTACCTGAAAAGGGGTCTTAGAGTTGACACCACGAAGTGCATTGGACCGTTTTTTTTTTAAATATTTTTTAAAATATTTTTTTTAATAAATCGTATTTTTTTAAATAAAATATGACTTGTGAGCTGACATCTGTCTCAGTTGTGGCTGGTATCCCCTTTATCTGCTACCTACCAGTTCCTTCTTTCCCATGCAGGGGGATGTGCTTCTCCTGCTGCAGTGATTCAAGAAAAGGCTAAGGACAGCAGTTCTTCATCTGTGCTTGTGTAGACCCAGAAGGAGAGGACCAAGCTCTGGAGCTGCCCTCCTCCTGCACCCCAAGGATGGGCAGAAGAGGAGCACTCTGTAGATGGTGCTGTGCACTGTCTGCTCCTATCTACACATTTGAGAGCATGCAGGGGATGCTGCCTGAAGCCTGATCCATGCTGATGTCACCTGGGGACCTCTGCCATCCCAGCAGAATGATTCCATCTGCTGTGTCACTTTGATTTCCAGCAGCACACATGTGCTCTGGGCAGGTGGTACAGCCCTCCTGCAGCCACTCTGGATGGAGGCAAGACAATTCTAGGTACAGGGATATCTTGGGATTTTAATCTTTAGAAGTTATTTCTTTGGGCTTGCAGGCAACTAACAGCCCTCAATTTGTGAACAAGTTGCATGGCTGGTCCTGGCTGTGTCCCACCCCTCAGGGGCACAGAGCATTGCTGCTCCCTGGAGTCAGGCAGGCACCTTCACTGCTGAGATTGTCCAGGTTTTTTATGATGATTCACAACCAATCTTTCCTTTTCAGAGTCCTCTGACAAGTCTCTTTTCCTTCTACCATAATAACTTTCCAAGAGTGAGGGTTTCACGTGCTGGAATCCCACATGTGGGTGCCTGGTCTCTGCTGGATGGGGTTGGGCTCATGTCAGAAAGTGGCTTGGGGAAAATCTGGAGCTGATTTTTGGTATCAACACAGATGTCCATGGTGTGACATCCCTTGCAGATGGAACCCTTCCCTGGTCTTGTAGGGAAGATTTTATTTAGTTGTATCCTTCCCATTTTCCCTGATGGTATTTGTATCACCCCCTGCATTTATACTGCTCAGGTTTCACCTCAGCCCTCCCTCTCCCCCCACACATACTTGTTTGGGAATGTTGGGGCAATTGTTTGCTCACTGTATTGCATATTTCCACCTTGGCATTGGATCTTTGGTCCTTAGCCAAAGTAAGAAGTTAAAATGCCTGTCTAGTGTGTGAGAAGCCAACCTTGTCAGAGTTCCCCATAAGCAGCAGAAACTGATATCTTCAGGGAGAAAGGATTTAAAGCAGATTCCTCTGCAGTTTATTGAGGCAAGGGATGCTTTTCTTTAACTGTCACAGTTCCACACAAATTCTGAGACAGAGCTAGGACAACTTGAAATCCCTCATTATAGGCTTGACTTCATTCAAATATAACGTTGTGCTTAAGTATAAAGTCAGCTGCTGCTCTAAGGTACCACCAGCCATGGAGCCTCCTGTCTGTGCACCATGGCAGAGCTGTGTCTCTTTCCTCTGCAATGTTTCTATCTAGCTCAGGGTCCCAGGACCCCAAGGAGCTTCTCCCGAGGTCCCTCATGTCCCCATGGTCACAGACACTGGTGAGGCAGAGAAGGGAGGAAGGTGCAGATGAAAAACTGCCAAGGAAGAAAGGATGTGGTGGTGCATCTCACAACTGGAGAAAACCCAGGGAGCTTCTTGCTCTATGCAAGTGCCTCAAGTCTTGAATATTTATTTCTTTTCCTGACCCACCCTTCTTGGCCTTCCTCTGTGTCAAGTTCTGGCAGGTCTCTAAAGGCAGAGTTCACATGAGCAGGAAAGGACCTTCATACCAACCTGGGAAGGATGACCATATCAACTGGCACTCCTACATGTTGCTCCTGGGAACTGGTGGGGAAACATAAGCTGGAAGTGCCCTCTGGATGTGTGGATCCTCAGCACAGCATGAGCACTGCTGTTGGTCCCTCCTGAACCAGTCCACCCATAGTAATGAGCCCAGCAAAGAGGGGAAGCATTGCAGCAGTTTGGCCTGGAGGGCTGGAAATGTGGCTGCTGCAGCATGAAGCCTCCCTGTGCTGGGGGAGGCTGGGATCCTGCTGCTGAGCTATTTATTTAAGAAAAAAAATATTATCATTTCAGGCGTTGGCAGCATGGGGTGTATCAGCCATTGTATCAAAGATGTGGTTTTAATGCACTTTCCTCTGCTTAAATGCTATTTGCCTTCTCCTTCAGGCAATTGAATTTAAGAAAACTCTGGTTGCCCAGGTTTTGTTGAACAAATTGGTCCCTGCATACACAATTCCCAGGAGGAGCCAGCTCTGCAGAAACTCTGGGAGCTGTCACTTCAGTGCATGGCTGGGATGGACTGAACGGATTACCCAGCTCTGCATCGTCTGCTCTTTTATCTGTCTCAAAGCAATGGGAAGCCAGGAATAACCCCTCGGGGTTCCTCTGAGCCTGGCGGTTTCTGGAGCCCGGGGTCAGATGACTGTTATTGTAGCTAAAGGTGTTTAACCCCAATTGATTTTGACAAGCCCTATTAGCGAATCCCACAATTACTTATTGGGTTTGGAGAGGAACGCTGTCGATTTAAGGCTGGATGCTCTAACCTGAGTGCTGCTGACAGGATGCCATAGGTACCAAAGCTGTTCCTGCAGGAATTGATGGAAAAACTCCCCGTCAATCTTTGGGGCCGAATTCTGGCCCTTCCTCAGGGTCCAGCAGCTCTCAAGGGTATCAGAGTCAGCCCTAAAAATCAACAGGTTGGAATAAGATGTATGAAGCCCCCTACTCTGCAAAGTACAGACCATCCCTGGTTTGGGCTTTAAATAAGCCTCGTTTAGATCACAGCTGCCCACATCCCTGGGGAACCCTGCAGGAGCCATGGGGCTTGGTGCAAAGCATAGGAGTCCCTGCAGAGCTGCCCAGAACAGGCTGAGGGTTGTTTCTGCTCCCCTTCAAAACTGACCTGTCCCCCAGCCTGGTCCCCACTTGTGGAGCAGGGAGCTGAGGGGGCCGGGTACCTGTGGCTGCATGAGCAGAGGGAGACTGCTCAGCATCTCTGCATGCTCTGAACTGATGTTTATCCCATGGGCTTGAGTTCAGAGCCCCAAAGCCCTGCAGGCTGGAGCCGCTGCTGTGCAGGAAGAGAAACTGCCTGGAGACTTGTGTCTGTGAGAAATATCAAGTGATGAGTTCTCTGGGGCCCATATCCCAAAGACGCCTGAGATCATTTGGACGTGAATGGGAGTTATGTGCCTGAGTAATCTCAGAGGATCTGGGCTTAACAGCATTGCTGAATTATTTTTTTTTTTTTTTTTTAAATAATGCAGCAGCTGGGGAAATAAAAGCATGATCTAGAAAAAGGAAACCACTGCATTAGCCCAATATTTTAACGAAGGGCTATTGCTCTGCAGGTCAGGTGTAGGTGTGTGTAGTGGCAGGCAGCAGCCTGCTCATCACCCATCCCAGGCAGAGAAATGTGGCTGTCACACATGCAAATGCAATTTAGCCCAGAAATTGCTGTCGGGCAGGAGAGCAAACAGCCTCTTGGAAGCCCTGCAAGTTTCACACTTGCTTTTTGCTTCTCGGTTGCTTGGGGAAAGGAGTCACCCTCTCAGGGAAAACAAACAGCCAGCATCGCCTGCCTGGCCGGGGCTGGAGCGAGCGCCTGGAGACTGCCCCGAGTGCTCCGGGAGGCTTTGTAACAAACACCTTGTAAAACGCAAATATTTGAATAGCGACGTTCACGGCTAATGTGCCAGGTCGAGGAACAACTGCTTATGCTTTTTTGCCGGTTGTTTGAAACTTAAAGGGTGAACTTAAGGATTTTCCAGAGACAAAAGCGTTGAATACACTATTTACATACTCACCCTGCAGTTAGTGGACAGGATTATGAGCCATTTATTTAACAAAGAGACCCTAGTTAATCAGCAGTCTATTTATTGTTTCTTCATAATTTGGCAGTAATTCATAACTATGTCTTGTTTTTCATTATGGGCACAATTGCACTAAGTGTGCTTGCTCCCCATGTACCATCTCTGAATTTTATTTTCCCTTTGAAAATTGCTCATATTCTTAAATAAAGGATTATATTTAAATGGAAAATATTTATTTCAGATGATTGCTTTCAAAAGAACCAGTTTCTTGCCCCGTTTTGAGTTATTAAATTATTTTCTTTGTTTTACTGCAGGCTTTTTTAGCTCAGCCTCCGGAAACCTGGGCAACAGAGGCAGCTGTAGGTGTTGGAAAACACTTGGGGTCAACTTTGGTCATCGAAGTCCTGCATAACTGGGTCAGATCAATGAATGCCTAAAAGTAAGGACGATTTTTATGCTGCTTTTAAGGCTATTATTAGTTATCTGGCAATGTATCTCTGGTCTCTCTGCCTACCTGTGGGGTGTGAAAAAAGGCTGAAGTTGCTGTGCCTGCTCTTGACTCTGGTGGGGCCCAAGCCTGACTGAAGGGACTCCAGACTGGAGTTTGTCTTCCACCACAGGAGATCCCATGCCCTAGCCTGACATTGTGGTTTTCACCTGGAGATCCTGGAGCACTGAGATGCTTTTATCCCTCCTTGGGTACAGAAGTCATTCCTCCTTCTCCAGGTGCTTGTCTGACCTCTGGACTCTTGATTTCCAGTTGTGTGGGGACAATGGGGCTCTTTGGCTGCTCCCAGTGCCGGGCAGAGAGCTGAGGCAGCAGCATGGCCAGGGAGCCATTCCTGGGGTGTTCATTGCCAGCAGGGATCAGGCCATAGTGACCTGCAAAGTATTGTCTCTTCTCCCACCAACTGCAATATTCAGGGGAATGATGATACCAATGAGAACTCTTGGTGATGGCTGGGATAGAAACAAATTACTTTCCCAGTAGGAAAAGGTCATCTGTGAAACTTCATGGACAGTTCCCCCCACTTGTTGAACACCCCCTTCACTTGGCTTTTTTTCGTTTTTTAAAAATTTTATTATTATTATTATTTTGTGTGTGCAATTGCATGTCAGACCAAGTGCACTCAGAATGTGAGCAGGGTCTGATACAAGGAGGGTGAAATGAGATAATCCATGTTTTCATCATCCATAGGCCTCTCTTTTCACGGGCCGTGGGCCGTACTTTATTAGGCTGAGCAGCTCTGGGCCTGCAAGAAAGAGGAGCCCTTTCTCATCCCGATGAGAATAGTGCAGTGAATGGATTCCAAGTGTTTACTCAGCATTTGTCTCGTGGTTTATCAAAGGAATGAGGAGGAGGTGCCGACAGACCTTTTGTCCTGCTGATGTGTTATGACAATGTTCCATGAATATGCAGAATGGCAGAAGGGATTAGAGCCAGTACAATTCCCCTCCGGCGCTTTTTTTTCTTTTTCTGCCTTTTTTTTTTTTTTTTTTTTTTTTTTTTGCCTGGGATGTTCAGGGGTTTAAGAGTGACCTGCTCACAGTCAGGGCACTAAACATCAGATTTTCCTGCAGATAGGAGTGTAAAAATCCCACACTTGTCCAAAGCTGTTAGCATCTGACTTGAAGGTTGGGCTGTCTTAGTCACTCGCTACTCTTTATGAAATTTTGGCTGGCAGGAACTGCCTGGCTGAAAGCTTTGTGTTTTGGGAGACATGGAGATATTGGGGCATAATTAAAACTTGAGTCAATCAGTGACACGTGAAGCCCAGGGCTGGTGGGGATGTGGCCACTGCTCTCTGCTCTGCTGCTGTTGGCGTAGGCTGCCAGTGGTTCCTTGTTTTGTTTTCCTGTTGCTTCCCAGAGTTTGGGTGTGATTCAATAAACAGTGCAGACATCAGGTATCTTCATGTGCTGTTTCAGATGGACAGGTTAATGAGATGATGCTTGTACACACCTCTGAGGTGATGAAACTTATCTCTGTTTTCAGTGTGGGGTACAGTGGGATGGTGGAAGCAGACACGTTGTTCCACAGGTGTAAATCCAACTTTTGGTGTTACTGGCTCCTCATCTCTGAGCCGTGGCCAGCAGCTATCTGCTGGTAGAGGGGTTTTTTAAGTGCAATTAGGCGAAGATGTCCCATAGGAGAAGTGACTCTCCATTGGTTTCCTACATCCCAAGAATCTTTTCTGCCCTGCAGCTTAAATGTTCTGGTGGGGCGTTCGGCAGATACGTGAGGGGAATGATGACTTTGTGTCCATGTTGGGTTTTATCCAGGGAGGAAGGGTATTGGACATGCTCAGCACTGGTCTGATTCTTCTCTCATCCAAGCCCACAGACCAAACAGTTGAGAGCTGTTAAATCCACCTGAGATCTCCCCAACCAGAAGGCTGAAACTTACCTGTTCCGCCCTTGCCACATATGTGCATACTGCTCTTTTTGGCCCTTCTGGTCCTGCCTCTCTGTCTGGGATTTTGGTTGCCCTATGGAGTATCTGGGAGACATTTGGCCTGAGTCAGAAGAGAGGTGGGACATAGTCTAGTCTCTCATTGAGCCTGTGGGAATCACCCTGCCTGTGATGACCACATCTGCTGTGGGGACATCCAGTGAAGGCCATTGAGGAGAAATTGCTGTCATACCCTCCTGTGCAGGGATATTTGAGCAGTGGTGCTCTGAAGGTGGTCAAGGACACCAGGCTGCTCTGTTCCTGCCCCCTTGGAATATGTGCTGTGCAGGGCTGAGGTCTGGATCCTGTGTAGATCATCCCATGGCAGGCTTAACCTGTGGCTGCTGTTGCCACTGTTTTTCCCTGGAATGGGGGAGTTTCTTCACAAGCATCAACCTGAACAAGGCCTGTGAGACCCTCTGGGGCATCGAGTTTCTGTTTGCAGAATGAGGCATTTGCTGAGCAGGGGGTTGGCAGGTTTGTAATTTGAGTGTGTGCTGGGGAAAAAGGGAAGAGGCAGAGTCTCCTTTCAAGTCCTGGCACTGGCTGTGCAGAGGTACCTCCTGCTACTGTGGCATGTTTGCTCTCCTTGCTGCAGTCCCTCCCCACCCACCCGGGAACACAGGCAATAATTAGGTTAATGGATTTTGATGCAGTGATCCCAAACCTGACTCTTGGCTGGTGGCCCCATGACAGCAGCTGCCAATGGCTCCTGCTGATGGAGGATGTGTGCTCTGATTTGCTCCTGGAGAGAGTAAACTGGGGAAGTTCTTGATTGGTCTGTGAGGAAAAAGTGACTTCCTATCCCCAGAGGCCAAGGACTATTGTCCAGCCAGCAGTGACATCCCTTCTGTGGGGTCTGCTCAGCACTGGGGTGTGGTGATGATGCAGCTGATATGGGGGACCCGAGCCACCTCAGCCTTAGCTCTTAGGCCAGCCAAATTCTTGAGACTGGATTAAAAGGAAAGAGAGCATTTTACCCCATCTGCCAGCTCTCACCACCATTAGCAATGAGGATGATCTTCCTTTGACCTCTGGGGATGTGCATAAAAGACCACAGGTTATCCTTTGCAGTCTGGACTCCTCAGTTGTGTAAGGACTAAAGAAACCAAAAACAACTGAATGGGAATAAATCCTTCCCACTCTGAGAAATTCGTGATGAAAACACAGGGTTGGCAGCCCTGGGAAGAAGGCCAACCTTGGTCTCATGGCACATTTACAGCACAGACACCCCACTGCTGAAGCAGCCTTCCATTCTCTGCTCATCTTTTATCCTCTGGGATTATGTTGATGGCTGAAGGCTGCATCTGAGTCCCTTTTCCTTAGGGTTGGACTAAGCTTTGGAAGAACAGGGCCATGGCAGACACCAGCCTCTGGATTTTGTGGGGCAAAGCCATTAGGACCTGTTTGTAATGCCTAATTTTGTGGTGGAAGCTGCTGAACCCTCTGGTGGGAACGGCCATGCTGGTGGCACCCCATAATTCTTTCATCCTGGTGGCTAAGTACATATCTCAAATGTCTCTGTGTTGCTGTGCTGCTCATCTGGGGCTTGAGACAGTTTCTTTTACTTCCACTCCACCTGAATGTGTTTGGGCCTCTTAGGACTCCTTTTGTCGCTGATGATTTTTTATTTTTCTTTAGGAACTTTATGGCAGGATGTAAGTGCCCAGTTCTTGTTGGTTTGGATAGAAGCTGAATTTGTAACTTTTACAAACCTTTCCCAGACTCTTTATGCTGGAAAAATGATGATCAGATCCTTTTTTTTTTTTTTTTCTTTTGAGCTAGTCCCAGATTTGGCCCCGCTTCCTCTGTCTCACTCTGCCTCGATTTCCCTCCCTGTGAGGTCGGGGACAAGCTGCCCCTTTTTAATCTTTCCGGTCTATGAAGATTTGCCATGCCTGCTGAGAAAAATACAAGGCAAGAAAATTCGTGCCAAGTTTGTGCACTCCAAGTTCGGTGTACAGAAAATGGATAATATTCAGTCCTCTGATCATCTTCCAAACAAGAGTGTGTAGTGCAGCAAACTGCCTGAGAAAGGGAAAGGAAGCAGGTGATGCTAAATTTTGCCTCCTGACTTGTTCTGTGCCTGCATAAATCTGTATCTGCACTTTAATGTCCTGGAGACCTCCAGGATAATTGCATGTTATTTTGAAGAGGATTTCTTCCTGTAGCACTGAAGGATGGCACTTCCTGCCCGGCCCCCACCACGAAGCTTTGCTCGGGTATTTAATTCAACATTTATTCTGCAAAGACAAAGCGTATTCTTGGTCATCCCTAGGAGAGAAATCCCTCCCTTCCCCTGACATTCCATGTCTCAGGTCTCAGTCAAACATCACAGATGGCCTCCTCAACACTGACACTTCTCCTTAAGCCCATCAGATGGAGCAGGCAGACAAAAAGGTGAGATTAAATGCTGAAGATCTTGTTGCAGTGGAAAAATAGAGATCTTCTGCTCCTTTACCACATGTTTTTCATTCAGAAAACTTGAGTAGCCTGTTATTCACCCATTCCTATTCAAAAGCTAAATTATGAAAGTTAAGCCACTAGCTCCACCCTACAGAATAATGAAAATCTTTCTCATACAGACAAAAACTAAATGTATGCACTATATAACACTATGTATGGAGGGAAAGCCTCTAGAGATACCAGAGAGGCGTCTGCAAAGTAAGATACTCGGTTCCATCAGAGAGTATTTGGATGGTGGCTGTGAGGATGTCACTGCCTTGCTGCTTTGCTTCAGATGAGTCAGTCCTTCATGCTCTACTTGCATTAAGAAATGGGCAAAATAATTTCTGACCTTTCCCCAAGGGCATATTGGACTGGACATTTTTTAAAGAAGGGTTCTTGTTTCTGATATTGTGATGTCTCCAGTCCTTGCTCAAAGGCCTTCCTTGAGGCTGAGATAATGTGAAGGCAGAGCTGTGCATCCTACTCAGCAGATAAGGAAGGTCAGTGTCTGTTTTTGCACCTATCCTCTTGGATAACCAGGATCTGAGCCAGATTTCAAGACCAAATCCATCTCCCTCATTGTTTATACTCAGGGTGGCACTACCAGATGGGGTTGGCCTCCTTGCTAACCTTCTAAATGGACCCTGAGACCACCACCTGGATGCTGCTGCCTCCCTGCATCAAATACTGCCTGTGAGACAGATTCCCATCTCAGCTGGAGGACTCGAGTGTCCACAGCATTCCCGAAGTGGCAGATGGAAATTAACTAAACTTCTGTATACCCCCAAATTAAAGAAATGCCTGTATTGATTCTCCCAGCCCCAAGCAGCAGCAACACGAAGGGATGGTTTTAGCTGGAAGGAATGTGAGGCAAATGCTGTGATTCATACTTGTCCAGTCTGATCTGAGTCTGAGTCATCTCTCTCCCCTCCTCACTAGGAAATGATGTGATGAACTCCAGTCTGTCATGGCTGGAGACTTTTCCTGTACCACATGCACTTTGAAGTCATTGCACAGAATCTTAGAATTTGGTCATTTGTGGAGTGGTCTTAAAGGCATATCAGGTTGTCACAACCTCAGCCAGCTTCTCCACCAACACAGATATGTGGGAAGCTCTTTCCATTTGGGACTGAAGGGCAGGGCAGTGGCCAGGTGTGAAGATCTCTGCTCTTCTTCCCCCCAGGATCACCATTTCATGGCTTCGCCTCCGTGTTCTGCTCCATCCCCACCACCTCATGAGACCCTCCATTCACTTGGTCCCACCACCTTATGGAGTGCCCTGTCCCTCTTGCTGAGCTTAGTGTCCCCCCTGCACTACCCAGGAGGGGCTTCCCAGAGGTGCCTAACTGGGCTGGGGGGATTAGGGAGTCTTTGTTTCAAAAGCATTTTTAAGTGGTGAGAAGAAAAACAACCTGCAGGTCCGGCTGCAGGCAGATCAGGCTGAAGGTACAAGACAGGAGGGAAATTTCTCATGACAGAGGTGTGCTCCTGGCCTGAGGGGAGGGAAGAGGCTATTATGGTTGGAGTCAATGAAATCACTGCTGGCAGGAGCATTAAACAGAGGAAAAAGAGAGTGGATAGTGAGCCAGCAAAGTGGGATTTTAACCATCTGCCCAGGCTTGCACCTAATTGGTCTGGTAGTTGGAAGGAAGTAGAAAATCAACAAGGAAAAGGAAAAGTTTTGCACTGAAGTCCTTGCCTAGGAGCTCTGGTGTGCAGCATCTGGGGCACTTGGGCATCAGTTCCTTGATTTCATTGACAAACCTGAGCCTCAGCAGGCTTGGGGAGCTGGCTGGGGACAGGGTTTGGACAGGAGAAAAACCTTTCATGTGGGAGCTAGGAAGCAGTGGCAAGAGGCAGAACTTCCCGTGTGGGGAAGATTTGGGATAATGTATGGAATCAAGGGGAGGGAAATAGTGTGGCAATGAACAGAACACTCCTGCTGCAGTGCCCCTGTCCAGGCTCTTTTCCTGCCAGTTTCTGTTCATTCTTGTGATCCTGAGATAGATTTGTGCCCTGCTTGAAACTGCAGGTTGGTAGGGCAGCTTTACCAAGAGAGTTTTTTGACAAATGCTGTAGTTGTACTACAATGATGAAGCCCCTTTGGGTTTCTATAGTATTTAATATTGCTTTATAAAGCCAAATAATTAAATATTATTTACTAACCCTGCGCATTTGCTCTTCTTAGTGTCTTGAAGCTACCAGGCAGGACATCTGAGAAACCAGTGAGAGGGACCAGTTCAGCCTGGCCCTTGTGAGTGGCCTCCTCTTAGGCTTGGGTTCTGGCCATGAGGAATGGATCTGGGGCAGAAATTTAAGAAGTATTTTGTTCCAGGAAGAGGGAAAATGAAATATTTATTCACCCCAAATATTGACGTTTGTCTTGAGCAAAAAAAGCAGCAAAGTTTACAATAGTGAAATCTCTAAAACTCCATACCACAATTTGTTTCCCATGGGTTTCAATAGCTGAAGTCCCCTGTAATATTTTTCTGTTTTCTTTCAAATTTGAATAAAAATATGCTTCTGTTAGGAATATTATTTTTTAATAAACAGACAACAACAAAAAAAAAAAGCAGGGTTTTTTTCCTCCTACCCCCTTTTTTCTATAGGAATAAAATTAAACTTAAAAAATACTACATCAAAATGAACTTGAGAAAGAAAATCTAAACTGGTTGTAGTGGGGAAAAAACCCAAAACTTGCCCACAAAGGTGAAGAATAGTTAAAAAGTTTCTTTCTCTAGAATTTTTTTCCCTGTTGTTCCACAGTTTTTGTACATGCTTTCACCTATACTTTTTGTGAAGAAATTATTTTGTCTGGACCTTACTGGGCAGTTGCCTACAAATACATAAGTGACTCAAAGAGTTAGTTCTCAGGAAGAATTTATTTGCTTTGGTTATCAGTTTCCTGCATCTTGAAGAAATGGAATAGGTCAGGAAGGGTGTTTAGTCATGGCTCCTTTGATCCCAGCCCTTGCCTGGTGTCCTGGGTTGGTTTTTGCATGGCTGCTGGTCCTGAGCAGCATGGTGGCCTCACTCCTGGGCATGTGCTGTGCTCACAAGCCACAGAGTGGATCCTCCAGGTGTGCTGTTTGCTCTCATTGCTCTTCTCCCCTGAGAGCGGCACTCCATGAGGGAAATGTCCCAGGAGCAGAGGATTTCTCACACACTCCCAAGATGTCATCACCTCATGGAAATTTGCTGAGCTCCTGTGTGGCTCTCCTTGGTGCTGCCAAGAAATGGGACAAGAGGCAATGAGCAGAAAATGATGAACAGGGAATTCCACCTGAACATGAGCAAGAACTCCTTTACTGTGTGAGTGGCTGGGCACTGGAACAGGTTGCCCAGAGATGGTGTGGAGTCTCCCTTACTGAAGACATTTAGGAATTGTCTGGATGTAATCCTGTGCTCTGGGATGATTCTACTTGGGCAGGGAGGTGGGACCAGATGACTACAGTGGTCTCTTCCAGGCTGCCCCATTCCCTGATTGTGTGGGCAATGTCATTCACCTTCTGATGGCAAAGCCTTCCCACTGCACAGTGTACCTGTGGCAGGACGCTGCCTCAAGACTCTTTCAATGGTCTCCATCTGGGAATTTGGAGCATGGATGGATTCAGACATGGGTACACAGAGGGTGGGAATGGGCTCAAGTGTTATGTCAGGGCAGTGCTGCTCCTACAGCTTTCAGCTAAGGAAGCACCTGAACATTTGTTTGTTGGTAAGTGATGGGGTAATTCAGGGCCATCCTAAGAGCACCATCAGCAGGTTTTGTGTCATTGAAGCAGGGGCCACTGCTGGCTTTGAGGCTGGAGGGTGCCTTGGATTGTTCACTGTGGAATTTCTAGGGAGAGAAAGCAGAGTTTTCAGAGCTCCCACTCCCTCTTTTTCCCTGCACACCCTAGGGAGACTGAGAAACAGATGATCACTTCGCAGGAAGTCAGAGGGCTCTGTGAACAGCTATGATCCAAATGCAACAGTGCCCAGTGCAGACATCCAGGCAATTGTTTTACTCAGGACAGGTCTCTCAGCATGGCCACAATAAAGATCATGAACCTTCCACCCAGGTATCCCCACACTGCATGTGGCTTAGCAGAGATTGTTTTATTTGGGGGGAAGAAAACGCACATTTTTCTAATCCACATGATTGCCAAGTGTAGCTTGCATATGTAGCCGGGGTACCACAGATGCAGTGCCTGCCTGCGTGCATGGGGGGCTTAAAACAGAAGCTGGCTGAGGGTGCACAGCCCCACTTCTCTGCAGTGAAACAAGCTTATCTTTGCTATAAAGTGAGTTATGTGTACAACATTTCTAGAGGAAGCTGCAGCTCCAGTGTAAAACAGTGCAGGAGCTGGAGGTTGAAATCCCTCTATGTACTCAGGATGAACTGATGCAGAAGGCAGAAGATGCTGGCAAAACTTACACTTGCTTAGTAAATGTGATTTAATCCCTTCTCATCACCTCATTTTAAAGAGAGTTCCAGATCATATTTGTTTGGTAGCCACTTTTATTATTGTCTTCCACTTTTTAATAATTGATCTGAGCCAAAGAGCATCCTAAGTGAGAAAGCAGATGTGGGAATCAGAGTCTGTGTTCTGGCCTTCCTTGTTCCGTGGTAAAACACAGCTTCCTGTCTGTGTGCTCCTGCCCACCTCCATCCTGCTGTTTTATCTGTCTGTCAAAGCTAAAACTCAACACACTGGAGTTGAGAGCAGTTTGAATGGTCCCATCAGCTTTAAAGTAACCAGCTAGAGTCTGAGCCAACCCACAGCTCTACACGGGGCCAGGGCTTCTCCCTCTGTGTGTAAAATGAGATCAGGGCCTGGGACTATAAACACTTAGAGCAGTTGGATCTTCACAGCCCATTGTCCAGATGAGATGTCTCTTCCTTTGCTACATCTGATCTCAGGTGCAGGCAGCTCCAGATCTGCCATACTGGTGAGTTTTCTTTTTCAACTCATTTTCAGTTGTTTAGAAAAAATGTTTTTAAAAAAACAAGAAAACCTAAACAAAAAACCAAACAAGTGGAAGAAAGTGAGTGTTAAATAAGGGCTGTTTGATATGATTGAGAAAAGCAGTTCCTTCTTTGCACTCCATGACCCTTTTCCCCTCAATTCCATTCTTGCCAAATGAGAATACATTAAAATCCTTGCACCAACGTGAAAATCTCACCAGTTAATGTTTGCAAAGCTGAAGGTTTCCGTCTCCCCCAGGTGGGTAACTTTGTGTAGTCTAGAGTGATCTTTAGTGACTTCCTTCTTGGATATCTCTCTAGTGAGTGGAAAAGTCAGATCTTCTGTCTGAAATTAACCACGTCCATTCAGATACTTGTTTGATTTAGATGTGCATGTCAGGAGAAATATGAATTTTCCATTCTTTTTCCCCTTGGCTCTCATAAGGTGAATGTATGGTCCCAGCCATGCCTTTTACTTGCTTTCCTCCCTGAATGTCTGTGTCTGGAGAAAGACACCTTTCTCCAAGGCTGTTTCACCCTTTTTTACCTGCTCTCTGTCCTCCAACCAGTTCCTATTATCCTCATTTGGCAGAATGGAAACTGAGGTAGTTAGCCTCAAACAGCACAGGTCTGTGTCAGATCAGGACTGGACCCACACTTCCCTGTGTGAGCCCTGGAGAGTGAAAGAAGATTCACAACCTATCTGCAGGAAAAATAGAGCATGACCAAAACCACATGCAGGCACAAGAAGTGGTATGAGCAACGGTGGGAGATAACCTGAATGGTGAATTTAAAACCACTAGCAAATGCTTAAAGGAAAGGGCTGAATACTCTTCTCCAAAACGTTAGATGGCTTTTTAGTTTAGAAAAGAAGGTGGGAGGATGATAGGACTCAGTCAAGCTCACCTGCTTGCCTCTGTGGAAAAGGCCTTTCATTGTGCCTTGCTCTTGGAAATACTTTCACACAAGTTGCAAAGTTGAAGACTTCAAGTTTCACTCCAGCGGGACATATGAAGGGATCTGCCACTGTAGTCATGGTACTTTTCCATCTGTGTCCCCAGGGCACGGACACAGAGCTATGCCTAAAGCTGTGAGCTGGTTATAAAAGTTCCCCCCAGCTTCTCCAGCCCACCCTTAAGCAGCAGCTTCCTTCTCTGCTCTGGGCCAGGCATTTGGCTTAGAGGTGGCTTTCAGGAGCAATGCGTGAGCACAGTGTGGAAGCTCACAGTTGTTTTGGTGCTGCTCAAGCAGCCAGCAGCCCCTCAGCCCGGCAGTGATACACCGAGGATGAGAGGCTGCAGTTCTGCCCAGCCAACTCGCTCTGGGGAACTGAAGAGGTTTTCCTGAAACCCAGTAGGGAATTCTGAGACTGGTGTCTTCCTTCAGCTTTATACTCTCTGCAGTGATAAAGAGACCCTTATTTGCCCTGTCCAAAGTGCCGTCCCTGTCCCGCATCCTTTTGCCCACACTCTGGGCAGCTCTGAGCTCTGTGAACCATTTACCTTTCTCCTGGGAAAATAAAAAAAACCACACTTTTCCCAGGATTTCCTTACCTAGGAGGTCTCACCGAGCTGCAAAGTAACTAAACCGAGGGGCTTGGTTCTGGAGAGAGCCCGTGGCTCTTGCCAGCGCTGAGTTGGGGCTACCTCTGAGCGCTTTTCACGGGAAGAAGACAACGAAATCCAAGCGCAGGAGGGGTCGCGGAGGGAGGTTACCTGCTCTACTGCTGGGGGCTGGCAGCAGTAGCAAACTCGCCCCAGGCTGGCCGTCGGGATTCATTTTATTTGTTTTTTCTCCGGGGAGGAAGCAGCAGTTCCGAGCAAAGCGAAGCGCCGCGGAGAAGGGCCGGGAGGAGAGGCGGCCGCAGCGCTGGCCCCGGGACCCCCGGGGGAGGGACCGCTCGGGGGCATGGCTATGGAAGGAACCCCAGGAGAGGCTGGGGGATTTAGCCGTGGGAGCCGGGACCCCTCCCCGGGGGCCTCCTCCTCCCGCCGGGGGAGAGGGGCCGGGTGGGCCGGCACCGCACGCCCCTCCGGGGGGGCGACAGCCCTATATATTGCCAAGCGGCTCGGGACCGGCCTCCCCATCGCAGGGAGCTGCTGCCGAACCTGCCCCCCTCCCCTTCCCCTCCCTCTCCCCTTCCCCTCCCCTCGGGGGGGCTCTTTCTCCCGCCGCTCCCCCCCATCCTCCGAGGAGGAGGAAGGCGAGGGCCGTATATGAACGCGGCCGGCTTCCCCTGCCTGCGAGGCATGTGCACTCTGCCGGCTCCCAGCCCCGCCGCCGCGGCCAGCCCCGGCTCCCCCGGGCCGGCGCGGGGGTCTCCGCAGGCGCCGCCGGTGAAGCCGGAGCCGCGGGGCTCTGGGAGCAGCCCGGCCCCGCCGCCGCCGCCCGAGGAGCCGCCGCCTCCCGCCGGGGGCCGCCGAAGGAAGCGGCCGGTGCAGCGGGGCAAGCCCCCGTACTCCTACATCGCCCTCATCGCCATGGCCATCGCCAACGCCGCCGAGAGGAAGCTCACCTTGGGGGGCATCTACAAGTTCATCACCGAGCGTTTCCCCTTCTACCGGGAGAACCCAAAGAAGTGGCAGAACAGCATCCGCCACAACCTCACCCTCAACGACTGCTTCGTTAAGATTCCCCGGGAGCCCGGACATCCCGGCAAGGGCAACTACTGGACACTGGATCCGGCTGCAGAGGACATGTTCGACAACGGGAGCTTCCTGCGCCGGAGGAAGCGCTTCAAGCGCACCGACATCACCACCTACCCCGGCTACATGCAGAACTCCAGCGCCTTCACGCCCCCGCCCGCCGGGCGCCCCACGGCACCCACAGCGCCCTACCCCAATGCCCTCTGCTCGCCCGGCTACGGCCCGCAGCTCTCCAGCAGCGTTTTCCACCCCTACGCGGCCGGGGCAGCACCGCCGGCACAGCATCCCAGGATGTTCAGCATCGACAGCCTCATCAGCGGGCAGCAGGCCCTGCAACCCTCGCCGCCCTCCGAGCTGGGCCACCCATCGCTGGGCTTGCCCGGAGCCGAGCTGGCTCCTGCCTGCTCTGCCGGCAGTTCCGAGCCTCCCTGCTTCCAGGCACAGCCTGTCAGCCCCGGCTTGTTGGGCCGGGCCGGCCCCAACTCCCTGGCGTACCCCTACGCCGCCTCGCCCCCGCACCTGCCCGTGGCTCAGGGCAGCTACTCGCCCAGCAGCCCGCAGCTCTACGGGGCTCCCAACAGACTGGCCCTGCCGGCCATGCGGCCCCCGGCCTGTGCCGAGCACGGCGAGCAGCTGCTGGGGCTCTCCGCCTCACCCCTCGGCCAGTTCGGCTCCAGCAACACCTACATGAGGCAGCCCAACTTCCCCGCCGGCCTGGAGCGGTACATGTGATGGGGCCGACGGGGCCTGGCTGCACATCTCCGGGCTCTCACGAGCGCCTCTGGACAAGCGGACTTCTCCCTCCCGTGGGGGTCAGCTGGGATGGAGCCAGGGGTCCCCGGCCCCCGGCTGTGTGCAGACACACACGTGTGCGAGGGCTCCGCTCCTCTCTCGCTCAGCTTATTCTGGAGCGGAGGCACGGTGATCTGTTCATCTGCTCCGTTCCTTCCCGGAAAAGGTGTTCTCTGGCTGCATCTGCCAGGCAGGGCTTCCCACCCTTGCCCTTGTGCCCAGCCTGGCCCCGGGGATGCCACCTGCAGCAGGGCACCCCGGGGCACCCCCAGGGCGAGCAGGAGCACACTCAGGAGGTGGGTGCATGGTGGAATATGCAGGAACTCTCTCTCAAATGGGCTTTCTCCTCTCTTCCCTGAGTGCCTCCCGCATAACTGGAATGAAAGTTATCAACCCCCCCCCCCCAACCCACTAAACAAGTTCACTGGATTTTAAATGAATATTTAAGATGTTTATAATTTCCTTTCCCTGTAGGAAAAGAAACCTCAACTTGACTACTTCTTTTTACTATTTTTAAAAATTACTTTTATTGTTAGAAAGGACTTTTTTAAAATAAAGCTTTTTCTTCCAATATGACCAGTGCTGCTGTTCCTCTGGCTCTGGATGGATCTTGGCAAGAGGAAATTATAGTCTTGTAACTGGTGGGAGATGGATTCGTGCTGCTGTTGTGACACGGCTACGTCTTACAATTTTAGTGACACTTCTTAAAACTCTCTATTTTATTGTGATTTTCTTAAAACCAAATGGTAATTCCTACAAGGGTAGCCCATGCAGCTCTTACCAGACTTGATAGTTTCCATTTATATAGGGAGAATGCGTCTTCCCTCCAAGGAATCCCTTGCAGGTGAAATTCTGATTTAGCCCATCAAATTAGGAGATCACAGTTTTTCTTCCTAGCAACAAAATAAATTAAAATTCTAACCTCTTCACTGGCTGAGCTGCTGCTATTTATTTGCAAGACTCACAGTCAGACCACCTGACAAGGTTTGAAGAGAGAATTCCCCACCCGAAGATTTAGATTTATTTTTTTAATTTAAACATCCTTTGGGTAAAAGTGCCAAGCTAGGATTTCTGTCTTTTTTTCCATGGTGTCTTGTGAAGCAGAGCAGTTTTCTGTAGTCGCTATTGCATTTTCCCCTCTAAGGAGTTGGAAATCATCTGATCTTCGGTGTAAAACACCATCTCATTCCCCAAGTGCTGGGCATGATCAAAAGCTGGCGTGCTGGCAGGTACCCATGGAATCAGCTTTTGCCCGCAGCTTGGGACCTTGTGGCTTTTCATTCTTTCATTCTGCGTGCTCCACAGAAATGGAGAGTGGGTTTAGTACAAGAGTGGAGGGAAGAAAATGTTTTTTTCTTCTTGGTTTCCTTAAAATTTGGCCTCCATCTGTCTCCAAAAACTGGTCTGCTGTCTTCAGCTGAGTTGCTGAGTGCTGAGCCTCCTCTCTGGTCCTTCCAGCTTCACCCTTTCAGCTTTCACACTGGTCCCAGCAGCAGCTCCTGCGCTTTTCCCTCAGCAGTAACCCTGCTCAGGAAGTGCATTGTGAAAGAACTTATCCCTTGAAATACTTTTTCTCTCACGATATCTGAAGGCAGACATCTTCTGTCTAATGGAAACTTGCAACGTGCCCACGCCTGCCTGTGACATACTGCCTGCAGAGATCACTGAGGGGGGTGCTGAAATAATCACTTGCAAGGACAGTCAGCAGAAAGGACATTTGTCATAGCTCACATTCATTCCCAGGGCCCGATCCTACAATGTTTTGCTAACAAAAGAACTTTTGAAATCTTGCCTAAGTACCCAGGGTGTCAGAGCCAGACATGTGCAGAAGCACTGGGTCTGCCAGCTGATGGGGCTGTGACTCCGCTGGGTTTGCACCCTGAGCAGGAGGGCTGCTGAGGCAGGGCAGAACCAGGTACTGACATGAAATAAAAACAATATTGGCTGTAGGGGGTGGGCAGGAGATGCTGTGGTTCTGCCTTGGTGGGATGCCCTGGGAAGACCTGGCCAAGCCATGACAACTCAGACCAAGCTGAATCCCCAGTCACCTCGGAGACTTGCAGCAGCTGGGAGCTGGTGTTGGAAAAGGCTTTCCAAGTTCCTGGTGTCTCTGAGTGTTAACTCAGGTGCTGGCAGAGCCATGAGGGCTAGGCTGAAGGGGGCTGGGCTGTGACTTTCTCCTGTCCCTCAGCTGCCTTTGTCCCCCTGCTATGCGGCTTTCTGGAGTGAGGCATCCAGCTCCAGATTTAGGGATGTGTCTGCAAGAAATCCTTCCCACCCCTGTGGGAGAGTGCAAGAGGGATCTCTTCAGCCAAGGCAGCTCTGGTGTGAAATGAATTACCACTGGGGACTGACTCCCCCAAAACCTGGCTTGGAGAGAGCGATGACCCTATCCTGGTGTGCTGGGACAACCCCTGGTGGGCAGCACTGGGTTGCACATCTTCCCTGGTATATCCCTGCCTGCCAGACAGCCCCAGCACAGAGCCCCCTGCAAGCATCAATAAACCACCCTCACCGCGGGCCTTACACTGCCAAACAGCTGGAAAACAGGGGGAACAAACTCTTTTCCTCTTTTTCCTGTAGATATTAATCCTCACATGCACAAAACTCTGGCAACTTGTATTGTGATTGTCATTAAACTAATGCCTTAAGAGTGTCTTCTTGGTTAAGTTAATGTATCCCAACGAGGCTTTTAAGCTTCCATTTCAAAGCTTTGTTTACAGTTAGGGTGAATCTAGCAAATGAGTAGGATTAAGGTGTCATGTAAAGCATGAGCCTTGCTGGGACAGAGTAGTTTTAAGCTTTGCAAAATTTATACCTGGGCTCTTCATCAGTTTTAGTGTCTTTTCGATGTCCCTGTTTAGTGAATAAGAGGGATTTAAATGAAACAGGAGTAATTATCACTCAGATTTCAGCTGTGAAACCAAGTCTCCTTTGAAATCCTCCTCTCTTTATTTAGGGAGTTTAGGGACTATTATGTAATGACAGTTGCAACAATCTCGAGCTCACACAAAAGACAGAGGCAAAACTTTCTGTGCTCTCTGGGATTGTGGAAAGAATGTTGTACCTCAGGGTGATGGCAAGAAGTACTCTGGACTTCCCCGTGGTGGGGAGAGCCATGTCCCGAGCCTGTGAGATGCTGATGGCGGAGGCGGAATTGAGCCTGAGCACCAAAGAGATTTAGTGGTGATCTGGGATATCTTCTCTGACTTCTCAGGGAATAACTCTTTGCAAACCAGGCTGGTTTCAGATAACTCAGGCTGCACGTTCAGAAACACACAGCCAAAACGAGCTACCACTTTAAAAATATGTTTGTTTTTCACGGGGAAACTTTGGCTATGCAGGGAGGACTGACTGAGCTGCCGTGTCTGTCTGCGTGCAACAGCATTCTGCACTACCTTCCTGCTGCTTCCAACAGGTTCAAACAAGCAGCAATAAATGTTCTTTCCAGATTATATTCCTAAACTATAAATAGTGTTTTCCACCCTGTTACAAACAAACAAAGCACTAGCTGAAATTTTAGTTGAAACACATTTCCTGAAGAACTTATCAGTCCCTCTGGTAGTGTTGGGTTTTTTCTGGGTGCTGCCAGCTGTTCACTGACAGTCTCAGTGCTTGAAATGTTTTACTATAACTTGCTGTTATTCTATGCAATACTTTGCCCTTTGCAAACACACAGCCTGAAGACGTTCAGTGGTATTTCTTGGAGGTCGAGACTGAGTTAGTAAAGTCAGACAGTGATGGAGAATTGGGCAGTGGGTGCAGTGGGACAGGCTGAGATTGGCCTTGCCGGGTGATAACGAGTTTTTAACAAATTAGCATCTGGGAGTCAGCGCTGCCCAAGCTCTGAGCTACATCTCAGGGTGTCGGGGGTCTATCACCAGTGCTGCTATGTTATGTTTAGATCCTTTACATTAGCAAAATTCCTATGAGGACAGGAGCAGGCGATGGAGCCGCTGTGTTTGTACGGGGCAAGAGCAACGCTGCGCTGCCCTCCGCCGCTTCACTCCACGGGTGGCAGGGGCGAGGTGGCCCGAGTGACAGCCAGCGTGCTCAGGCCAACACTGACCTCCAGTGGAAAGCCCTGGGAAGCCGCTCCCGGTTCCCGGGGGGGTGGTCAGCACGTACCGGCAGCACCCCGGCCTTTGAGGTCCTGTTCACGCTGGCAGGGATCAGGACGTCGCGGAGTTTTGGGGTACGGTCGGGATCAGACACCGTGAAGTTTGTTCAGGGAGGGTGGTTATGAAACACAGTGGGCTGGATACAATTGCCGGGCTTAAAACACTTTTTAAGGGAAGATTTTTTTAAGGGAAGGTGTTTCAAAGGGAAAGGATTTCTCTGGCTATACCTTCTTTTACCCCTTTCCTAAGCCATCGCTGGGCACAAGATACAGGATTGGGCTATGTTGGCTGTCCCTGCAGCTCCTCTCCCTAGAGTGAAAATAGGGAAACGAGTGGAAGCACAATGAGAATCTGCGCCCCTGATGGAAGGGGAGGGGTTGGTGATGACAGATCACTCCTCTGCAGCAGCCAGTCTCATTGGCAGCCTGACTTTGTGCTTGAAATGTGCCACACGATTGTTTAATGGCAGAGCTGGGGGCTGTCCTGGCTCTTAACAGCACCCAAAGTACCAGGCAAAGCAGCAGAGCCTGAGCACTGGCAGCACAACACCTACAGGCTCTTGGGAGAGATCCGGGGTGCAGTCATTTCACAGCCTTTGTACCGTGGTTGCTGAAGTGCTTACACTGCAGCAGCTGGGTTTAAGAATGTAATGAATCAACTGTGACATCCCAGCACCAGCAAGCAGCTCTGGCTTGTGGTAGCTCAGGGTGCTGCATGGAGAAAAGGTCCACCTGAGCCACTTACACCTGTGCCTGGGAAAAGTTCATTTTCCATTTGCTTCAGCACTGCTGAGCCAAAGGCAGCAAGGCATGACCTCTGCAGAGAATGGGCCTGATGGTCTCAAATATTTTGTGTGCTTTCCATCTGCTCCAGGGTCATCTCATCTTGGTTTTACAATTCTCCTGCTAATCTGGTGTTGGAAACCAAATCAAATCTGTAGATCCATTTTCAGGAGATTTCAAGTGATCTAATCTGGCTGGAGCAAATGGACCTCAAAAAGTACAAAATTGTCCAAGCTGACTGACCACCCTGGCTCTTTGCTCAGAGCAGGCCATGGGTTTCAGAAGAGAAATTAGCTCACCTGTGCAGGTCAGGCCAACCGGGGTCTTTGTTATACCCTTTTCTCTGCTTGAAAGATAGGAGTCTGAGTAAAGCTGAGGGCACTCTGCTGTGCCTCATTGTTTTCAGTTTCAGAAAGATGCTTATACGAGGCTGTAACTCCCTCCCAAGAGCATCCCATCCAGCGCTCCTCTGTAACAGAGATGTGTTTACCCATGGGAAAACAGGAGGCTGCCAAACCAATCTGAACCAGACCTCTTCACCCTCAAGAAATCACAAGTTTTGCCATCCCAAAGATACAATTAGGAGGGAGCATTTACTTGCCAGACTCCAAACGCATCCCAGCAGAGCTTCGTGTTCCCTAGAGATGGCTGTACTGGCCACTCGGTCAAGATGCTCCAGTCAGGTCACCATGGAAGCGATGGGAATTGGAGTGGGGTGTGGTTTTGGCTCCTGCACTGTGGGCAGCACCCACGAGGTGGCAGCCAGGTGACACCCAGGCCAGGCCCTGTGACCCACCCTCAGCTCTCCTGCCCGGACCCCACCAGCCGCACAGCCTCTCCAAGCAGCATTTGCCCCTCCATGGTTACTTATTGTTAGGTTTTCCACAGTGCTGGTTTAAGCACGTATCCATCCTCCCCCGGCTCGAAGCCCTTTCTTTCCAGGCTGTCTGCTGCTTGGATTCTCCTCGAGCTGATGCTCACCCTCTAAGTATAATTGCAATACAAAGTAGTTTCAGAATAGCGTGCAATAGTGGCTAATTATTTGGAACAATTATACATAACAAAGACAGAGCCAAGCAGCAAGAGGGCTTAATTGTCTGGCCAAGCATGAAATAGCACAGGATTATCGCTCACAGGGGGAGGGGAGGCAACAGAGGAGAATTGCCCCATAGAATAGGCAAGAATCCAGTCTGCTCTGGAAGACAAAGTTTATTGAAGAACTTGAAAATTCCCTGTTGAAGCATCTTCTGAGATGGCAGAGAAGACATGAAAAGGAGAATGACCCAGAATATGGGCTTAAGGCACAAATCCCTCCACTGACAGACTCCAGGCCTACAGGCGCTTAAGAACATGCTTAAATTTTAAGCACATGAATAGTCCCCTTTGACGGCTCACGTGCTTAGAGTTAAGCTCAGGCATAAGTGTTTGTAGGATCGGTTCCCAGATTTTTATTGCAACTAGGCTCTTCTCAGTAATGACAGGAAATAAGAGATGTATAAAGTGCACAAGCTCCCAGGGCACTGCCATGAAACCCTTTGCTCCATGTGAGTGACAAGAACCTGCCATGAGCCGCAGCAACATCCACACCTTCCCTCTCTGCCATGGAGCTGGGGGACAGAACGGCTGTGCAGTGGTGAGAGCAGCATCTCCAAGTCATGAGTGGAGCCTGAGAGTCCATAGAGGTGGGTAGAAGGTGAGGAGATTGCAAAATGGAAAAAAGATCTCCATCAAAACCTAAAAAGTGCTGCGGGTGTTGCTGGAGTTCAGCCTTGCTTGAGTGTACCAAAAAGCAATGTCTTGGACAGCTTCTGAGATGGTGTGGAAAATGAGGATAATTTTCAGTAAAAGTGATGAAATATGTATATATATTAAAAAATTGTGCAGAATATGAACAAATCAATGCAATAGCAGCTCCTCTACAAATAATCCCTGCTTAGGCATGCAGCTGTTTTTTCTGCAGAATAAGGTTTCTCTAGAGTGAGATTTTCTCTGCTCTTTCTCTGTCTCTGAAGGTTTGGTTTTTGCAAGGCTTCCCATTTTTACAAGACAGCTACGTGCTGGGGAGTAGCACTTGTCCCTCTGCTTGAATCTAGATCACTGTTTTTCAGTTGTCTGGAAGAATTTGTTTTTATCAGTGGGACAACAGCCTTGTGCTGGTGACTGCATATGTGCTACAGTAGTGGTGGTAGAAAAAGTGAAAGGTGTGGGATACAGATGCTGTGAGCTTCAGTGGGCTGACTGAGGACAGGACCTATGGGTGTCCCTTGTCCCAGACCTACAGCCACGCCTGAAGATTTGGATGAGGGTGCCCATGCCAGCAGCAGCCTGGGAGAGCAGTCCAGCCTGGAGACATAGATGTGGAGAAGATTTTTCCTTAGGAGAAATGAGTGGACATGTGGATCTGCCCCATAGGAGGCCAGGCTCCCCTCCCCACTGTTGGCTGTACTCTGCATACCCCTGTCAGTCCCCCAGGGCTCCACTGGGATGTGCTCCACAGCGTGGGAGCTGCTGGTGGAGGAGGTGGCCCCACCACTGCCTCCCTTAGTACATCTGGGACCTCAGCTGTGGCTTGGCCATTGGCACCCCTGGGTCCAGGCCTGCTGCTGGAGGGCTGGAAGGCATTCTGTGATACATCCAGCCCCCTTATCCAGCCATATGTGCACCTCCCTGCCTTTCCCAGGCACAGACCTGTGCAATGGAAACACCCACAGTGCCTTTTCCTCCTTTACACCCATACAGGGTGGGGAAGGGGGGACTGGGCAGCTGACAGCACCTCTGGGGAAGGGTCAGGCCAGCTGGTGCCAGGGTGGGCTGGGATGTCCCTCAAGCACTCAGGACCTTCCCAAATCACCCTAATGCTTCAGTGCATCGCCAGCCTGCCACAGCGTGCCTGTGCAGCAGCTCAGAGCAGTAGGGCACGGGTGGAGGATTTTCTCTGGAGCCAGAGGTTAATTATGCTTTATTGGATAATTTTCAGCTGCCAGTGCTGGCAATAAAAGGGATTTCCTCTAGATGGCACGCTTATCTCTGCACTGGGAGGAAAGCCCACCAGCCTGGATCCCCCACAGGACCCCAGCGATGTATTTTCAGGGAACAGATAACTTATGTCCTCTCATATCACAATTTGAATGCTCTATTGCTAGACTATACAAAAGCCTGGAAAATGGTAATAAGAATAGGCATTTCATATTGAGCACTGCTGGGATCCAGTTAGCTGGGTGATGCTAAATATCCATCTTGAAGAAAACATGAAATTTCCAAGTAACATAAAGCCAGGTGTGAAATATCAGCCTTTCCTTCATCAGCCCTCAATGTTGCTTCTTCCATATGAGTGATCCGTTTTCCTCTTCCCAGCAAGAATAAGCAGAGGCTTACCTGCAGTAAGTGAAAGAAGTGAGAATGTGTGTGCATGTGAAGCCTCAACTCCCCCAGAGTGGCTGGATTAATTTTAATCTGTGTGTTGACAAGGTTTCCCTTCTCTTGTCCGTGTTCAGCTCAGGGTAGCAATTTGTTCTGGTGGTTTGAAGAAGGGAACAGAAGTTACCACCTGTCTGGAGATGAGATTCACTCTTCTGTGCAGATTCAGTCACAATATTAAAGTGGTGCAGTTTAATAATTTTTCCACCTGATAGTCCTTCACTAGATAAGGGGAGAGGGATAAGAGGTTTGGTTCTGCCTCTGCTTCTCTATATGTGTGAGATGCCTCACCTCTCTTCCCATACTTTGAGTTGCAAATTTTTCTCTCTATTTATTCAACTCCTCCCCGAGATGGGAACAGGGAAAAGGAACCCTGTGCTATATTTCTGTGCAATCTTATATAAGGTTAAGAGGCAAAATATATTTATGAAGCTCTTTGTGAGGTAGCTCCATAGATATCAGCATGTACATGCAGGGCTGATTTTTCAGAAGGATACAGCAGATGGACCCAGATCTGATACCCAGCTGGAGACTGCTGGATACTTCCACAAAGACTCCTATCCCCAACCTTTTTCTACATGGAAAAAGAAAAAGCTAAAAAATTTTACACTGATCAAGCTATATTCCAGTAATTTTCCACCTTCTCTGTCACTTCCTTCTTTGAAGGCCCTCTCTGTATTGCTTCTGGCACCCAAATTGAAGGTCCTCAACTGGCACTTCTGGCAGAAGTGGACTTGAGTGATCTCAGTGGGTGAGGTGGGCATGAGCTGCTGAACTGCTGTATGCAGAAAACTCAGCATAAGGGATTTCCTTGACAAGTTTGGCATGATCAGATGCTAACATGGAAAACCTGGACTCAGAAACCTCATAATGACTTTCTAAATCCTTGTGGATCTGGCCATTTATTTAGGTTCTTGCACCAGTGCACCCACTTTTGGAAAATCTGATTCCCTCCCACATATATCTCTCACCTCTTAGAAAACCCCTAAAATCCTTCCTTCTTTTTTCAGGGGATTTTGGAAAGAATGAAGTGATTTAGCAGGCTTGTTTTCACAGGGATATTTTTCCTTGTGTGGTAGGCACAGTTACCAGGCTGTTCTGTACATTGCCATGCGCCAGAGCATAATTGCCTTCCACATGCATTGGCCTTTGGCTAATGTGTTTTTTATGGCAACCAGGAGAGCTGGCTTTGGTGAGTCTCAAAAGTGCACCTGGTGGTTTATGGCTTGAAAATGCTGTGTTCCTCTGAGTCATGTAAGTGCGTGTATCTCTTTTCATGTCAGATCACTGAAGAATGGTATGAAAAAAGGGCTTAGAGCAAGTCAGAGTTAATCAGTTGAGTGTTAAGCTGTGTATGAGTTTGCCTAGTGGGCTTCAAACCCACATGGGATGGGATCAGTTATGAAGAGAGAGCAGGAGACAAAGTTTTGGAACTGCAAGCCCAAAACTAAAGTCTTAAATTCACATCATAGCACTTAAATAAGCATGTTTTAACATGTTTCCCACTTGTCTGAGGAGCAGAAAAGACAGGGATAATTGTGCTCCAAAGTTTCCTGGGGACTCAACCCTGCACATGGGGTCCCTGGGAAAAGCCTTCATTGAAATCCAGGCCTTTTTTGATGTGGATTTTGAGACACCTACATTTGAAAAGTCAAGTCAACAAATCCGAGCTGTTCAACATCTGAACGCTGCAGGGATGGATATTGGCACTTGGCTCCGGTGGTTTCCAACCTGGGAATTTCATATATCTCTCACTATCTGTCACCACCATTCCCACTGACCTCCCTGTGCTGGGAGCTCGTGGTGTGCAGGCTGCAAACTGATCTTTGCAAGCTGGGAGCTGGCAGTGCAGGGCTGGAAAAAGAGCTGAACTGCAGGGAGCACTGAAGGTCTGAGCCTTGGATATGGAAAGAAGAGAAATAATATCAAAGGAAATCACATAAGTGGAAAAAGAGCCCCCTGGGGCAGCCCAGGCAGCAGCAGGTCTGTCTTGTTCATATTTTCAGAGAAGTTAGAGGTCAGCCAAGCTTGATAACGAGGTAATAAAGAAAAATCCATCACTGAGCCTTGGGGGACTTGTAGATGCAATTCTCATCAGAATAAACGAATTTAGATGCTGCTCGGCAGAAGCAACAAGAACGATTATGGATCACAGACCCAACAGATCATCTGTAAGGGTCTGGGAGCAAAATCGGCTGGGCTGTAGCAGAACTTTCCACAACTCCCAAGGGCTTCACTTCCCGGGGTTTCCCCTCTGCTAAGTCCCCGCGCCGGGAGATGCTGCGGCAGGATCAGCTCCCTTAGGCGTGGGCATGAGCGGTGCCAGGGCAGGAGCAGCCATCGCGCCCTGCGGTGCTTCGGGCTTCGTGTTCTGCCCTCCGACTGCACCCCCACCAAACAACGGTCTGGGCAGACGGTCAGAGCGAGAGTTTTCCCTGTGGGGGGGGGAAAAAAAAAAAAAAACAGAAAAAAAAAGAAAAAAAAAAAGGAAAAAAAAAAAAAGAAAAAAAAAAAAAGAGCCTCTTCTCTGTGGCCAGTTTTGAAGCTTTCAGGAGCTCCGACCCGGGCGGAGGCACTAGGACACCCAGGGAAAACCTCGGCCGTGGGGGGATCCACCTGCTGAAGCCGTCAGCAGGGCATCAAACACCGACCCCGCAGGCCTGGTCAAACACCTCATTAAGACAGGCGGGAAAGACAGTGAAAATCAATTGAAAGAAAAAAAAAATCATAATGATCAGTTGATGGCCTTTATTTTTTTCCCCTACTTTTGAGACTTTCTGGACACTCTCTCCACTCCAGCAGCACTCATCCCCACGCACGTTTGATTCTGCAGTTTAACGTGAAATGCAAAGCAGAGTTGAGTTCAAATGGGAAGCGAGGCTGTCTGTAAGGAAATACCGCAGAGAAGAGTGAAGAAAAATTAAAAGTCTGCCCAAGGAAAAATGCTTCCCTCCCAGCCTAGCATGCCCCGGCTCAGCGGGGTGATGACAAAGCAATCTTTTCGGGTAGATCAATAAGGTTTTTCTTTCGGGAGACCACATCATTTCTTCGCCCGGCGCATATTAAAACCCGCCCGTCGCTCCGTGTGTGGATGCACGGCCGAGAGTGTGTGTGAGAGTGTGTGTGTGTGTGCACCGTGTCTGGGATCCGGGCATCTGGTTTGTTTCAGTCCAGGGTTTCCCTTTTCTAAATCATCTCGGGACGGGTGTATTTTAGGTACTTTTTCTCGTTTTGATTTGTTTCTGCAGCCGATCTCGCTTGGCAAAGCCGAGGCTGAGACCGACTCGGCGAAGAGAAGCTGTTCGGAGACGGAGAGAGCGGGATTCATTCACTCTCGTTCCATTGTGGGTCATCCCCGACATAAACGGGGACCATATTGTGCCTTGAAACAGGCAGAAATCGTGTCGGTGCCGGGTGATGGGGACGCGCTGTTTCTCGAGCTGCGGCGCTCTGGGTGCGCGGTGCTGAGCGGGAGAGCCAGGTCCAGGCGGGAGCAGGACAAGGCACCGGCCGCATCCCATCAACAGCGCCTCGCATCAGCCCTTCTGCCTCTCCAGTACATTTCCCACCTCATCGGGGTCCCCATGACCATGAGTGTAGCAGCAAGCGGCTCCACCCGAGTTCCCCGTTGCCGGGGGCTCCCCCCGAGGTCTGCCCACCTCTCCAGACAGGAGGAGAGGCGCAGCCGGGGCAGGGCAGGGGTGGGCAGGCAGCAGAGACCCACATCTGTTTCACTTCGAGCCGTGCGGGACCAGCCTCCAGACGGAGCGATCGGGACGCGGCCGAGCATCTTTCTCCCCCGGAGCATCCCCCGGGCGGTGTCCCCTGCCCCCGGCCGCTCGCAGCGCGTCATTTTGCTGCCCTCCACCCCCGCCCTCCCCTTCGCCGCCCTGCACAGGCACAAGACGCAGCTCCCAGCGGTTCCTCGCTGCCATGAAATGCACCAAGTGGAAATTCAATCGCCCCGTTGTGTGTGTGGTCGAAATCTCTGGCAGCTGCTTCGGAATTTTTTATGACACTTTCGTTTATGTAGGGGAGGCATAACTATTATTTTACTTAATAAAAATGGAAAGCGGCTCGGTCTTTTCCCTCTCCGCTCTCTTCCATTTGTTCTTCCCATCGCCTTTCCACCGGGCTGATGAACGGAGAGTTTAAACAATGTTAGTAGGAAAGATGCGGCATCTCCGAGGCAGTTCTCCGTGTTAGACAATTATATATACATGTTTATATGAAATATATATATATATATATATATTGGGAAAAGAAAGAAAATAGATACTGGTATAATTTAATATATATATATCTATACACGCAAACATATGAGAGGGAGATATATGCGTATGTACTGTGAGCACAGGTCAGGAACATCGGAGAAGTATAAAAGCGAAAGCTCAGGAAAGCTCCCTCAGAATTGACACGCGCCCTCGGGACAGGCTTCCCACCTTCCCGAGAAACTCTCAGCACAGTTTTCCCCTTTACTTTTCCTCTCCGATCGAAAAATTCTCCCCGATGTCCGCGCTGGCTGCGAGGAAGGAGGATGCGACCGACTTCGCGCAGAGGCTCCCGCTCCGAAATCGCTGCTTCCACCGGAGATGTGTGGACGGAGACGTCCGCTTCTGTCCTCTCCTCGGGGTCCCCCCGAATTCGCCGAGCCTGTGCACCGAGTCGTTAGGGCTTGAGTAATTGTGACCGGCATTTGGAAGCGGGGCCGCGCAGCTGTTTGGCCCGGCTCCCCGGTATTAGTGCTGGAGATTTTATCACCAAATGCTCGCACCTGTTAACGGCAGAGACTGACAATTCATCACCGCGGATTCTCACACTACTGAACGTGGCCCTGGCGGGGGGACATCTCCTCATGGTATCCCCTTGGAGGAACCCATCCCCTTCTTCCCTCCCCAAGCATCCTCCCACGGGAAAGGAGATACGTGTTTGCAGAGCTTCCAAGGGAAAAAACCAAACCAAACCAAAACCTAACGGTGCGAGCGTGGTTCAAAGTGTCCGAGATAGAGACAGGGACAACCTGCTGTCACAGCCACCTACGGGACATGGGCTGAGCAGCTTCAGCTGCGGACGTGTTCCCTGGACTGCGCCAGGGCAGCTACAAGGGGGACAGCGGGGCTCTGCCACCCGCGGGGACACTGCCGAGGCTCCCGGGGACCTTGTGTGCCTCTGTTTAGAAGAAAATCCTCCCGCTTCGCGTGCAGCCCGCGACAAGGTGGGTGTCTGCTGCCCACCACCTCCTCCTGCCAGCCGACAGGAAAGCGGAGGCAGGAGAGCGGCAGACAGGAGATCCCGAGGCCGCGGGATATTCCCCTTCCCGAAGGGCTCCAGCGGCCCGGCTGTGGGTGGGCCGCCTTGAAAAGTGGTACCCGGCGGGGCCAGCCTCGTGGGGCGGACATGCAGGACTCGAGTGCGGTCCCAGCACCCCGCGGACACGCACAGCCTTTACTTTGGTTATTTCTCGCCGGGGGAGAGGCTCGGCAGAGCGCTGCTCCTCGCCCTCCGGCCCGCACCTGCCGGGCGCAGCATCCCTTCCGTGGGAGCCTCGGAGGAGGCGGGTTTCCAGGCAGGGTGCTCCGGCCTTGGTGACGTGTCGGTGACGTAAGCGCGTGGAGAAGGGGAGAGGGGATCCCCAAATTCACACGACCCCTCAAGGGGGCCGAAGGCTCGGTCCTGGCGGAGTGAGGTTCCCTGTCGGCGAGGCTGCGGGAGATCTGCAGCTCATCCCCCAGAGTTTCGGGGACGGGCAGCCCTCGGGGGGAGAACGGACCCTCCGCGGACCCCCGGGCCGAGGAAGCCGACCGTCGCATCGCGCAGGAATGGGGTCTGAGAGCCTCGAGCACCGCGGGGCGCTTGGGGCGGGGAGGGGCTTCATCCAGCATCGATCGCCCCCCTCCTATAGCAGCCGGCTCCAGACGAAGCCGGGGGCATCCGAGCGCCAGGGGAGCGGGCAGCGCCTTTCCTCGAAAGCATCTCGGGCGGGGGACACGCTCCCCGGGGACCGGGCCGGGCCGGGCAGTCCCTCATCGTGCCCCGTGGGGGCTGCGGCGGGCGCCACGTGATGCCGGGGCGGCCGTATAAAGGCCTGGGGAGCGCTGGCAGCCGGCGCAGAGTGGGAGCGTTTCCACCGGGTCCCAGCTCGGGAGGGGTGGGGAGGGGGGAGCCGCCTTCCCCACTTCTGCCCTCCCCCCTCCCTCTTCCCCTGCCCCTCCCTTCCCCCTCCCCCTCCCTCCCCCCAACCAGAAAAGGAGCCGTCGCAAACCCCACTTTTCTTTTTTTTAACCTTTTTTTTTCTTTTTTTTTTTTTTCTCCCTCCTGTTTCTCTCCTTTTATTATCATTATCACCATTATTTATTATCGCTGTTCCCAAGCGCCCTGCCCAGCCCACGGGCGCCCCGTCCCCCCGCCCCCGCCCCGCGCCCCCTCCGCCGCCCCTCCCTCCGCAGCCACCACCCCGCAGCCACCACCGCGGCCCCGCCAGCAGCGGCGCGGCGAGCGGGGCGCGGAGCGGAGCGGCGGCGCCGGGGCGCGGAGTCCCAGCGGCGGCCGCAGCCCTCCGGCACGGCCCCGGGCCCATCCCGGGAGCCGCCGCTAGGTGGGGGGGGGAGCCCGGCCCCGGCCGCCCCGGCCGCACAACAATGACTTTGGGCAGCAGCGGCGGCGGCGGCTGCGGGATCATGTCCGAGCGCTCCCCGGAGGAAGAGCCGCTCTCCGAGGTGGAGGACGCGGATATCGACGTGGTGGGCCCGCCCCAGGATGGGGGCAAGTACAGCGAGGAGGAGGAGGACGAGGACGAGGAGGAGGAGGACGAGGAGGACGGCGGCGATCCGCTGGGGCTGGCGCTGCCGCGGAGCGGGGCCGCCAAGGCGCGCATGGGGGGGTCCCCGGAGCGGCTGTCCCCCGCCGGCGGCTCGGAGCCGGCCTGCGCCCGCGGCGCCGCGCCCGGGGAGAAGGCGCCCGCGGGCGGCGGCGGCGGCGGCGGCGCGGGGGGAAAGAACCCGCTGGTGAAGCCGCCCTACTCCTACATCGCCCTCATCACCATGGCCATCCTGCAGAGCCCCAAGAAGCGGCTGACGCTGAGCGAGATCTGCGAGTTCATCAGCGGGCGCTTCCCCTACTACCGGGAGAAGTTCCCCGCCTGGCAGAACAGCATCCGCCACAACCTCTCCCTCAACGACTGCTTCGTCAAGATTCCTAGGGAGCCCGGCAACCCGGGCAAGGGCAACTACTGGACGCTGGACCCCGAGTCCGCCGACATGTTCGACAACGGGAGCTTCCTGCGCCGGAGGAAGCGCTTCAAGCGGCAGCAGCAGCTGCACCCGCCGCACCCCGAGCTGCTGCTGCGGGCCGGGGCCGCCGACCCCGCCGCCTTCTTGCCGGGCTTCGCCTACGGACCCTACGGCTACAACTACGGCCTGCAGCTCCAGGGTTACCCCCACCACCACCACCACCATCCCGGTGGCGGAGGCGGCGGCGCCGCGGGCGCCTTTCCCTTCCCGGCGCCGCACTGCCCGTTACCGGCTCCGCCGCCTCCCGCCGCCGCCTCCGTGTTCTCCGCCGCCTCGGGGCTGCCCTCCTTCCTGGGCGGCGAGCTGAACTGCAGGAAGTCCTTCTACCACCCCCAGCTGAGCCCCACCGCCCTGCCCGCCGCCCTCCTCCAGACCCTCAAGCCGGACCCCTCGCCCGCCGGCGGCGGCGGCAGCGGCGGCACCAACCACCCCTCCCGGCCCTCTTTTTCCATAGACAACATCATCGGGGGGGCCGTGCCCCCGCCGCCCAGCACCAACCCCAGCGTCGCGCCCGCCGCGCCCTACCCCGCCGGCCAGGCGGGCCCCCCGGCGCAGGTCCTGGCCGTGCTCAGCCCCGCCTTGGCCCCGGCACAGCCCCAGGTCAGCCTGGCACACGAGCCGCTCCTCCAGCCGGCCCAGAACTTTTCCAGTAAAATCACAACCCTCAGCAGCTGTCATTTTTAAAGTGTGCTGGGGACTGGGGAAGGGGAGGGGGATGGGGGGGAGAGTCGCGAAGCAAACGGCCCCTTCCCAGCTCTCCCCCACTCCTCCGAAACTGCTCCCCTTCCCTCTCCCCGTGTCCCCCCCATCTCCTCCTGTTGTGTTTTAAGGTAGGAAATATTTCCTTTTTTTTTTTTTTTTTTTTTTTTTTTTTTAATTTGTACTTAATTTCCAGGCTCAGTGGCATCCAGATCTGTTTGTCTCTCTTTGCTCGGAAAAAAAAATTCAATAAATCGGGAGGGCGGGTGGAGGGAAAGAATAACACGATTTGGTCCTACAAGCGCCAAAGCGTATTTATAAAGTGGCCGTAACATAAGCTGGGACCTGGGCTGGTTGAACACGCAACGTCTTGTGAGGGGCGGAGGGGGGGCATGTGAAGAACGAAACGGTCTTAGGGTCGGAAATGTTTCCTTTGAGAGGTGCGGGTTTTCCGCGGGGGTCCCCCCAGATCGCCTGGGAAAGCGGCCAGGGGAGTTGCGGACGGCCCCGGTCGCAGCGAGCCCGTTTTCGTTCCTGCAAGTCTCTGTGCAGGGTGGCTTTGCCATGTGTGTCTGTTTCTCCCCTGCTCTCAAAGAAAATGTTTTAATGCTCCTATCTTATTTTTAGTTTCTTTGAAGCTTCGAGTTTGGTTTTAAAAGGCACTGTTTAAGGTTTCTTTGTTTTTAAGAAGAAGAAAAGTCAGTGAAACTCAGGACTGTGGTTTATTTTTTTACTTTTTTTTTTTTCCCCCCCAATTAGACATTCAAATGCACGTTTAAAAGAAAATCCGATCCGTCAGGAAGTTTGGAGAATTCCCATACAATTTTTTTTTTTCTAAATCCCTGTTTTCCCACCCCCTCCGTGCGTGGGTTTTTTGGTGTATTGGTAATTATTTGTATATAGATTATTCGGGAGCTAATGAGCGGAGTCCAGTTAACTCTTCACTGGTTGTGCATCCGTCATATCTATTTTATTGAGAGAATCTGTGAATAATTTGATGTGGAAAAGGCAACAGAATTTTGTCCACCGTTGGTGTAAATTAATAAATGTTTGTGACCTGGTTAAAAAACAAAAAATAATCCAAATCGTTCTTTGCGATGTCCTTTGTCACGCTGAGAGCCGAGGGCCCCGCTCGGGCCTCGGGGAAGCGAGAGGTTCCCAACCTCGGGCCGGCGATTCCCGGGCGTTGGGCAGGGGCTGAGCGGCCCCTCCGCGGCCGGGCGCGCATCCTGCGCTGGGCTGCTCCGCGCTGCGGGCCCGGGTCACCGCGGCCGTCCCCTCTGTAGGTCTACGGGCCAGCAAGCGAAAAGATCCCTGGATAACTATTTTTTTGGTTAATTTTATTTTTTTTTTAGTTCTTGGATTTTGGTGTCTCCCAGAAAAAAAAAATCAGAAAACCAAAGACAACCCCCCCCCGAAAAAAAAATTATCCTGCGTGTTTTCGGGGGGAAGGAGGTGGTGGGGCGGCCGGGAAAAAGGTTCTCCCATCTTCACCCCCTCCCCCCCCCACCTCCTTTTATTTTGTTTGGAAAAGTTGACACATGAGAAAATAAGTTGGAGGGTTTCCCCCCCGCATACACGTCCCCCTTGGGCCTGCAGTATTTGAATGACCGAATGAAACTTGATCTCTGCCTAAATTTTGCAACAACTTACAAAGTAAATAAACATCTTAAAGCGCTCTCTTCTCTTCCAAACTTCTCCCCCCCTCCCCCCCCACCTAAAATTTATTTATTTCAGGGACCAAACGTGGCTCTTCGGTTTGTTTGTTGGCAGGGACCCTGATCGAAAGATTCGAGGCCTTTCTGACCAGGCAGCCAGCTGAAGGAGAAGGAGAAAAAGGAAAAAAAATGCAGAGGCGTACGAGGCAGGGAGCAGGGGACGGAGCCGGTCCCCGGGCAGCGGGGCTTTGTGCGGGGCCCTCGGGGGCTCGGGCAGGAGCAGGAGCCGGGCGGTGTGCGCCGGGGAGCAGGGGGGGATCGGCTTTTCTTTTCTCTTCCCCCACCCATCCCTTTTTTATCCCCCCCTCCGCTGCCCCTGTCTGTGCCACCTCGAACCTCCGCGCAGTTTGTTGATGTTGTTCCTGAACGTGCCGCCTTCCCGCAGCGAGCGGTCTCACATCTCGCCTTCACACACATTTGCTTTTGAAAAGCGATCTTCGTGTCCGGCACTTGGTTGTCTCCCTTTCATGTCCAGCTCCTACAAAAGGGGCTACAAGACTCGACATGGGAGAAAAGAGGAGGCCAATGAATCTATTTTCCAGATTGCCAAGCACATGGTTGGAAATTGAAGGGGCTTTTGTAGCATTTCCCCTTCCTCCCTCCCTCCACTCTCCTTTTCTTTTGCTTGTGTGCAAATTGTTCAATTGCTCTGGCAGGGGTGTTCCTGACAAGCTCATTACTAGAAGGTGCCAGACCCCTCCTCTCCCTCTCCCCCGAAGTCTTTGATGAAGTTAAAATGCGCTGATAGCTGCTCTCGGGGCTATCTTTGTTCAGCCTCTTTTAATAACCGAGCCTGCTTTGAGGAGACGGGATCCGAGGGAAGAAAGCGATGTGCAGCGAGGCTGGGTGGTGGTTGTGCGCCTGGCAGAAGGGGGGCTGGTTATTTTAAGATAAAGTAGCGATGTTTAATAATTTTTGGCTTGTTTGTTTGTGAAGCGCAGGAGGAAAAGGAGCCAAGGGTGCCAGGAGCGGATAAGAAATGGCAGTCGATGCCCATAGGGATGAAGGAGGCGTGTGGCCCCTACAGTCCCGCTGGTGCAGTGGGTCCTCCAAGTTGGTGGTCTCAGGGCTTAAAGGGATGGAGGGGGGTCCTCTGCAGGGAAGCGGTGTTTCCCTGGAGAGCCCCCTGCCCCCACACGCTCAGGAGAGGGAGGTCGGGGGGAGAGGGGGGGTGTCTGGGACTGGGACACCTTTCCCCGGCTCCGTTCATCTCCTTTTGCCTTGCGGAGTCATTGTGAGTTTTTAAGCCGCGGTCGCCGGCCAGGATTGAAGCTGAACTGACTTTGGGAGCGAGGGGATTCCCCTCCTCATGCGGGACTCGTGGTACCCACGCAGGAAGGGTCGGGCTCGAACCTGAGGGGGCTGCGAGTGCAAGCGCCGTCGAGGTCTTATTTTGGGAGGAAGCGTCCCAAGCTTCTCTAAAACTAAATTTTTCCCCATTCCCTGAATTTCTCTGAAACACCGCAGCTCGTTCCGTGCCTTGATCAGTCTCACGCCGCCTGCAAGTGTTTGAATGGCTCGGGGACGTTCGGGAGAGCACCCCCGGGAACCGGCTCTCCCCGTCTGGAATGGGGGGCGGCGGGGAAGGACCCGAGGGTCTCCCCTGGGTCCGGAATGCCCTGGCCGGGCTCGTCTCGGGGGTTTCACGAGAAATTTTGTCTCGGCTAGGCGGAACGGATAATGGCCCCTAATTACGAGGCTGGCTGGCTCCGCGGCCCCGATCTTCACGGGACGTTATTTTTAAGCGTTCAGCGAGGATCATTTTTCACGCCTCGCTGCCTAAAGGAGGGTTTTATTTATTTATTGGAGGGGAGGCGAGGAGGACACCAGCAATAACCGAGCACTGAAAGGAAAATAATTAGCTGTTGCAGTCGCTGCTTGGGAGTCCCTGGCCAAAAAGGCGACTTGGCATTTCCCTTTTCCTCCTCTCCCGTGCGTAGGCTCCGTAGCCCAGGTTCTTTCGGGGGTTGCTTTCGGGGGTTGGTTTTGTCAGTGCTAAACCCTGGGCAAATCCCGATCCTTTTCGGCACGTTAGGGTTTGTGTTTTGTTTTGTTTTTTTTTTTCCTTCTCCCTTTCGGATCGGCGGCTGTTTCCAAGTAGGTCCGAGGGAATACGGATTCCCTTGCCTTGCTTTGGCTTTGGTCACGCATTCATGGGGATTTTTTTTTTTTTTAATGTGCCCCCACTCCTCTGCTTTCTGTATGTCAGATGAAAGGGTTGTAGCAAAACCGCGACGTTCTCTGCGTAGTTACTCCGCGGAGGATTTCCGTGTGTGCGCAGCCCAGGAGAGGCGGAAAACGGGGGATTCTCCTCGGGTTTGTCGGGGCGGGATAAAACGATCCTGCCCCGGAATATCCCCGTCGGGACCACAGCGGGAGGGCTGTGTGTGTGTAATTTCTTTTTCTGCTTTCGCTTAACTAAGCCCGTGTTAAGCGGGTCGGATCCCGAGGAGGGAAGCGAGTGGCCCTTCCCTCGCCCGCTGCGGGCAGTGGGTGCGGGACCCCGGCCCGGCCGGCCCCGCTGCGCCGCCCGCTCGGCCCTCACCTCCTGCCTCTTCCCCTGGCACCTTCTGCTTTCCATTACTGCTGATTTGGAGAATTAGGAAAGGTCAAGATCTTATTCCTTTCTCCGGTAGTTTTTTTGTTTTCTCTTTCTACTTTCTCGCAGCCCCGAACAAAAATAAATCATCCTGGATTATGAAAACCACCTTAAGACATCAAGAACATATTTTCCAATAGTTTGATCCTTCCTCCAGGACTGCCCTGGCCTTTCCTTGTGACTGCGCAGAAACTCCCGTTTTCACGGTGAATTTAGGATTTAATAATAACGTCCAATCTCTCTGTGCCCCAGTGCCCGACCTGAAAACATTACCCTCCAGCATCTTCTTTCTCTCTCCATCTCTCTTTCGTTTCTTTCCTTCCCCAGCAGAAGGTAGAGAAACGAAATTAAAAAAAAATAAAATAAATAAAAAATCCCGTTTTCCGATCTGGAGAGGGCAGGAAGAGCTGTCGGAGTCTGCTCAGCCGCGGGAAAATTGCTTTGGAAATTAAGTTGGTGCTTTTGAAATCTCGAAATGTTCGCAGTAGGTCAGGGACCTTTGCTCGCCCCTGTGTCCGTCTGTCAGGCGAGGAGAGGGCCAAAGGCTCCGCGTTCTCCCCTCACCTCCCGGACTACGGCTCCTCTATCCTTCTTCCTCTTCTTCGCCTTTTATTTCTCATCCCCTCTTTTTTCACTTTTTATTTATTTTTTGTAATTTACCTTCTTCTTTCTTTCTTTCTTTCTTTCTTTCTTTCTTTCTTTCTTTCTTTCTTTCTTTCTTTCTTTCTTTCTTTCTTTCTTTCTTTCTTTCTTTCTTTCTTTCTTTCTTTCTTTCTTTCTTTCTTTCTTTCTTTCTTTCTTTCTTTCTTTCTTTCTTTCTTTCTTTCTTTCTTTCTTTCTTTCTTTCTTTCTTTCTTTCTTTCTTTCTTTCTTTCTTTCTTTCTTTCTTTCTTTCTTTCTTTGTCTCCTCACCCTGTTAAATTTCTTTGTGTTTTGGTTTTTCCCTTTCCCCCTCTTTAACTATCTTAATTTATTTTTTCCCTCTCTTCTTTTTCGTCTTTCTCCCTCTTCCTCCTTTTCTTTACCTCTCTTTTGCTCTTATCCTCTCAATTTCTTTTGCTTCCATTCTCTCTCTTTCTTTTCGTCTTTCTCCCTTTCTTTTTTCCTTCCTTTTCTCTCCCTGTCTTTCTCTCCTGCCTCACCCACTTCTTCTGGGATTCGTCGAGGGCCGCTTTCCCACTCTGTCCAGGAGATTTCCAGCTGTGTCCACCCCGGGAGTCTCTCTCCGCCGCAGTGGGGGGATCTCCCCTCCTTTGACCCAGGAGTGATTCTGGCCCTTCCCCTGCCTGTGCCCGGGGGGCTGCGGAGCAGCTCAGGGCGAGTTTTTGGAGCCGCGGATCCTGGAGCACAAGCTCCACACCCCCTTGCCACCGGTCCGCCGGTGCATTTACCGGGGAGGTCGCTGCGGGACGAGGCGGCCCATGAGGGGCTGCAGGGCTGAGCTGTGCCGGTGCCCGCTCCCCCCTGCATCGGGGGGGCTTGTGCGGGATCAATTCGCACTTTATTAATTTCTTAAATGAGATATACATTGGCAGGGCAAGCCCGTGGCAGTAACAGGTGACGCTGAGATCCAGGACGGGAAAAAAACCTGCTCGAGGCAGGGTTTTATCAGTGCGTTTCCAATCCTTTCTCTTCATTCAGATGCTAATGATATCCTCGGGTGGACGGTACCGGGATGCGCCCGTCCGTGGGCCGGGAAGGGGTTCAGCCCCACCGGGCAGCCGGTACCGAGCAGCCTGGAGCCCGCCGCCTTTCCGGGCCGCGAGCGGGCGGATTCCTCACTTCCCAAATGCCCTGGCTGCCCGCATCCCTTCCCCTGGGATCCGGGTGAATTAGGTACTATGGGTATGGCGTGAACCATGCTCATCCCTCCCTGCCGCCGCAGGACGAAACCTGCAAGGGGTACAATCTCCCCGATGAGAGGTCGGGAGGGAGACCTAAGGGGTGTAATGAGTTTGTCCGTCAGTTTCTCCGTGCGAGACTTCATGTCGGTGCCTTGGGATCAGTCTAATGACCGGTTTAATGGTGTTTCTCCCACCCTCGATCCTTTCTGGTTACCGAGGCTCGGACTCATGACGCAGGGTGGCAGAGAAACGCTTTTCGGGGGCGTCTTTATCCGTTTCATTCATATTTCGTTTTCCCTGCTTTAGCTCGCCTTTTAAGTGAAATTAGATTCCTCTTTCGTCAGTACCGCGGGTTTGAAACGGCTTGAAACAACACCGGCGATTCCTTTCACTCTCACAAAAATTCCCAGATACTTCACTTTTCCCCGCCGACGGAGGCGAGCGGAGAGCCCTCGGAAAGCCCGTGGATGAGCCCCCGCTCACCCCCCGCCCTCGCAAATCACTCTTCAGCAGAGAGAGCCTTCTACGGGGCACACGATCGCCTTTCATTCCAGCTGCACTCCCTGAAAAGTCCGTGGGAATTTTCCCCCCCCACCCAGATGAGATTAGCTGGAGGCCCCCCATAATGTCCACCCATCAACTATCGCCAGAGGGAGAAGGGGGGACGGAGGACAAGACCTCGGGTGTGGGGAAGCTCCACAGCCGGGTGGGAGCGGAGCCGTGCTGGGGGCAGGGGATGGAGATGCCGCCGCTTACCCTTTAAATTGAAACAAACTAAATAGAGAAGGAAAAACTTCCCCCTCTGGGCATGGGGCCGAAAAATTTCAGGGTTCTGCCAGACGGGCCCCCTCGCCCCGGACCGCTGCTCCCCTTCGGCGGCAGGTCCCGGTGGGGCGCGTAGGGGCGAGGGGAGCGAGAGGGGAATCAGCTGGGGAATCAGTGCCGACCCCCTCGCTTCGGCCTGCAGAGCCCCCGCTATCTCCTCTTAACAGGAGAGAAAAGTGGCCAAAAAATAAAGGCAACAAAAGGCACAGGGCTCGGCCGAGAGAGCCGGAGCCGGGCAGGATGCAGAGCCGAGCACCCACCGCCGGCCCTGGGACATGTGGGGGGCAATCCCTTCCCATGGCCAGCAGAGTCTCCCAGAGGCGCTTCTCCAACGCACCTTCCCACTCCTAACTCCTGAGATTTCACCCGTATTATTTCCAAAATGCAATTTTCTCTTTTTTCTCCTCACTTTTATTTTTTCTTTTTTTTTTTTCTTTTTTTTTTTTTTTTTTTTCCTCTCCTATTTAATTACTTCTCTTGCAAAACCAGAGGCCGCTGCCACCTAACGCGGCACTGAAATCCACGTCTCCTCTGTGACTTACAACCCAAATCCCAATCCCATGACCTTTCTCTTCTCCCTCCGCCCCGGATCCCCCACCCTCGGTCATGTGGGACACGAGTAAATTTATCCACCCTAGTGGAAAGGCCTCCCTTCTGCAGTTGCTCCGGAGAAGTCCGACGTTTCACAAGAAGGATAATTTCTGTTTCCCACCTTTCTGTCTCTTTTCTGCTTCTTTTTAACTCGGTTTTAATTTCGTTTTCTCTCCTCTCCGATGGCGCTGCTATCTCTCCTCAGGCATGCTCCTACTTGTATATGTCTTTCAATAAGTCCATGCCAAAGGGTCACTTCAGAGGGACGTTTTTGACTGCTCTTTACCTCAGGAGATCGTCAAAAAGAACATTTCTGGCCTCCCTGGAGCGGGAGCGAGCTGAGCCCAGGCTGTGTTCTCACAGTAACCTCTGTTCTCCCGGGGCTCCCCAAGGAGCTGGATGCATGTTTGGGGACAGAGACTCCCTCTTGGCTCTGCTGTAGGGGACACACACCCACGGCCTCCTCCCCGTCTCTCCGGCGGTTCTGGCCAGCCCTTTCTCACCATCTCGGCTGCTTTTCCCCATCCCAGCTCTTGTGGGGTGACCGCATCCTCGGGTCCCCCCGGGAATAGCGACTGGCACAACCTCCCACCCTGGGCAGCCCAAAGCCCAGCCCGAGCGCCTTTTCCGGCGGCAGCCAGGGGTGGGGAACCTCTGGCCGAGCTGCGGGGTGGTCCCCACATCCCACCCTCACCATCTCTGCTGAGATGTGGGTGGCAGCAGCAATAGGACGCCCCGGGCAGAGGTTGTGTGCGGGGGAAGGAGGCAGCTCCGCAGGGTCGGGCAGCCCTCAGGGCCAAGCGGTGCCCTCAGACCCCGCAGCCCCGGCCCTTCCCCACCCGCCACGGGCCCTCCGAGCGGGGAGCCGGGAGCATCCCCAGCGTGGCCGTGTCTCCGGGCGGATATTCGGCGTGGTGCGAGTGTCGCTGCCGCAGCTCCGCCGTCGGGGCCGGCCGGAGGAAGCCGCTCCACCGCCGCAAACCGCGTGTGAACCGGCTGCGGGCGGCGCCGCTTCGGGTTGCGCAGAATTCTCCCCCCTCCACCCTCTCCTTTTTTTCTTTTTATTATTTTGGCGCTGCCAACAGTGGGAACGTTTCCCTTTCTTTCCGGGGTGGGGATGTACCCGAACCCCAGGCAGGTGTTGGGCACGTTTTGGTGGAGGTAATGAAACCACGGCTCTGAGCGGTGCTGTCAGGTCTTTCCACTCTGTCCTTGCTCTGCAAACTCTCGCCCACGGGCTCACATGGGGGAAAAAAAAGGCGAGAAATTGATAGAATCTATTCGTTTCCCAGCCTCACTGAGAGATCGGGAAAAATATTCCAGAAAGCGTCACTGAAATCCTGCAGGGTTCGATTTCAGGCGCTGCTATCAGCTGTAGACGACGATAAACGGGCAGTACACTCTCTTATACGGAAATTAAACATATTGGAGCCTCCACCAGATCCAGCTGATATTATGGTCGATACTCTCAGAATTTTCCTTCTGCTTTTGCACAATATTCCTTGGTCGCACTTATTTATGTGCCTGGGACAGAGCAGAGAAATATTCATCGAGAGGGAAGGGCGTCTTGTGATAACCAGAAACAGGGGTCCTTTTTAAAAACATCCTTTTTGGCCCTAAAATTCTTGGGGAAAAATAAAAACACGCGAAAGCACCGCAGCAGGACCGATGAGAAATAATAAAGGCAAATTAATCGGAAACGAACGTTTCCCGGAAAACCAAGTGATGCAAAGCGGATTTCCAGCTCGGGGCCGGGCCGAGGGAGACGCTCTCACCGCCAACCCGCAGGTGCCTCTGCGGGGCTTTAGAACCCTTAAGTTCGACCCTTTTCCCCGCTCTCTCTGGGTGTTCGGGGCAGGGATGGATCCCGGCTCGGTGCCGCTGCCCATCCCGGGGCTCCGCGTTCCGTTTCCGCCTGGAAATTGCCCACTTTGGTCATTTTCGCCTCCCGCGGGCTCGGGGACTCCTCCGCCTTTCGGGGCTTCCCTCGGCCGCTTTCTCTGGGAAGGTTTTCTACAAACCAACCTCCCGCCCGACACACTTTGTTTTCCGCTGGGTGCCCATGTTATTTCTCGGGTTGCCCCGACGGGAAGGTGCGGAATTTTGCCGGGTTGCTGCCGGTTTTAAAGGAGGGAGAAAAGGAGGGAGAAGAGGGGAGGAGGGTGATGGGGGGGGGCCGCGGCTGCCGCCTCTATTTTAATGTCATTATAGTTGCCGTGGCAACCCATTGGATCACTCCTCCTGGAATGAACCTTGTGACAATGGTTGGTTTGCGAGAAATCGGTAAATGTGCAACCGGGGGACACAGCTACATTACCGCGAACAACAGCGAGGGTTTAACATGTGACCCTTCCAATTATGCTGATGATACCTCGGTGCAGCTGCCTCGGGCGTGCTGCGAGGATGTGGCTCTTTGGGGGGGTTGGGGAGGGTTCTCGGGGCTGTTTCAGGGCACAGCCCGGTGGGGATGGGGCCGCAGCCCGCACCGCCTCCGTACTGAGAGGGGAACAGCATCTCTTCATGGGGATCCTGAATGTGGTCCCTACCACTATAAGGAAAAAAAAAAAAAAAAAAAAAAAAAAGAAGAAGAAAAAGCTTATTCGGGGAAACGTGGAGAGAGTTGAATATGCAGACGGGCTGTGCTGCAGGGCTGTGAAATAAAGACCTGCTTTGGGGGGTGGGCAGAGACCCCCGGAGCACACGGTACATCTGTGACACGGCTGCAGGAAGGAACGAACGGAACCCGCCCCCTCCCCGGAAAAAGAAAAAAAAAATAGTTACAAGCCTTAAAATATGGTTCAGAGAATTACAAGTAATCAGAGCTGCGGGGGTCAGCAGTGCAAACTTTTTAAGACTAATGTTTATTTAGAAAAGTGAGTGGTGTCTGCGTTGCTTTTCTAGTGCCCCAGCACAAAAGTCCTAATGGCTTTTGCAGACTTTCCATCACAAACTCCTGCACAGGGCTCAGGGACCACCGCCGAAAGCAACCCCAAGCCGACCCTTTCAAAGGTATAATCGCCACAGGGTTTATAACCCCCTTGCCCGTCTTTCCATGAGTCAGCGACGATATTTTCTGCACTCCCTCCTCACTTTTGCCCCTCTTTCGCGTTAGTTTGGTGTAACCCGAATCCTCCCCAATACCGTGGGGGACAGAAATTGGGGGATGGGAGCGGCCATCCCCACCTCCCTCCCCGGTCCCATTCAGCTCTGGACGGCTGCGGTCCTGAAAGCAACGCGGGGCTTCAGCCGAGCTGGAAACCTCGTTAGGAAGAAGCCGGGGGCAGAGGCAGGAACCGGCGCGGGGCGGGCTGGCCGGTGTCCTGAGAGAAGGCAGAGCTGGCAAATCCATTCTCCCGTCTCACCCCTTCCAGCCGCTCTCCCGGGAACCCAGCTACAACGCCGGCCCTTGTGTAGCTTTGGGTGTCTCTGCTGAGCCCATCCCAAAACTCCTCCCGTGGATAAAACATGATCGTCAGTTGGGATTTGACCGCCTTAGCAGACTCGAGGCTCTGTCTTGGGATGCTGCTTTTGTTCTAAGGACTGGAAGAATAAAACCGGCAACTTTGCACACCTCTTGGGACCATTCCCCCTCGACTTTAAACAGGAGGTGGATACAGGGGAAGCACAGACCTGGAATCTCACTGAGAGCCAGTGGCCTCAGCCCTAGGTGCCTTGCAGTAGGGAGGGGGAAAATCAGCTGTGTTCAGTTCCTTCCCTCCTGCCCTTGACAGGTGTCAGGATCTGGGAAGGATGAGCAGGACAGCAGGATGTTGTCCCCTCTCCTGTCATCAGCATTCACAGCTCCACTGAGCAACCAGAGCAGCTTTGCTGTGGGATGTGCAGGAGAGAAACAGGGTGGCGAGAGGAATGGGATGGAAGGGGGAGAGAAAGCAGCCTGGATCTTGCTCCCTTTCCAGCCAAGTGGCTGTCTTATCCTGATCCTGAAAAGGTAAGCTTGGTTTAACCCCTTCTTTGGTCTGCATAGGGAAAAACACATATGTAGCTCAAACCTGGGAAGGCTGAACCAAGAAATGGCAGCTGAAAGTGATTCTGGAAACACACACCTGAGGCCTGATCCCAGCTCCCCCAGTCTGGATCAAGCACAGGTGCTCAGCTCTGTCAGAACCAGGTCTGGGGTTGATGTCACAGCCGGTGTTGTGAGGCTGAGGAGAGAGGACAGTGCTATTTCTAAACTGCTGAAATGTGCCTGATGCTCGAGGGAAGATCATCTCCTCTCTCTCAAGGGCTTTCATTTGAAGGGCTTGACTCTGCTTCTGAACAAGTTGATAAGACATTCTGGCCTTCTCACTCCCATTATCTCCCCGAGGCACTGCACCCTCCTCACCCAGTGCTCAACTACCCAGATCAGGTCTCTGCAATTGCTCGGGGAGTGGAGGACCCCCAGGAAGGACCTGGCACTTGTCTTCAGGGTTTGGAGACCTGGTGCAAAGCTGGGCAATGGGATGGGGCTTGGTGACAGCAGCCCCTTGCTATCCTGTATCTCTCTATCCCACTTACAAAGCAAAAATGCTGGGAACACTGTTCATTTTTAAATTTGGAACATTTGGGCTGGAGTATTTTGGATACATTTGAAGAGGGGAGGCAGGGAAGAAGGGTGCAGAGATGGGCATCAGAAGGAGAAAGAGCTACAGCCTTGCTGGCATGAAGTTGATTTTTCTGAATCCCGTCCTTTTGTGGCTGTCATCTGTCACTGTATCCAGGAGATGGTGCAGCCACATGCAGATGAGGCTCAGCCATGCTCACAGGTATCATAACACTGCAGCCTTGCCTTGCCCCTCTGAACCAAAGCTGTACTTGTCCTGCTAGGGAAGGGCTGGGAATTTCAAACAGCTTCTCCTGCAGCTGTGTTCTGCTCCACAGGACCTTGCTGGGGTGGAGAGGTGCATGTGACATCAGGGGTGACAGTGAGAGATGGAGCAGGTGCCAATGGGTGACCCAGAGAGTCCATGGGCCAGTGCAGCAAAGCCCCTCCATCCCCTGGGGGCTGGGGCCAGTCTGATGCTCCAGCAAGGTTTTTCACCTCCCTCCTCAATGTCAGCAGAGCACGAAGGCAGGGGAGAGGTCAACCCCTCTGTTAATACACGTGTTTTAAATAACTGGTATTTTTATTTCTTCCATTCGGTGCAGTGGGCTTGGCACACATCTTTGTTTGCACAATTGTCCTGCCCACACGTTCTGTTGCCCAAGTAAGGAGAAAAAGATCCCGTGTGTGATCTGAAGGTGTGCTTTGCTGGTTCTGACATGTAAATATTAATCAAGAAACAACAACAGAGAGACAAAAAACTCCCCCCTACCCTTGAACCCCTTCAGATCCCTTTATTGTCCAGGCATTTGTTGCACTTGGACTGGCTTTTCACTTTCTCCTCTCAGAGAGGTTGGCTCCAGCAATGGTCCCCAGATTCCTCAGCTACATCCTACTGAGGGAAAACATTTATTGAAGTTTTCAGCTTATTAGGGAAATACATATTTCTGCTTCTTTTCCAAACTCCACTGACATCTTTTCGAAGCCAGCCCTGTGTGTCAGCATGGGGGCAGGCGAGGCATCCCCTCTCTCTCCTCCTGCAGCTGGATGAACTTTGAGTACCCCAAAATGCCGTGGAGGGGGAATTCCTACCACCACCACGTGCTGCACTGGTGGACAAAAGCGGTGAGTATGTGTGTAGATGATTTTCCTCCATAAGGCTGTGCTTCAGCTCACTCACACCTCTGAAGAAACACAGAGAATTTGGACACACCATCCAGCTCCCCAGATAGCCACGTTTCAGATGAACTTTGCCAAGGCAGCATTGATGAGGTAAGAGGGCACAGAGAGGTGTCCAGTGAGAGAATTGGACAGCCTGTTTCACATGAAGAAAAGAAATACTTTTCCCTGGGTTATCCTGTAAAACTCCCTCTGTCATGGCTCTCACTCTGCTGGTAGGTTCTCAGGTGATAACTACCAGGGGCTCAAGTCTGGGTGTGGCCTTTAACTTCAGACGTCTTTCAGGATTCAGCTGCCGAGGTTGGCAGAGAGTTGCAGGGAGAGAATCATTCTGTGCTCACCGTTTCTTTTATTTTCTTTCTAAGCATCCATACACTGCTGGAGAGGAGATTCTGGAGCTTTGGATGAAATCCCACAAATTTTCATGGAAGCAGAACAGCAGGAAGGCAAACAGGAAAGAAGAGGAGTAATATACTAATCTCAGGGGCACTTGTTGCATTTCTCTCTTTTCTTTGCTGCACTGTTTCCTTTCCTCCAGCCACATACTACAGGATTACAGCAAATGAATTAAGGGATTAAACCATAAGGGAGAATTAGGATCCTGCTGATTTAGAAACAGAAAACCAGATGGGCTCATTGAACTCCAGATGATGCAAGAAAATCTTGGGTAGTGCTTTGGATGTAGGTCACAGAATAATTCAAGTTATTGGGAACCTCTGAAGATCTCTGGTCCAACAGCCTCAAGGCCATGTCAGCTTAGATCAGATAGCCCAGGGCTTTGTCCACTGAAGTTTTGAATGTCCCCAAGAATGGAGATCCCCCCACACCTCTGGTCCTCTGTGTTGAACCATCTTGAGGGTAAATTTTTCCCCAATATCTAATACAAGCTTTCCCTTCTGCAACTTGCATTTGTTGCCTCTCGTTGCATGTCTGTGTGTACAGGGAGATGTCCAGGTTCATCAGGACCCATTCAGGGCCTGTTGTACCTCCCTTGTAAACCAGCTTCTTGGGCACATATTTCCCACCTTAGACAGAGGGTTCTAGGCCTTCTGAGCACCTTGGATTCTGTCAGTGTGAGCAGACCTGCATGGGAGGTCTCACCTCTCCAGGGTGCATCAGTGCTGCCTTTGAACTGCTCTCACCTGTGTAACAGGGTGAGGTTTTGCTGTTACTGTGACTGGAGATATCCCAAGCAACATCCAAATGTCACTCCCATAACCCACTTTCAGGATCATCCAGGAGGTGGTGGGTCTGGAGAAAAAGGACATATGGTGGCCTTTGCTCTGCTGCATCCACCTGGGGAAACAAAGGCATGGGTAATAAAGGTCACCTGTTCACCTTCATGGCTGACAACTTAGCCAAGAAATTCCTTCTCCCCAGTGCCCTGAGCACTCCTCCAGACTGCCTGGGGTCACACAGCATGAGGCCATGCTCAGACACAGCTTTTGGTGACAGGCTCACAGACAGGTGGACCTCTTCCAGTTCATTTTGGCAGCTGGGAATCATCTCAGTGAAAGACAGAGCTGTGACGTGTTTGGCTGTGCCTTGCAGGAGAGGAGAAAAAAATTAAATTTAAAAAAAAAGGAAAAATAAAAGAGAAAAGAAAAGACAAAAAGGAAAAAACTTGTCTACAATATCCCAGCCTATCCCTGATCCTGTAAATGGATGTGAGGGCCTGTTTGGGGAAAAGGTAGCCTGACCCTGGGCAGTGAGAAAAGGAGAGGCAGAAGTCATGAAACAGGGCTCTGTTTGGACTCAAATTCGATTTGCATGGTTAAAACTTGCTGATCCCATACAAGGTTCTCCTGGCTCGGAGCTGAACTTGGTTCCACAGCCAAGCTTTCTTCTTTTCCAGAGGGTTCAGCATAAATCAGACTTTCACAGCCGTCTTTGAGTGGAAGGAGCAAGAAATCACATTTTGTCTCCTGTCCAGGCGCTCTGGGAGAAGAGAGCTGTCAGAAACCCAGGAACTAGCTCAGATCTGCTGGCACGTGCTCTGTGAATCCTTCTGCCTGGCACTGCCTTCACCCATCTGCTGTAACAGCTCCATCAGCTCCCATGTGCTGCTTTTCCCAGACGACATCCCAGCCAGGCTCCTGACACACCTCCCAGGTGGAGCTGTGCCCCAAGCAGGGGGAACCAAACCGAAATATCTTTTGGGCTGGGTTATACTCTGCCCTGCATCTCACCCAAGCCACGAGAGGGTTTTGACACAGACCTAAATCTGGTATGGTGCCCTGCTGTGACCATTTGCACTCCCTTGGGGTCATATCTTTAGGGTCTTTTTTTTCCACCTAGAGGAAAAAAGCCCAAATCAGCCCAGAGAAGTCACACTTCCATGTGCTTTTATAACTCTCTTGTCACTAGTCTCACTAGGAATTATTTTCTGTATATTTAGGTAGAATTTCCCTTGCTGTACCTTTTGCTTCCAGGAGGATGGTGGCTCTGTTTTCTTCTTCTGACTGAACAAGCCCATCTCTCTCCACATCTTCCAGCTTGGCAAAGTACTGCTAATTTTCCTTGTACAGCTTCATAAGCATTTGAGGGAGAGGGGCAAGCTCCCACAAACACTACATGGGTCATGTCCATCTGAGCATCTCCTCACAGGAAGGGAGGGTTTGGTGGAGGAGGCTGCAGAAATCCTACCAGCACCTGCAGTGGACCAAAAGCTCCATTGCTGATCCTGCTGAAACAGAGGGTTAAAGCCTCTCTGCTAGAGCCATTCCCTGCTAGTGAGATCCACACAGTCCATTAAAATTAGGGATCTTATTATGGGCTATATAAAAAAGGTAAAGAGGAAATGAGAACCTTATGAAGGGTTTCTTATGTGTGCAGATGGCAAGGGCATCTGAGGCTAAGAAAGCTTTCCAACAGGCGTTCTCCAGACAGAAATGCTTACTTTGCATGGTTTCCCCTCATTTAAAAGGAGATAAATAAATGCTGGAATATCTATTCTACACAATTCACGCTTGCTAATCAGCCACACTGTCCTTGGGATGGAGAAATAGACCCTAAACCCATCTATTGCTCTGTCCTGGTTTCAGCTGGGATAGAGTTAATTTTGTTCCTAGTAGCTGGTACAGTGCTGTGTTTTGAATTTAGTATGAGAATAATGTTGATAACACACTGCTGTTTTAGCTGTTGCTAAGTAGTGCTTACCCTAAGTCAAGGACTTTTCTGTTTCCCATGCTCTGCCAGTGTAGAGGTGCACGAGAAGCTGTGAGGGAGCACGGCCAGGACAGCTGACCCGAAATGACCAAAGAGATAATCCATACCATACATCATCATACTTGGTATATAAACAGGGGGGAGTTGGCCAGGAGCCACTTACCACTGCTTGGGGATGAGATGGTGAGCAATTGTATCGTGCATCACTTGTTTTTCTTGGGTTTTAGTCCTCTCTCTTTTTGTTATCTCCCTTACTATTATTAATTATTTAATATTATACTGTAACTAATTTCAGTTATTAAACTGTTCTCAGCCCATGGGTATTACTTTTTTCTAATTCCTGTCCCTACCCCACTAGGGTGAGGGGGACTGAGCAAGAATCTTCATGGTGTTTAGTTGTCTGCTGGGGTTACACCAAGACATGCTCTCAGGAGCAGAGTCTCCTGTTCCCCTAGCACCAAATTCAGATTTCAGATGCACTCGTAGGTCATACTCAGCTCTCTCCTGAATCAGGAGGAGCAGACTGTGTTTGCTGCCTCCTGCAGCCTGATTGAGGATTGGTAACACATCCATCAGCACACAGGAGTTATTTAAATCTAGAGTAGCATCAGGAGCACTGAGAGCTGGCCAAAACTGGGAATTCAACCTTCCAGCAGTGGCCACTGCTCTGCCTCTCTTTCAAAGCAGCAGAAACCAGGGACCTCAAGCATGAATGGACTTTGTGTCCATAGCAGAACCAGGGACCCTTGGAGTCTGGGCATCTATTTGCTTGGTCTAACCACCTCCTGGGACATTTTTAACCTGTCTCATCCTGTCCCCACATGCATGGCTGTCCTGTCACACAGCAGTGCCAGAATGGGAAAAGGTCTCAGAGCTGCTCTCTGAACTTGTAGTACCCTGTGGGAACCCTTGGCTACTTCCTTAGGTCCTTTAGGGGCCCAGAAACCAAGCAGAGACAGGAAACATCCTTGGAGCATGACCCTTATTTATGCAGAAGTACAATCTCTCTCTAAAGGTGTTGTAGTGGGGTGATTCACATCCCCCTGTGCTGGCTGAGAGCTGAAGCACAGTGAGACCAAGTGACATGAGCAGGGTTGGGCAGATAACCTGTGGCAGAGCAAGAACAGCAGCCCAGCAGTGTTGTGAGCCCTTGTCACCGCTGCTTGTCACCACTGCTCAGTGTCGGAGCCCTGCCCACCCAGCCAGGCAGCCCGCTCCTTTCTCCTTCAGACTCTTAAAATAAGACTCGCAAAGCCTCGAGCGTGGTTTCGATTTCATTAATAAATCCCTGCTTGCACTTGAAGCTGCTGTGCCTTTTAAAACATTATCCGTGGCTCTGGTTACAGTCCTGATGAAAGCAGGCATGGCCCTATTAGTTTTCATGGCAAACAGCACTGCCACGTCCTGCGATCCTTTACGCACTCAGTGTAACCCAAGTTTCACAGGAAAGGGAGGGGGCAAAAAAGGCATCTTGAAAGGCAGTGTCCTTCTCCTTCACTGCAGACCGAGGGCATTGCACACTTGAATCCCTCTCAGAACCAGCTATCATTAATCTGTCACATTTTAAAAATTGTTTTAAAATTTTTTAAAATTGCTACCAGCAATTACCTCCTGGCTCTGCAACTCCCACCTGATGCCTGTGTCCCTCTAGCCCTGGGAAGAGGCTGTACTGAGGGGTGGGAATGGGAATGGGGTGTGGAGAAGGGAAACAGGAGCTGCTTGAGCAGTGAGGAGCAACAGCTGCTCTGCAGTGCAGCCTCCTCTTCGTGGCCCGCAGAGAAGGTGTTTTGCTGGGGAGCAGAGTTGTGTCCACAGCCATGCAGTGTGAAAAACCCACCCCATGGCAACAGCTTTGCTCTGGGTCATTAATCCCACATCTGCAGATGGGTAAACTGAGGCACAAAGGGTTTAAGCCTGCTAGTGGTAGAGGATGGAGAGGACAAGGGGAACTGTTCCAAAACTTTTAAAATGAGTTTTCAAATGCCTTCAGCTTTGCTCTGTCCCTTAGGCAATGCTTGGAGAGCTTTGTGGAAGTGAATTTGCAGCAAAAGCAGAGAGACTGTGCTCAAATAGGCCAGCAGGAAATCAGCACAGAGATGCAGGAGTGAGGCAGAGATTAAAGGAAATAGAAAAGGAAAGGGGAAAGGAAACACAAGGAGAAAGATATAAAGAAAAAAAGAGAATGATGAAATGAGAAAAAAGGCGAGAATGAGAAGAGAGGGAGGAAAGTGAGGAAGCCTCTTTGCATCTCCAGAAGCAGACAGGTGCTGAGGACTGTGATCCCTCTCTCCTGCCCTGGATCACACGTCTCCACCTGTGTCCCAGCATGTTCCCTGCCCCACAGAAGTACTGGCTGCCCTGCCCACCCCAGAGCTAAGCCTGGCAGCTGTCAGAGGGGCAGGATGGCCCATCCCTGGCCTGGCTCTCTCGCTGCTCACACAGAGCAGCCGGGAGAGGGTGGCAGGTGAGCGAGGCACAGTCATTGCTACAACAGATGGTAGAGGCATGACATTACATGGCAGGGCTATTATTTATTGAGTGCTCGTGTTTGTCATGGCTGAAGATGACATCTTATTAAAGAGTCATGACACTGGGCGATTTTTTTAAGCCTAGGGGCCAAGAAGGCTAATGAACAGGGATAGCTCCAGGAATAGATGGAGGGAAGTGCTGTTTTCAGGTCACAGGCAAAGCTGACTAATGTTTCACTGACCTGATTTCTGAGTGATTTCCAGGCTCATCTTGCTCCTGCTGATTAGGGATGGATGCTTCTTGCCATGGCCTGATAGGGCTGGCTCAGGGGGAAGCTGGTCTCTCAAGGGACCCCGTGGCAAGTGAGCAAAGCCTGAGATGTGTCATGAGAAAGCTCCCACCCACGGACAGCCAAACACCAGCACTCCTGCTAACAAGGGCATGTGGCAGGCAATGGCTTTTGGACAGGTTTCCCCAAATCTCACCTTGCAGGAGGTTTGAAGAGGGACTCTCAGAGACCACAGGAATAGCTGGAGGAGTGTGGGAAATGAGACCCCGCTTGTCGCTGTGGCACTTTCCCTCCTGTGTGATGCTTGTCAGGACAGCTAGACCCACAGCAGGGCTGTCCGGCTCATTTTGTCCCTCTCAGCCTGCCCTGGCACCAGCTCTGCAAGGCTTGCCCTCCTTAGCCTGAAACAAGAGCTTCTCCCTGCAGCTCCCATGCACCGGCTCCTTATCGCTGACCCGCTCTGTCAGTGCAGATGCTTGACTAATGTTCCCTTGTAAAATGTTGTGTTAAGCACATTCCAGGCGCTGACATTAAATACTCGGGCCAGGGCAGCGCTCACCCTCGGGCGGGCGCAGCGCTGAGCCAGCCCCAGCCACACGCCGCTGCTGCCGCAGCCAAAATTCGCTTTTTTCTGCCCCGTCCCCAGCTCCCCCTGCCCTCCCTGCAGCACAGCCAGCGTGGGCAGAGGGGGAAGGAGGCAGCGGGCAGGACCACGGCTGGCTGGCAGATGAAATAATAATTACCCCAGCCGCCTCCGGCCGCCCTCGCATTCCTCTGTGCTAACAGCTCGGCTTATTTTGTTTTCATCCGCAAATATTGACTCGTCGGGTTCTTTTCACCTCGTGCCTATTAAAAAGGCATTGCTCAGAGTATTGTTATTGAATTTGTTCTGCAGCTGCGAGAAGCATCCAGCAGCTTGGAGGAATTCACCCACACCGTTCGCACAGACCCTGGGGGCTGTGTACCCTCAGTAACCCCCAAAACTGCTTTGCAAGGGATGGGATCTGGGTCTGGCTCAGCAAGGATTCTATCCAACCTTTCCACCAAGGGGCAAATCAGGATGGTGCTGGGGATGAGGCAGAGCTATGAGCTGCTCCTGGGGGATGCTGCTTTGCTGCTCTGTGCCTCAGTTTCCCTGGTCAGCCTTGCGATTCCATTTTCGTAATGGGCTGGGAGTGTTAATTATAGACATGCAATTTAACAGCCTGACCTTTTGTTGCTGCAACTTGTCCTTCAATATTCACTTCAGCTTGAAGATGTGGGAGTTGTTTCCAGATGCCTTAACCTGGTTGGAGCAATAAGCAGAAAAATAAATCCCTTCATTTCTCACTGAGCTGAATTATCTGGGTAATTAGTGAGCGTGACAGCAATGCTCACACGCTCCATTGTGAGAGTTTGGGATCATGGCAGGGGGGAATGTTGATGCCTCTCCCCCCTGCAGGGGGTGTTTGGGGTGTAGGACAGGGATGTACAATCTCTTCCCACTTTTCCCACAGCGTTCAGCCAAGGGCAGGGGCGGCGGGAGAGCAGCCTGCTCGTGAGGAAAGCCCCTGTTTCGGGAGCTGTGCTCAGCCTTGGCATCTCTCCCAGAATAAAATTGACTGGCACCACATTCCCAGGGACTGCCCTCTGTCCCCAGCCCTCCCTCCAGGGGAAATCCCAGGGATGCCAATACTCAGTCTCACCTGATTCCCAATGGAAATAGGAATTGAGACAGGTGAGAAAGGTTGAAGCATCAGAGGGCACCCTGAGGTGGGTGTCCTTTACTGAAACCTCTCCCTGTCACCTGAGAGTGTCCCAATGGACCCTTCTCCATCAGGGGACTGACAGATGCTTGTTCCTGTGGGTGAGATAGGCTGTGGTGACTCTTGGGATCTTCTATGTCCACATCTATGGCAGGATCCTTCGCTCAACTTCTCCACCCTTCTAATCTCCCTCCAGATGCCTTTTTAACCTCTTCCAGCATGAAAAGAGCCAGAGGTGAAATCCCAGCTCACCAACCCTGCCTACTCCTCAGCGATAGCCAGCAGCCAGGCGTGGGACATCAGGAAAAGCTCTGACCCTGTGGTGGAGGGATGCTCTTCCTGGGGGAGGGATGGATAGTGTGTGGCACATGATCCCAAACTCCCTGCACTGAGCAGGTTGTCTCCTGCCTCGTGACCAGCCTGCAGAAAGGAACGCGGCTGCCTCCTTCTCCCAGCGCCTGTTTGTGGAAAGCAAATGTCAGCGTTGTCATGCCCAAGTGTTTATTTTGGAAACAGCTGTGGGCCTGGCCAGCAGGCATGGAAGACACTATCCTCCTTCATGGCAAGGAGGATCAGCCACTCAGCAGCAGCTCCTGCCATGCCCCACCAAGGATGTGGCTTGGCCAGAGGGCTCCTTTCTCCCGCCTTCAGTCTGCACCACATCAGGTGTGTCACAGACACTGACCAGGCACAGGGAGGGCATCATGCTGGGCCCTGGTGGCAGCCAAAACCTCTCGCAGAACACAGACCTGCCTGCGGGTACCACTGAACCTCGGGGTGACCCATAAGGGCGCTGGCTCTGGCTAATGCCCAGAGTCATTCCAGGCATAGCAGTTCCATGTTCCTACTGGGGTGGGAAGAAAATCATCTCTGAGAAGTGTCCTGTTCTCCTGACCTTTGCCCTCCAAATATTTAGGATCACACAGTGCACAGTCACAGGCCTTGTTCGGCTTCAGTGTGATACTATTTGCCTCCTGTCTCAGCTGTCTCCAGTAATTCATCTCTGGCTCGCTGATCTGGGAATGTGGAAGATCCTCTAGCACCACCAGGCTTTCCTGAGGTGAGTGCAGGCACCAGAGCACCCTTCCAAATCCTGTCTGTCCCATGTTCCCTGCACACCCACATTCCCCCCTTGCCACATCCTTGGTCACCAGGAATTGAGGGGACCATCCATGGAGGGCAGTCCCCTGTCCCTGGCAGGGTTCACTCTTCCCTCCCTGGTTTACATCTGTCACTCTTCCAGCAGTGACAAGGGAGAGCTCAAGCATGGCCAGAATGAGCAAACTCTGCAAAGTGTTGGGCTTTCCATTAGGGAAGATGCTGGGAAGGTGCATTTGGGTTCTGTGTAACAAGCTGGAGGAGAAAACTGGGATTTACATGAGCCAGCAGTAAACCAGAGAGGCAAGCCCAGACCCCAGCACAGCCTGGGATTTTTTGGTCAAGGGCAAGGACTGGTGGCTTTGGGCAGGCTCAGACCTGAGCCCTTGGAGGGTCTGAGCTTGCTGTCAGAAGGTGGCATCAGTTAAGAAGGATGCTCTTCTCTTCTGGGGTGGTTATGGATTTACTACCCCTATTTCATGGGTTCCTAGAGATATCTCTGCCCAATGATTTCTTGGAAGAAAAAAACTGCCTGGAGAGGTCCAGGCTAGGGACCTTCAGAAGAAACTCCATGAGAAAGAACTTTCTTTGGACAATTGCACCACCTCAATGAAGAGGGAGAGTGCTCAGCTGGCAAGACCTTGAGGAAATGGCACTGACTGTCACTGAGCATTAGTGAGGGTGCAAGGGGAGAAGAGCTCAGGAAGAGGATGCCAAAAGTAGAAGTGACATTTTGACAGGGGCCATAGTGGCTATTGAATTTTCTTTGCTCTGACCACACGTACAGCTTATTGTACATCCTAAAATCCCAGGCCTAGCCATTTTGGTTGAATATCCACTTTTTCCACAGAGGACTTTCCTATTCATAACTGACACAGTAAAAGAATAAGGATTAACCACAGAAGAATCAATGTTTTATATGAGACAGAGCCATAAAGGATGTGTCCATCAGAAACCACTGATCTAGAAGTCCAAGACAGACCCTGCTGTTTAGAAGTCCCTTGGCTACTGCCTGCCATTTAGGCTGAGGATGGCAAAACACCCAAACCTCAGCCTGCATGGTGCTACGATGAGTGAAAAGTTTGTGATGCTTCACAGACAGAACAGGTTTTTTAAAAGCTCTTTTAAAATGAAAATACATGAAACTAAATTATCACTAATATTTTTATACTTCTTTTTAAATTAGAGCTGATTTTTCAGTGTTCTACTTGAATAGTAGTTGATAGTAATTGATAGTGATTCTTTTATTGGCCAGACACTACATTTTCCTACCAAAAGCCATATTTCTGATGGTTTCCAAAAATAACAATAATTTCAACACAAACTACCAATGAAATATCCTAAAAAAGGTGCCAGTTTCAAATAATGTGAAAAAAGTGAATTTTTTTTTCTTTTTCAGATGGATTTGTTTTTTTTTGAGAGATGATGTTTTCTTGAGAGAAAAGAAACCCCAAGTGATTGCAGCAACACAGCTCAGATTTTCAGCAGATGCAAGTCAGGTCATCTGCACAGGGGCTGGCACCGTGTTGCATGGAGGGAAGACTCAGCCCCGTGTGTTTATGTGATGTCTTCACCCCTCTCCTTTTGCTGCTGGTAGCACTCCTGCCTGCACCAACAGGGCTGCAACTGAACGCTGTAGAGCAAAAAACCCTACGGAGATAGAGAGAAAATCATAAGCAAATGAAAAATGGAAGTTGAAAGGTGAGGTTTGAGGAGAGGAAGTGACTCATGGGTTGGGAATGAGGGAGAGGGTCTTGGGGAGGCTCGGCAGCTCGAGCTTCAGTGACCCCCGACTGCGAGGAGTCGTGGGGAGGACGGAGGAGAGGCCAAGCATGGAGCAATGAAACCAACAGTCGAGCCCAGGGAGAGCTGTGAAACCCTGGAAGACAAGTCCATGGCGGTCATGCAGAAAGGGGAGGAATACCCAGCCTTTCCAGACTGTCTGAGATGTTTATCCTTCTCTCTGCTTTGAGTGGGGGCTGCGTGAGACATGATGAGGTAGAGACTCGGGGGAAGTCAGCAAAGCGGATGCACCTACAGCAGTGGCTTAAAGCTGTGTTCAAACTCCTGGCTCTGCATCTGCTGTGCTGTGTGGGGAAAGGGGCAGCAATTCCTATGCCACGGTAGCATAAAGGAATGGGGCAGTATGTTTGAAATAGTTTGGATATCCTGAAATGAGCCCTCTGACCTCCTCCTGCAAAAGCCATCATAACCCATCACGTGTGTGCAGGCAGGGCTGGGCGAGTTGGTGAAGGACGTGTGGTGGCTCGCAGGTACCACATCAAGCAGTGCAAATGTAGGGGGAGTTTGGGCTCCTTTCCCCACCACCCTCCAGGAAATCTGTGTCTGTGTGTAATGGGGTTTGGTGTATTTGCATCTGGTTGTAAAATAACCTGCTAGGATGCCTGCTGTGCCTCAGCAGATGGTGCCTGAAATATTGCAAAGACCTTATGTGTACAAAACGGGGCCAGCTCAGGAATTAGAGAGCTTCTTGCAAAGGTGCTGCAGTGGCAGCTGGAGACCAAGCTGTGTGCTCACCCACTGGGGCTCTCTGCCTGCCCTAACCCCATCTCCCGGCTGCCTGCACCCTCCTGTCCCACTCCACATGGCTCCCGAGGCATCCTCACAGCTCTGGGATCACGCAGAGGGCAAGTGCCAGCAGGCATCCTTGGTCTCTGTCTTTGGAAACACTGAGCTGTTCTTGGCTTCGTTAGAGCCTGATTTGCATAGAAGGGAAATACTTGGCTCTAATTGACTTAGTCTGGGCATGGTTTTCAGAGGGACACAATGCTTACCAGGGACTTATGGAGCAGAGTGACTTTTTCCACCATTCAAGGGAAGGGACTATGTGTATATATCTATGTCAGCAGTTTGTGTCATGTATTCTATGAACATCCAGATACATCTCTGCCATTCATGCATGGTTTGAGTGAAGTATTTCTAGAGGCAAAGCATATTGGAGATGCTGCTTTCTCAGGAGAATGCAGCAGTTGCCTGGAAACCCTACTGGTTTCTGAGTTGCCATGTACTAGGACACAAAAAAGATTTAATTCAGGGTCTGTTCCCCCAGGGGCATATAAGGCAACCTCAAGGGAAAGGAGCTGAAGGGGATCTCTTGGACCTTCAACCTCTGTATCTGATCACTGCTTCTGGGGACAGAGAAGGAAGAACCTTGTTATTTGGAACAAGGACTGGAATTATTGGAATGAAATTATTACTCCAGCTATTACAGCATGGAGATGCTCTGTTTCTCAGGTTTTAGTGCATATGCAGAAAAGCACAGTTTTTAATGATTTCCTCTGGGTGGAAAGTCCCAGAAATACCACACAGAACCTACCAAAGCCCTGGCTGGGATTCCACTGTCATGGAGTGGTTTCCATGCTCACATCCAAAAGGATTGTGGCCAGCCCAGTTTAAACTCAGCATGTGATGGAGCTCAGCATGGAGAGACCCAGTCAAGGTATCCTCAACCCTTCCCATGTCTTCTGATAAATCTGCAGCACTCATGAACTAAAACTGAGCTTTTGTAAACTAAGGGAACGTCTCCCTTGCTTTCCTAGGCCAGCACTTGGATGAGGCTTGGCAGAGGATTCAATGCGGATTCTACTGGGCATAGTACTGGAGACTTTAATTGTTGTAGGAGTTGGCTTGGAGTCTTCTTTTTCTTGAACACTGCTGAGACAAATATTCTGGCTCAGGAATCAACCCAGGCACCCACTAACTTGGAGGCAGCACGTAGGGCCAAGCATTGCTGTGGAGCACTGTGGAATCCTGTTGCATTCAGCCTGGTTATGCCCTTCCAGAGAGCCAGTAGGTGCCATCACTTCGGATGCATAAAGATCATTTAAAGAACTCAAACCCTTCAAAACAGTGCTGCTCTGGAGCCAGGAAAGCAATGCCCCTGTTGATCTATCACAGTTTGGTGGCCAGCCTTGGTGTTAGCCATATGTTTTCACAACAGGCCTTTAACACACAGCATCTTTATGTCCAAATTGGAGAGGCATGGATTTGCAAGCTGGACTGTTTAGTGGATAAGGAACTGGTTGGATTGCTGCAACAGAGAGTTGCAGTCAATGGCTCTATGTCCAAGTGGAGGCTGGTGACAAGCTCTGCTCCTCAGAGCTGTGTCTTGGGACTGGCACTCTTTAAATTTCTGTCAATGGCATCAATCTCCATCTTCTACAGACTGTGGGATCAAGGGCGCCCTCAAATTTGCTGGTGACACCAAGCTGAGTGGTGCAGGTGACACTCCTGAAGGATGGGATATCAACCAGAGGGAACTTGAGAAGTGAGCCACAGGAAACCCACAAACTTGAAGAAGTCCAAGTGCCAGGTGCTGCCCCGAATTAGGGCAATCCCAGACATGGGTATGGACTGGGAGAAGACATCATGGAGAGCAGCCTTGTGGAGAAGGACTTGGGGGTTCTGGTGGAGGAAAGGCTGGACATGCACACAGCATGGAAGAATAACCAAATCCTGGGCTGCATCCAAAGCAATGTGGCCAGAGGCTCAGGGGAGGGGATTCTCCCCCTCTGCTCTGCTCTGCTCTGTTCTTGTGATGCCCCACCTGGAGCACTGTGTCCAGCTCTGGGGCCTGCAACACAGGAAAGTCTGGGACCTGCTGGAATGGGTCCAAAGGGGCCACAAATGGGATCAGAAGGATGGAGCAGCTCTCCTATAGAGACAGGTGAGAGAGATGGGGTTGTTTAGCCTCGGAAATAGAAGGCTTCAGGAAGAGCTCATTGGAGCCTTCCAGTACTCGAAGGGAGCTCGTAAAACAGAGGGTGAGTGACTTTTTACACAGGCAGGGAGTGACAGGACAAGGGGAATGGTTTTAAACTAGAAGATATTTAGATTAGACACTGGTAAGAAATTCTTTGTTGTGAGTGTGGTGAGACCTTGGCACAGGCTGCCCAATGAAGCTGTGGATTCCCCATTCCTGGCAGAGTTCAAGGCCAGGCTGGACTGGGCTTGGAGCAGCTTGGTCCTGTGAAAAGTGTCTCCATGGCAGGGGGCTGTAACTAGGTGATCCTTAAGGTTCTTTCCAACCCAAACCATTCTAGGATTCTATGATTCTATGATTCTAGGATTCGATGAACAGCCCCTCCCCTTAACAACAGGTCCTGCCCAGTGACAACAAGTCCAGCCCAAGACACCTCTCCAATATAAACCCCTCTTCCCAGGCTCAGCTGTGCAGCAGAAGGTGCTGAGCAGGGGTGAGGATGGAGAATAGGATATTTAGGTTGCCAGCAAACCTCGTGCAAGCTTTTTTATTCTTATTATTTTATTTTTTTCTTGCTTGTCTTCCAGTTAGGCAGGCAATCTCACTCTGCTGCTTGGAAAGTAATCTCTGGAATATTCAGCAGGGATGAATTTGTTGATTGTAAAATTAAAGGAGGCTTTGGGATTAGGGCTTCTGACCTCGGATCTAGCTCTTTCCAAGGCTGTGACTGCAGGTTGGTGTTTTAGCTGGAAAGAAAAAACTTTTGTGCTAGCAAGTAACAATAAACAAGCTTAATATAGGTTTGTTATGCCTCTGTTAGAAGGACTTTAAATGTGTAGCCCTAATTGGAGAGAGCACCAGGTTAAAACTCAGTAAGGGAAGTTTACTGAAGATTTTTTTTTCCTAAAAACGTGATTTTTATTTTTCCTGTGGAAAAAAGTGTTTTACTTACTTTCTGAATCTATTTTTGATGGAATGAAAAAGATGAGCGGAACTTTGTGTTTAAGTGGCATTTCCTCTTTTTCTATACTAAAATGGTAGGGGAAAGGTAAAGTAGGTGGAAGAGGAGAAAAACATGATTTAAAAAGATTCGGTCCTCTCTCTTAGTCTTTTTGATAAAAACATTTCTAAAACATTTTTAGAGAACATTCACTGTTTCTTCTTGAAGTACATGGGATGGAAAAAGTTGCATTGTGGTGGAATGAGCCTTTCACTTTTTAAAAGAAACTTTGGCAAAATCTCTGTAGTTTAACTGAAGAATTTTAAATTGCAGTCATCTTGAATGCTCAGAATTCCTCCTGTTATCTTCTGAGAACTCTGACATCTGTATATATATATTTTTTTAAGGCATGGCAGTTGAGAGATGCTGCTGAAGAGACATTCCTTTATTTTCTGATGATCCTCCAAAGCTGCCTGTGCTGTAAGTCAGTGATGGAATAACTGTAGTCTGGATAAAGCTTTTAGTGCTGAGGATGAAAAAATAAGCAATGAGAATGGGGCTAATTTGTCTCTCCCCTTGGAGAAGGAAGACTCTTGTGGCCCAGTTGCCATAGTGTCAGCCAGAACTGATTTGCAAATGAAGGGTCTGAAACTCTAGATGAGTGTATGGCTGCTCCAAGAGTTCATCCCATAATTTTCTCTGTGCTTTTGTCTGTTTTACTGCTCAGGGCTATGGCCAGGTGCCAGTAATATGACAGCGAGGGGTGAAAACTGCCAGCAAATCCATTTTGGGCTTAGTTATGAGTATCCCAGGTGAAAAGTGTTAGCTAACTTAGTCTGACTGAAGTGTCAGTCTCCTTCTCCAGGAGGTGACTCTACCTGGCATGTCATTTGAGGAAATGGAGGCTCTGCCCTGGATTCTTCTACCTATTTGCAGTGGTACGTTGCCTTCAGCTTTTGAAAGTCCATTGCCAGGGCAGTCCATGCTCCATGTACCCATTAGGATTTGCTTTAGAAAGATGTTCTTGATGGATGGAGTTGGATGGTTGGGGTATGGAGGGAGAGGAACATTTTGGCCATTTGTGAAGAGTCTCTGTTTTGTCTTCTGCCCAGGTTCCCTGATGTGCCAGCAGCTGGGATTGTCCATCAGGACAGCAGTGCCTGGCTATACACTTCACCTGGATTGTGAGGTAAGGAGAAGCTTTGTTCCTCAGGAAGGAGCTCCACCAGCTATGCAGCCACCTTGTCCTCCTGACCTTGTGTGTCACCATCTGCCATGGGCTCACAGGTGAGAACTGTTTGCTTTTCTTGGAGAGATGAGTTTAAAGGTGAGGCTGATTGTCGTCATAAGTTTATTGCTATTAGTTTGTTGTACCCATGTGGAGCTTATTGCAGTGTTATCCAATTAATATCTATTCACAATTCTCCTTTGGTGTTTCAAAAATTCCTTCTGGCTAAGTTCTTTATGGTGCTGCTTAGGGCAACTTTGTTCCTTTCTGGTGAGCAGTGATCCTCTTCTAGGTTTGAGGACTGAGATGTGACATGGATGGCAATTACTTTGATTTATATTGTCAAAGGGAAGGCTAAAAAGTTGATTTTATGTATGTTTTGTAAACAATATTTAAATTCCCTGATGGGAACATGGAATTTTTTTTCTGAAATGTTCTTTTGTTTTGCTACATTGTACAGACCTTTTAAGAGCAGTCTTTGGAAGCCTTCTGAAGATAAGGGGCTGGATGTATTTGTCTTGTCAGCTGTCCCATGCACTAGTGCAGGCTGGTGGGATGGGAGAAGGTCACCTGCAGAATCTGAGATTTCATGATGAACAAACCAAGTGAGCCACACATGTGAGTGTGTGATTTGCTTGCAAAGATGCAGAGTAGCAGAAGGAGCATTTCATAGGATGTGAGTGTGCTTCTGAAGATTCATTTTTCCAGTTTTTCTTATCCAGACATGCTGTTTTAGGACAAGTGGATGATTTGCTACAGGTGTTCCTTGTGGGGTGGTGAGTGAGCAGTGATGGGGATCAGGTGTAGCTGGGAGTGTAACCAAACACCAGTCCAACAAACCAGGTCTTTTGGCTCTGTGAAACCATGGTAAAATTATTTCTTTTCCTCTTGGGAAAGGATGTTTACAGCATATGGGATTTCTGGGAATTCTTCCTTCTTCATGGGTTAAACCACAAGTAGACCAGCAGCTGTGCTCATCGAGTGTGCCTGTCCATGCAGCTCCACCCAGAGCCTTCACAGGGTGTTCCCTGCATGTGGAACCAAGTCCCGGGACTGAGCAGTGTCTAATGACACAACCACAAAATCAGTTTCAAACTGAAGCTGCTAAAAGCTGGGGAATAAATCTGCTCCTCCTGTTCGCTTCATGTTCTCCTGAGATATCCTGGAATATTCTCACTCTTTTTCATCAGACTCTCTGGACAAGGCATTGGACATTTTTTTCTTTTTGATAAGGAGTGAAGATGCATCAGTGGGACTGAAACAGACATGGAAGAAATTTGGGAATGATACGGTTTCTGTGGGGTTTTTTTGTGGTTTTAGTTTTTCCCCTGTGTGACTGGTCTCCTTTAATAAGTGAAGGTCAAGATAAATTTATATTGAGTTTTTGGATGGTTTAGGGTATCATTTAACTCTGTATAATATATATTCTATATATAAAAAAGGTATTTATATGTTAGCAGGTTTCATATTAGTACAGAGACAGTAATCCTAACAAATCCCTTTTCTTTCAATTAGTAAGCAAAATATAGACAAAAATCCTCACTGTTTCGGGGGTGGGGGAAATCCTGTAGATATTTTTTGACCCTGCTTTATGTCCTGGTGTTTGTTACCAGTCATTGGCACAATCAAAGAGCTTCATTACAACAGCTGAAACCAGAGTCTCTAAAATGTGGAGTGGTATGTTTGACCTGGTGTTAATTGTACTTGTCAGTGGTCTTTAAGTGGCAGAGTGAGGGCAGATGTGTTATAGATAGCTTTCCTGAGCCAAGACTCAGTAGCAGAACAGGATGTGGTTTTCATAAAAGGAATTCCTGTATCTGGCAACATCAATTTCAGATCCTGGAAACCAGCACCCACAAAAATGGACAATACTGGGGTTTGCATGGATGCAGGAAGGCAACAGCAGATCAGGTATTGTGGGGGCTGGGGGGAGTAGGGGCTTTGAGCACCAACCTGATGCTTGGAAGCAGGAGAGCTGAGATGATGCCTTATTTTTAGGCAGGATGTCTTCTGCTGGGAATGGGGTCAGCTGCTTCACTATCTCTTGACCTGTTCTCTCTGACATGTAAGCTCCAGATTGTATCCTGGAAATGTGCAGCTTAAACAGTAAGGCTTCTTGTTTCTGATATTTTTCCTGAAATGTTAGAAAATTCTGCTGTTACAAAGGAAATTAAGGCTTTTATGAGTAATGGATCCAATGTAATAATGGTTACAACCTTTACTCTCATGTGTTTGTTTTTTTTTTCCCAAAATGTATTCACATTTCCCTGGTCTCCTAATGATTCTCTGGACAGCAGCGTGCATGAGTTGCATCTGGTTCTGAGCTCTCTTTATGGGATTTAGCTGATCATATTTCCATGATTATGGGACAGTTGAATAGTTTTTGCTTCCTTTGTCTTGATGGACATAAACTAGACTTTCTTTTTCTCCTTTTTTTTCTGCCCCCTCCCTACCCAATTCACAGCAGCTTTATTTTTTAAGTTTGGTGAAGTCTGATCAAGGGGTATAAAAAGTGGGAGAAGGCTTTGACCTTTTTACAGGGATGGAGAAATCAACAATCAGTGCACCTGTATCTTTGGAGTTAGGTCTTGAGCTTAAGAGAAGAAAGTTAAATATTCTCATCTCTGAAAGATTAAATTAATATTATTTTGTCAGTATGTGGACTGCTATTGCCAGGAGGAAATGCAATTATTAATTTTCTTTGGGGGTGTGTAAATAAAACCAGCACCTTATTACTAGATCTATATTCAAACTAGAATTCAAGTTGTTCCTATTTTGAGTAGTGAGGAGCAAGCTGCCCAGAGAATCTGGAAGTTACTGGGCTCAATGCACAGGTAACTGAGTTAAATTCTGTTCAAGATGTTACCTTGGAGGGTCTTGCCTGCCCCTCCACATCTCTGAAATGAAACACACAAGCCAGAGGACTTTGCAGTAACGTGTGGGGCAGGTTCCTGTAGTGGCTGGTCTATTAATCTGCATGTGTTAGCAACCCAAAACCCGAGATCAGGGGAATTACAGGGCCTCATTCAGGGTTGTTGCTGTCTGGAAAAAGTGAATTTGGTCTTGTGGGGACTAATAGCAGTTCATGTATGAGGGTCTCTCACTGCTGGAGCACTGGCAGGATGGAAGCCAAGCTGGGTGAGAAGCTGGCTACAGGGAGGGGCACAGTTTCCTTGAGCTGCCTGGGGTCCCTTTTGGACTCCTTCTCTAAGGTTTTGTCTTCATTCTGGAGTCTCTTCACATATTTTGTAAGGCAATAATAAAGCTTGTCAGAAAAGGTGTTCTGGGAGAAGGAACATGCTGTACAAACCTGGATCTTGTCTTGTATTATTTCTGTGGTCCCACGGCAACTGCTGGCCAACAGATAGGACTCTGCAGCTGCTCCAGTGCCACAGAATGAACTGGGCCTTTCATTTGGCTTGTCCTGAGTTTCAGGGGAGTAGATGTTTACTCTGTGTTTGCTCTGCATCCCATGTATAACTTGAAGTTCTCCTAGATGCCTTGTGACCACAAGTTTTTCCTGAAAAATGGAATAGGACACCTTTTTGGCAGCCTCTAAACCATGGAAATTTTGCTGAGATTTTTCTGTGAAAGAAGAACAATACAATCTCAACATAGAAGTTAATTATAGCAATGGAAATTTTTCTTAAAGACTTTCTGATGTGAGGCTGGTATTGCTTTTCAGCAGGATAGAACGCTCAGAAATGCCACTTTTAATGAAAAATGCTTTAGTGGCAAATACTTTCCACAGTGTAATGGTTATTCTTGGGTTTGTCTGAAGCATATTGAACCTCTGTATTTCTTTGTGGAGTTGTGTAACATGGTTTGGCTCTGCCTCTTCACTCTTGCTCAAGTGCAGTGCTGGTCTAGGTGAGATGGGTGCCAGAGAAGTCATGGGAACTGAATATGGTAATGTTGTGCTCAGGCTGTGTTTGGTATTGAGCTGCTGTAGAGAGTAAGACAATTCTGAACCTTAGACTCAGGGATATTTCTTCTGCTACCTTGGCCCCTCTGAAATCATATCCCTTATATCTCTGTCTTAAACTCCATCTAGATTTAGCTACTCCTGATATACCTGGGTTTAAATAGGTGATAATTCTCCTAAGAATTGATCCTGTAGGCTGATTGCCAGGGAAAGGCTGCCTTGGATGTAAGCAACAGGTCTTGTCTTACACAGATACAAACCTAAAGCAAGGTTCTGGAACAGAACACTTCTTTTTTTTTTTTTCTCTGTAATGATGATGTGATTGAGGAGAGGGCAGAAATTTTCATACAGCTGAGGTGTCCCATCTGTTCTTATCCTGTTCAATCTCTGAACAGTCCAAACAGTACTTCATTTTCTGGAAACTTGCTGATTTCCCTCTCTTTTCTGGAAATCTCTGCAGCTATGAATAAGGAAGGCTTATGCTGGCGTGGGAGGTGTGAAACAAGTGGCCAGCCTGGGACATGGTATCAAGTTGCCACTGGCACTAATAAAAGGACTGATAATCTTATCATGTTTTTGAATACTCAGGCAACTTCTATGGCCTTAATATAGAGGGGAGGAGGGGAAGGGAATGAAGAAGGGGCTGGCCACAAGTAAGTTCACCTGTAAAATAAAAGAACTCAAGGGTTTTTAGGTCACTATGATGCTCTCTTTGGGATCTCATGGTACAATGGGAATTTAGAGGCTATGGCACAACTGCTTCAGCACTGTGCTGTGCCTGGCAGGAACCTGCCTTTGCTACACCAGAGGGAGGGAGGTGGTGGGATTCTGCCATTTGGTGCCATGATGACTGTAAGTGCAAGTGAGGTCAAAGCTGGGGTAGATACAGTGATGGAGAAGCTCAGCAGTGGCTGTTGGTCATGCAAATCTTTACTGCATAGGAGATTGTTCTGCACTCAGATGGACCTTTGCTCTTTAGTGCTAGGATGCCTAAAGTCTGGATTCTGCTACAGCACCGAGGCAGCCCCTTTTTGGCAAAGCTGAGACCTCATCACAAGGGTGGGGTTTGGTTCACAGCTAAGTCTCTTGTGTCTGCATCTCCTGGAGGACCATTAGATGTGCTCTAGGTGTGTCTAGATCACTGTATAGGCACTGAGCAAGGGTGTTCAGAGGCATCCTCTTCCTTCTGAGCATCTTAATGGCTGAACATGTATGTGAGAGACCTGGGGTTTCAGTGGCCTGTGGCTTCTACTTCCAACACTACTCTTCCATATAAACTAGTCTTGCATCCAAAATAAATGTTTAGCCCTAGAACCAGAGCCCAGCACTTCTCAGACCACAGCACAAAATCTGGGCCCTGTTTCCTTTTCTCTTCTGGGCCCTGTGAGTCTGGTGTGGTAGCATGGTCTGAGGGAACCCTTTGCTTCTGCAGGGTGTGGATGGAGAGTACAGGCTTCAGTCTCCCCTGGCTCTGCAGGTGAGGGTGTCTGTCACCAAGTGTCTGTGCAGAGTCTGGCATGTCTCTCTTTCTGCTGAGCTTTGGGGGGGAAAAACGGAGTTTATCCATGCCTGAAGAATTGTGTCAAGTTCATACTGCAGGAACAAATTAAGGGTGAATCCACCAGTTGGAGGCCTGTTGTGGCAGAGGCTTCTGTTTACTGCCTGAAAAGTTATAGACTCAGCAACATGAGTTATGGAGCCTTCTCTAGCACCCATAAATCTTGAAGGAGAATCAGAGTCTTCAACCATGTACCCACCCAGGCTAATACCATTTCTTGCAGCTGGAATTAATCATGGCATTAGGCAAACAACGGGGGTTCATTAGGACCAAAGGTGACTTTAATTTAATTGAAATATAACTTGGCAAGTAAAGAGGCGATCCAGTTCACAACACCTAATGGGAGGTCTGGGTTATATATGGAAAAGTTAATGGCCGTAAAAATATCCAAACAACATATTTGTGCACGTGTTCCAGTAAAAGTCTGAGCCAACTACTTTTTAATGGTTTGGGTTTTCAGATGTATATATTCACGTTCTTAAAACAAGAATAAGACTATATGAGTGTGCACAGCATAGAAATATGAGGTGGGTGAGGGCATGAGGGAGAGGAGCCTCATGGTCAGAACAGCATCGGTGAAAGTCACCTACCTCCCTGTGCTGGAGGGGGGCTGCTGAACATCTTCTGTCCCCAGAGGGTTTGTCTGTGTCATGGATGTTACAGCCCTGCTCTTAGAGGCTGAGGAATAAAGGTTCTTACCTGTTCTTTGTGTTTTTTTGGGTAAAGGTGCTGTACAAGTGTACCCAAAAACGGATGTTTGGAGATTTTGGCAGTTTCATGTATTTAGATTTCATACAACTACATGAGCCCAAGAAATAAATGAAAACCCCTTAAATAATGATATTGGCCTTCCCTTATGAATGACCACCCACATCCCCCAAAATAATCATATTTAAATACCAGTTAAATCAGCCTGTAAATCAGCATGACAACACGGGTCTTTTAACCTTCCCTCCCTCCTGTATAACAGGTCCTCCCATTTCTGCATACACATAGACTCATAAACTGACTCCTACATAAAATATTATTTATATTTTATTAGGTAAATATATGACAGTATGCACACATCGGTGGGCTGTGACTTCATAGGACCAGCCTGCAGGTTTTGTACTATGTAGCTTTATACCAGTTTTATTCCCCAGGCTGTTTTTCATAGAGAAGAGGCCATCTATATTTTCATGGGCATGAAATCTGTATATCCAGCAATGAACACGAATCTCTACTTTGGAACGGACCATTGGAAAGAAAACTATATACCCACAGATTTATTTTTTTTAAATTCCCCTTCTCACTGGTGTTTTTCCTTCCCCTCAGCTGCTTGTGAAAGAGCTCATCTGATGGGCTTTGATGGAATATTGTCTTGTAGTTGATTTCTCATGAGCTGGCCAGTGCTGGTAGCGTGATGCCAGCATTGTGGAAGCTTGTGAGGTGCTTGATTCTTCAGTGCTTGGATTGAGAACCATGGAATCATTAAGGTTGGAGAAGACCCTTGAAGGTCATAGAATCCAGCCTTTAACATAACACTGCCAGGTTCACCACTAAGCCATGTCCCTAAGAACGACCTGAATATCTTTGTGTTTTTTGAACTGTTCCAGGAACAATGATTCTGCCAGTTCCCTGGACAGCCTGTCTTTATGTTTGACCACCCTTCTAGTGAAGAAATTTTTCCAAATATCCAGTTGATGAAAGTAGACAGTCTTAGATGACGGTGGGTTAGGAGTGACTAGTCAAAGAATATTTAGGCATAGAAAGAAAAAAAAAATTGGAGGGAGGGAAAACAGAAGCAAGATAGAGGAGAGAGAAATAAAAGGGTCATGTAGGAGATTTTAGCTCGGTGTTTTTGCTTTGGGCAGGTCACTTGGGATGCCTCCATGCTGGAAGGGACTGCAATGAGGCACTTGGAGAGTGCACAGGCAGGCGCCGGGTAGGAAAAGAATCCATCTCTTGATGGCTCGGCTGAGATTGCCATATGGTTTTGCTTAGATGGTGCCTCTTGGGGTTTGCTCTGTCTTTCGGTGGCCTGTGTGCCTGTTTCTCATTTCAGCAGTTTCTCTGATGGTTTTATCTCCATGTCCTTTGGGTTTTGGACTACTGGGGAAAAGACAGCATTTTCACCAGCTGACTCGAGCCTTCAGCAGGGCTCACCTTGTAGTCAAGCTGGCTTTAAGCATTTCCTTTTCAGTAAAGCAGCTCTCTCAGAAGTTTTCTGAAACCCACGGTTTGTAAGCAGGAAAAGAAAACTGAGATAAAGTGACAAATGAAAACTCACTGCAGACAGGAGATGGTGGACTTCCAAGCCCCAAGGGGAAGAGAGGGAGTGAATGTTCACAGTGAACCCCTTTCATTCTTGCCACAGCAGATGAGAGATAGGCAGTCATTTCTGCTCTTATCTCTGGTCTTAGCACGGAAATGTGTCTGCCAGACACCTCCTCCCTGTGCTGGAGCTGTCTCCAAAGGGATCTCCCCAAAAGGGGGAGCTTTTAGCCCACCATATGGTGTGTCCCCCACTGGCTGGCCTGTTTCACTGGGTTGGAGGCCCTGCTGGACTAAAAGCATGTTCTGCACCTTGAGGTCACCCCTAAAACTTGCCCATCCTCTCTGGTATGGGGGAAACGAGGAAAGCAGCCAAGTTTCACCTTGAAAGCCATGGCTTGGGTTTCTTCTTATCAGACCTTTGCCACCCCTTAAGACTTGGAATATTTTCCCCCAGAGGAGGTTACTTTTCTTCTGTTACTGCAGGGAAACAGCAGCACAGGGAGGTGAACTGACTTTAGGTCTCTGTAGGGTCCCACATGACAGCTCTTCCCACGCCTCCTCCTCCTGACATCTGTTAACATCCCTGTCTGTATGGTGCCTCAAAAGGCCAAAATGCCAAAAGAAGTGTGTTTATTTTTAACTGCTGATGGCATATTTGACCTTCCCCAGCACTTTTTGGCACCTGGTATCTTGACTACCTTCACATATGTGACCCAGCATCTGTGAAGCAACCCTAAAGGACTTGACTTTAGCTGTCAATCAGTGTGTGGGAGCCTGATCCTGTCACCTTTCCTGGCCTGGTGCTGCCCATGCCAGCTCTGCCCTTTGTCCCTGTGCCAGCTGGTGCCTGACACAGCCCCCTCTGCAGCACTCTGACTCCATACATACTCTGTGATGGGTGCATGGCAGAGGGGTGGCAGCAGAAGGACCTGTGCAAAAACCTCTGTGGTGGGTTTGTTCGTTCAGTGCTGTGGTGGCCTGGTGCTGGCTTGGTGCCCTTCAGCTTGGCCAAGAGGCCAGGGAGAGTCAAAGTGAGCCAGTTGGTTGTTCTTAGAAGTTTCCTTGGAAGAAATCTAGGTTGGCCTCAGCCCTGGTCTTCTCCACCAGAACTCCTTTGTGCTTTGCACTGGAAGTGTGGTTCTCCTCACAGGCATTGCCCTGACTCCCTGCAGCCTCCTGGGCTAAACCTCCGTGGTTTTTCCTGATCCACTGGGCATTAAGGCTGTGAGAGGCACCACAGCTCAGGCAGGGATGGAGGGAGAAATGGATTGAATGAGATGCTGAGATCCCAAATGTACCCTGGCTCCTCCAGTGCTTCACCCTCAGCTTTCTTACAAGGGTGGATGTGACTATTGTTGCAGGCTTGTTTCCATGCAAATCTGGGGGCACTGAAGGATGCTGGGCTCAAGCCCAAGCTCTTGTTCACATTCTGGGGGCTGAATGTGTCTATCCTCATCCTTTTCTCACTCCCCAGCCTGGACTAGCCACTCACTGAGCAAAGCCAGTAGTGAGGCTGAAAACCAAGGAGTTGATGGGGCTCAATTTGCTTTTCTGGGCTTCTGTGCAAAGCAGCATTTGTCAGAAGGTAAATGAGGTAAACTAGTTCCTAATTAGTCTGCACAAAGGGTCTAATGCTATAAATGTGGAGTGAGCACTATAAATCCAGCTTCGAGCTGGCTGCACGGTAATTTCCCTGTATAGACAAGCCTCAAGTCACAATTCATTATGGCTCTGCTTCATAGACCCTCCGATGTTGTGCTTCCCCTTTGCTGAGGGCAGATTGTCAAGCTGTGACCCTGCCTTAGTTAATTAACCTTCAAATGGGATTTATTTTCCCTTAGTTACTTGTGCGTGCACACATTTGGTAATAATGACTGTCTGCTTTCCTTGCACTCGCTAAAAGGGGAGTCATTTGTTACAGTTTTTTACCGGGGTAAAAAAATAAAATAAAAAAAAAAAATCAGGCCTCAACTTTCATGGAAAATTGATAGCTTTATGCCAGAAAGAGACAGTTCCATCACAGCCACTTCTTCAGCTGTCTGCAAATATTTGAAACCCTGAGATATTTAATGTTTTTCAGATGGCGATAAATCTGCAATAGTGTGGGCTTGCTCGAGCTTAGTGAGAGATGAAGTGAGATAGGAGAAAATGCATGAGCCAGCACGGGAGAGGTATTGCTGCTCACACTTCTGCTGATGTCAGGACAGGTTTTCAGGACCTTCCAACATACCAGCTGGCTTCTCTTCACCAGGGAAAAATATACACAAATGTGAGCTTCCAGTTCATTTCCCATCCAGTTGTGAGCTAAATGTTTGCTTTTCTTTGTCTTCTCCCCCCGCTTTTATTATTTTTGCAATCTGACATTAAAAATATGAACCTACAGCTGGACAAGACGAAATATTACTGGCTGAAACTGAAAGCTTAAGCTTTTTTTTTTTTTTTTTTTTTTTTTCATCTGTCAAGCTTGAGATATTGCTCAGGGTTTGTTTGTTTAACCTTTTGTTTGCTGTTCAGAACCTTGGAGGCAAGTTGCAGAATGTGATTTGGTTGCAGATGTGTTGGTGTCTTACATTGGGTTTTTTTAAGGAGGAAAAATAATCAGATCATCTCCATGTGCTTTGCTTGCAACATTGCCTCTGCCTGGGGTAAGCTGGAATATCTTTCCCTGTTCCTCTGATACACCTGATGTGCCTGGAGGCTGGTTTGTAGGGAAGTGCATGGTCCAGGAGAAGGCTCTGGGATTGGCAGGGACCTTGAGGGCAGGAATGAAATCTTATCTGTGGCACATCCATCAGGAATGAGTCCTGAGAAGGGACAGGAGAGGATTCTGTCTGGCTTTTGAGATGCTGAGGCTATGTGTCTCTCAAGCAGAGTAGAGTGGTGACAAACTGGGGAGATATGATGAAGTGCAGATGCTTAACTGAGCAAATTGTCATAATCCTCCAGAAATATGGATGGCAAGCTGCAGCAGAGCCTGGTAGCACTGGAGCAGGGGTCCACCTGAATATTTTCTTATTTATTTTCCTTTGAAAGTATGGAGTAAAACAGTTATTGCAGAAAATGTTGCTTAATTTGTTGGTTTGAGCAGTCCGGTTCTCCAGATACCAGCACCTTTCACAGCAAGTGAAGGAGTTGTGGGTGATGCCAGGGGAATTGTGTGTTGTGAGCAGCCTGGGGTGGCAGAGGGACTGGCAGAGTTTGGCTTTCTTTCTTTCAGCCTGACATGGCTAAATCAAATCCCCCCCCACTGCAGCTGTGATTCACTGATGGGTTTTGTCCAAGTGTCTGTTCATGAAGTTTTAAAGAGACAGAAACACCTCAGCAATTTGATTTTGGCAAACAGCTGTGAGCCAAGTGTGGAACAACAACAACAAAAAAATCCCTGTAAAAATCAGGGAAAATGCCTGCAAATTTCCACACATTTCACAGAGGCGGTGTGGTCTCGGAGGCAGCAGGGTGGTCTGGATGTTTTAGCACTGGTGCAGAAAACAGGCACTCCTGTGCTCAAATGCCAGCTCCACCACTGATGTGCCATTTCACCTTGGCGAAGGCACTTGACCTTTCCATGTCTTGGTTCCTCTCTTCTTCCCTTTCCCCATTTTTTTACTTCAAAGATGAAATTAGTGGCCCCAAATCTGGGTGGTGGCCAGCGTGGGGCTGGCACAGCCAGGGAAGGTGGGGCAAAGGTGGCTGCTTTCCCAGGTTCCAAGGGAGGCCAGGGGCTGGGGATGTTCCAGGAATGAAGAACGCCTTTGACCTCAATGGTGGCCCCAACCCTGCAGCACAAGCTGTTAATGCTTAGCTGCCTCCTGCCTCCCTGCTCTGCTCAAGTATCCCAGGCAAGGGAAGAGGTTTTTCTAGCACCCGGGCAGTCTGGGTTTGGCAAAGCCTGTGCAGTCTCCACACCCTGCTTTTACATATTCATGCCTATCCAAAATGTTCCCTTCTGGGCTGGACTTTCCCAGGCTTCACCTCTGGTCTGTGAGCTCATGAATCATGGGGAAGGAAACTCTTTTGAAAAGGGTGAAATTTTTTTGGGCAGAGCTGCAGCAGCTAAAATGGCCTAATGCTGCCTGCAAAGGTGGGGTGAAGGGGGAACAGTTGTGGGGAGGTGCAGGGGCTTGTTGGGCTATGAATTTAGGAAAGGGAGATGAGAAAGCAACCCAGGCATCCTGGCTGTCCTCTTTCCTATGCAGTCGCCTCCCCTGCCTGTCTTCTTACTGACAATCCCAATTTCTCTGCTGTTGAATGAATGGAAAAGCTCCAATAGGAATTGATTCAGGCCCTAAATTTTGAGCTCTCTGAGGACATCCAGAGCCTACTGCCAAGTTCAGCAGAGCTTTGTAAAATGCGCATTTCAGTTACTTTTTCTTTTTTTCTTCTGGTGTTTCAAGAACAGGATTAGGAATTTAGGTGAAATAACCCAGGAGAAACAAGAATAATTGGTAGCTCAGGTGTGCCAAAGTTGAGGATAAGTTGAATACTTTTTTCTCTTGCTTATCGTCCTCCTCGTGCTCATGGAACAAAACCTGCAGCTAAAAAGGACCTGCTGTGCTGAGGATTTTATTCCCTTTCTGCCACTGAGCATCCCTGAGTGGCTGTTGGCAGAGAGCTGCCAGGCCCCTGAACAATTGTAAATCAGAGCCCCCCTAGGACAGTTCAAACTTGCATCCAGACCTGCTTTTGGTATCATGAGTCCAAAGGATGTGAGGAGCTCTCTGTCCCTCCTCTCTTCTCCTGGGCTTACACCATTGCAGTTACTGTAGAACAAACAGGGTGTGTGGTGGAGGGAACACTGCTCTTTTGACTGAGACCATCTGAAGTGGAAACACCAACATAATTTAAGGCTTCTGACTTTTTAAAACTTGTATTGGTTTGAATCTGGACTTGACTTTCCCTTCTCCCATTATTCAGTGTAACACTGACCTAGCCACAAGTCAGGCTGCCTTACTTCAGTGCTGGCTCCTGCCAACTCCACTGAAAAGTGAATAACTGGAGACCTACCTAGCAGAATAGTCAACGAATGCTCCATGTAGCTCTTTTGGAAACAAGTATTATTTGCTTTCCTAGATCCACCCAAATAATGTTGTTTGTTCTGCATAATTGGCTTAAAAAGAACTAACTGTGTATCATCTTAATACTATGAAAATGTACTGTAAGAAACTATGGAAAGTACTTGCCTGTTGGATTCACAGTATGAGCTGCATGACTTGAATTTTAATAATGATCTTTGCTCAATAAAAGTGCCTTTTTCTCTGATGAGGAATCCAACATGTCTATATTTCCCAACTAATGCATTTCCTGGAAATTTCCACTTTCTTGTAGTTTGCTTTTCTAGGGCAGTTAAGCAAAAAGCAATAATGAAGTATTTTGCTGCAAGATGATGTTATTTTTACAGGCTGTAGCCACAATACTTTTCCTGACATTTTATGATATATAATTAATAGCAATGGGAACCAAAATACTTTTCCCAAGGATTGAAATGATTCTAATATGTTTTGTAGCATGTTGTCCGTGCTTTTTATCCTTTCTCTTATTTCTTTGTATCCAGGTCCAACAAAGCACTTAAAGAAAGCATTATGAGAATTCTTTGACAACCCATTTCCCCCTTGCTGTCCCTTAACCCCTGTTTGGAAACTGAAGCCTTTGTCAAAAACGAAATTTTTAAAAAAGTTCCTACTTTCGCTGTGTTTTCTGTGGGAAGTGTTTCCTCCCAGCAGCACTTTGGTAAAGACAAGAAAATGGGATAAGGGGGTGACTCCAGACTTTACTGTGTTGGGAGAAGTGTGAGGTTTTGGCCAAGGTACCCCTGGGAGTGGAGTAGTCTCCAGCTGGTAGAAGTTGGGAATCTGGTTCTCTTGCAAGCCTTGGTTTGGGCTGCTCAGGGTTTTCTGAAGAGCACAGGAGTGGGTGAGCAGGGCTGTGACACCAAGTCCTTCTGCCCCTGGATGGAGTGTAAAAGGCAATGCTGCTGGTTTGGGGGTTCTAGCACAGAGCTCTGGTTCCCTCTGCAGTGGTCCTGGGGATATCTACCTTGGGATGATCCACAGTGTGCCTAGATTGCTGTTTGAGAATGCCATGGAACCAGGATACACTTTTTGGCCCCCTGGTAGAATGGGCAAGGGCTGGCATATCTCTCATCCTGTTGTGTTGGCTTTCCTCCATGTTTGTTGCAGGAAGAAATTTCCAGTAGATGAAAAAAATAATTACTGAGATGGGAAATTGACTGGAGGTCGGCTCTTGTGTGCAATCACAGGCTTAATTTTCAGTCATGGGACCCCAGTGCTTTGAGGTTTGTCTTGCTCCACTCTTTATAGCAGCCTTTAATTCTATCAGGAGATGTTTGCACCTCATCTTGGCCAGGTTTGAAAGCAGTCAGCAGCAAATGTATCTGAATGCTTGTGATGTCTTTCCATTTCCCTTGGGTGTAGGGAAACCTCACTATCTAGTGAGCTCTATAGGCTTTTAGTCTGAGAGTTAGGGGGTTTAAAATTCCTTTAAGTTACCAGAGCCCTCTTTCTGGAGAGGAGCATCATGTGCTGATGCAACTTAAGATGGGAAATACATGGTTTTGCTCCAGGCATTTAAGTGAGTGGCTGAGCTTGGTAACACTGCTGAAGGAACAAGAACCTTGTACTAGAGAGGCAAAGAGTTTCCTCTGAAAGCCTGTCCCACTGTGCTGAACAGCATCTCGTGGAGCTGCAGCACCCTGGGGACATTCTCCATGTTATAAATGGACACTGTGTCCTCTCGTGTGCATCCAAGGGAAGCACAGGCAGGGCTGTATGTGTATTTTGACAACTTTAAATTAGCATACTATAGCCGCTTAAGTGTTATGACAATGTTCTGTGATCACAGGTCTCAAGGGATGTTTAATGCTTTGGAACAAACCAGTTTCTGGCCTGAAGTGTCTCAGGTTAGCTGGGGTTGCACCTTTGATGGATTTGACCCTATAAGTTCAGTGGCTCCAGCTGGCTGTTTGCAAGAGTCAAACTCTGGCAAATGATCGACTCTGAGCTCAGTTGGAAAAGCTTGTGAAATGAAATCACAGTGCTTTGCCCATTAGGCTTGGGATGAAAAGCGAGCCTGAGAGCTGCCAGTGGCTCATATTTCATGTGCAGAGATTTACTTGTATTAGTTAAGATTGCGATGAGTTTGAGAAAGAGAGAGGGAGACAATTTGTAAGCCAACACAGAAATAATACTTCCCTATAGTAAGTATGTAATGAGAACTGGTGCTTTTATTGGATTGAATAAGTTCAGATTGTTTTTAAGATATACATGTTTTGAACAGTGAACTGTATCACTTGTGATTGACCTCCTGTGTTATTTTTACATCACTTCTTATTTCTCTACATCTTGAATTTGCTTCTGAGATTTTTGTTCCTATTCCTCTGCTCTTTTCCTTTCACATCTCTTCCCTAAATCTTTCCTGCTCTGGCTTTGGAAGTCTGTTTCTTTTTAATGGACCTCTAATATTTGTCATAGTGAGTGCACACTTTGCACTAAGCAGGTCTCTAGGACGTGATTACAGTTCATGTAAGCAAACTTGAGTTGGTTTTAATCAGACAGCAATGTACCCACGGCATCAAAGAGCTCTAAAGAGCTTTGCTTGTGGTGTGGTTTGCAGCAGATACATTGACCACTGTCCTTTATTGCTTTGGTGTTTGCTGTGGGAGCTCAGGTCATCTGGCAATTAGATCTGGTAGAAAGAGCAAATTCATCTACAGTGCTGGGTCTGGCAGAGTCCCCACCACAGTTGCTTGCCACAGCCCTGCCTGGTTGCTGACAGATTTCTCTGTAACTTCAAGGTTTTGGCTCTTGAATCTAATGGTTGAGGTCAAGAATTTAATTAAACTGTGGATAGAAGAAAGCTGCCCATCTACTGGATCCCTTCCAGAGCAAGTGAGCTCTCTCACAGTAAGCAAGGGAGGGTATTTCAACTTATTTAATACTCCTTGGCTTTGGATGTTTCTTCCTCTTTGGTATGGGGTTTTATTTTTTTCCATGCTTTGCATTTGGTGACTAGAACAAGATATGGCAGTTTCTTTGGGAAATGGTAGATATATCTTGAAGCAGGGAGCCAGCTGTTGGGCTTGGGCAGGTGATTTCAGACTCACTTTCTGTGAAATAAGGGCTTGGTTGCTTTAATTTTGGCCTGATTTTCTGAATGAGCTGAGGATCTATCTTCCTTCTGAACATCTTCTATAGAGCAGCCTCCAGTATTGTTAACCCTTAACAAGCAGTGGGAAGGAGGATGTAGTATGGTTCATTATTTGCCTGTGCTTCCATTGGACTCGGATGGGGCAGACCAGTGTGTGAGCAGGAAAAACCCAACCAGCACATCAGCCCTGCCCTAAATCACTTCCAGGCTCGTAGTGATCTGTCTTCCCCAACTTGCTGCAGGCAAACAGGAATGGCTGGGGAATACTGGAGCCAGTGAACAAATGTAGAGGTCCAGAGGTTACATTGAATTTTAGAGTAAGAGGCAGAGATAAGAGTGAGAGGGAAATTCAAATATATAAGTATATTTTCATATATATAAACATTTTCATTCTGGAATTTCACTGCTGCTTGTCTTGCGTGGAAGTATTCATACAGTGGATATGCTGGTGGTATACATATAGATGGAGCATTAAGAGATCAGAAAATTCCTCAAATCTCATTCACAGCAGGACTAGGTACCAAACTGGTTTTAAAGAAGTTTAAATTGAAACTGTTGAAAAGCTGTTGAAGAACTTCTGACAGAAAACTGGGATTTCAACCAAGAGGATTTGGTTCCCCTGAGTAATTTCTGGTTTTCATCAGACCCTGATCATGAAGTCTAGCTCTCCACATACCTCCATTGTTCATCAAACTGGGCAAGCATATTTTTTGCCCCAACACCTTTTGCCAAAATCTCTGTTTATATATATATATATATATATATATATATGTAAAAAAGGAAAGCTGATTATTATTTTTACCAGTTCTCCCTTTGTGTGCATCAAGCCTCTATAACACACCATGTTCAGCTAGGATATCTCTAGGTGGGCTCATTCCTGTACTGAATAACCATGGAAAGTGAGAGGAAAGCAGCAGTATCCCTCTTGCAGAGTGCCCCTCCAAGGATTTGGAGAACAGTTAAGAAGCAATCATTTACAAGAGGGAGAGGCCAGGAGAAATGAGAATAGTGGGGGTAGAATTTGCCTTTGATCGTGGCTGTGGCAGCAAAGCCATGTGCTGTCAGATCTTCTGGGAAGCTGCTGCCAATGGGTGAAGAAGAAGTGGAATGGAACTCCCTTCAGGGAGCAGAGCTGCTGTTCCCAGCATGAGGGCCCAGAGTGTTACAAGGCAGAGGTTCTGATCTGATCCCTTGTGTTTGGGTCACACTTGTATCCACAGGAGCAGCTCACATCCCCTTGCTGCCTGGTTTGGGGGAATACCCTCTGCTCAGCTGGAATCTAGAGGGAGGGTGGGTCCATGAGAACATCCCTGTGTTTTTTAGGTTTAAGTCCTCAATAGGAATCTGTTCCACAAACATCTCTTGCAGGCTGTTTTCAGACAGAGATGCTGCCAGGGGTTTGTGGTGCAGGTCACTCCATACCTGTGATGTTACCCTCGTCCCTGCCCCTCGCTTTGCAAATGTTTTTCTCATTTGTTGCATGGTGACTTTTGAACTGCCCCTGTTTTAAGACTGAAATGAGAGAGATAAAATGTTTTTAATTTTAATTAAAACAAAGTTTATTTTATTTCATTAGCTAGCCATGTTATTTCAGGGCTTGACAGTAAAGTTATATGTTACCCTGTGGGTACTTCTAATTGTGTTATGAGGTTTCTAGTTCATTCTGTCCAGAACAGTTTGACTCCTGTACTGAGCTCTATCCTCCTGCAGCCTTGAAGCAGCACAGCTAATGAAAAACACTCCAGTAATAACATGGGGCTCTCAAGGGCTCCAGATAATTGGGAAAAGGTACTATTAATTTTACTGGAAGGCAAGCCGGCTGAGCTCTGAGAGCCTACTGCTAAAGATACCAAGAAATAGGGCCTGATCACTGTGGAGGAAAGATAAGAATGTGGAAGCTGGTCAAAGTAAACCTACAGATGTAGAGAAAACATTGTTAGTAAATGTCAGTGTAGGGACAGGTCAGACTGAGGCAGCCTTTGGTCTGGTGAATTCCTGTGAGTGAGGCAGGAGGTGGGATCCTCTCCTGCCATGCTGTTGGGAGGTGCAATTCCAATGGTGTAGCTTCTAAGAGACCAGTGGGAAAATACCAAGCTCAGGATGGAAATTGGGACTGTCAAGGTTTGTTTTTTCCCCCCTCCTGTATGCTAGAATAGTTCCTGCTCCATCCTGGGACTATTTGGGCCATTCCTGGACACTTGGTCCCTCTGCTGCCTGTGGCAGCACCATCACAATACACTGGGAAAATAGAGATAGGAAACCAAGAGGAGGCTGCTGGGGGTCATGCTCCCTGCAAAAGCCTTTTCCCATTCATTAGGAGTTACAGATTTGCTTAAATCCCAATCGTAAATCCTGGTATCTCATGCAGTGTGAACCCAGGGTGGCTGTAAAACACTTTTGCAGGGGGACCTGAATAGAGAATTACACCGATTTAGAGGTGTTTTGTCTGCTGTCCCTGGTATAGCTGCTGCAGTTGCTGCTGCTGAAGTTTTGGTGCCTGGAATTTATTTGCTCCAGCAGAGAAGGTGCAAAGGGAGAGGCGTGACAGTTTAATTCTTCTCTTGTGTTCTTTGCACAGTTATAACGTTTTCAAGAAAATATTTAATAGGCGTTTAAGGCTGAATGAATCATGTGTGAAATGGAAGGTGTTTTGAGGATAGTTGGTAGAGAAGGATAGAGCAGGTTCACGTTCCCTTACTGTGTTCCCTTACTAGGGATCAGGACTACAGAAGGCAGATAGGAGCCTAATTTCTAGTAAGCCAGCCATCTATTTCTGACTCAATGGGTCAAATCTCTTTGTTTCTTTTCTGTGCTATTTGGTGGTGCATGGGGATGTATTATCTCAAGCTTGGGTAGTGCATCAGCTGTCTTGCTAATTTCCCTCCTTGTTTCTTTTGTTGGTTGGCATTGTAGACTTACATAATTTTGTAAAAATATGAAATTCTTTTAAGTTGTTTGATCCAGTTTGGATTTCCAACTGGATTGCACCGTGCTTAACCTTCAGCATGTTATTGTTTTAGTAGTTTTGTCCAATATGAATAACACCTTATACCATAACATCCTCAGTGGATGTAGAAGGAAGTTCCAGAAAGAACTGGAAAGGGTTCCAGGAAAGTCAAGCTGTATGACTTGTTTGATTTTTCTGTTTAGCCTCTTAAAGTAGCCAGAGAAGGGGGAATAAAAACATTACAAAGGATACGTTGCTGGATAAAAGATATTCCATTACAAACCCTGTCAACATTAATAACTTGCATCTCTTCAACAGTGCTCCGAGCTGTCAATAAGAAACAGGAATCAACCAAGATTAAAACTGATCTGTCAGAAAGCAGATTGTATCAGAAAGATAATAGAATCAAATTAATTTATGATGAGGAGATTTCACAACAGACAACGAGGCAATACTGGAAACCACAGTCCAATGTAATCCCTTTGAAGAAACGTTGTACTTATTACAGCTGTGATGATTGCAAATGTTTGGTTTAAAAGTCTGTGTTGCAGTCTGGAGGAAAAAACCCAGGCTATTTATGGTCTCCAGTTTTTAAAGATGGGAGCTAAAGAAAATAAGCCTGGAGAAATATGAGCTGAAGCTTAATATTTCCGTCTTCATGTAAGAAGGGGTGGTTAGAAAATAGACCTGCCAGCCTGAAGGAAATTTGAATGTGTCAACATTTTGTTGGGTTTTTGAAATTTTTGGTTCCTGGTTAAGATTAAAAAGTCAAAATAACCTGTTTCCAGTGAATAAGAAGTTTTGATGTAATAATGTCAAAATATTTAACTCTGTCATTCTCTTCACAAAGTTAAACTGCTTCAAAACAATTATCTCATTTGCAATGACCATTTTGACTTGGAAAAGCATGATTTTAAGCTCAGCTTGGTCCAGGATACTTCTGACTGGAAAGTGAAACACCATGGTTCAAAAGGATGCTTTTGATTCTATAGCTCTGTTTTCCTAGAATTTGCCATTTTCTCGTTTGGGGAATGGGAGGAGGAAGAGAGCACATGGATTAAACAACAGTTTATGCTGGAGGAGAAGAAAGAAAAGAGATTTTCTGGTAATGCAAAATTAGGGCGTTATCTGTACCCCTACTTAAATTTTCTTAGTGCTTAATGCACATGAAGCAGCCAATCTCCCACGGTTTGAGATCTCTCCTCATTACTCCCCTTGATCCTGATCTTCCCTTCCCAGTCCATAGCACTGGATAGGACACACAGTTGAGCTGCCTTTGCAGTGGGATCAGTTCATGTTGTCCAGTATGACTGGGGAGGTCTGTGACTCATTTCTGTTAGTCCTGGGGTTGCCTTCATAAACCTGACCAAAGGGCTGGCAGGGAGAAATGGTGATATACTCAGTCCTGTCCTCTTTCCTGAGCAAAGCAAGTGAGGTGCAACCAAAGCAGGCCTTGGATGTGCCGAGTCTTTTTGGACATCCTGCATCATCCTATTTGGCAGAAGACAGATACTCCCTTTGCTGTATTTGAGTGGGGCCCCTGAGGTCTCAAACAGCCCAACACAGGCTTTGAAGCCTAAGATGTGCCAGCCTACGATGTGCCTGCCCTCCCCAAAGGGGAAGGGGCTGGGTGCTGTTGAGAATTATGGCAAGGGCTGTTCCCACACCTGCATGCCTGGAGGCAGGCAAGAAGCAGGCAGGGGGTGAGAACTGCAGGTTGTGGGGATGGGGTCGTGGTTTTGCTCTGACTGGTACCGTGACCCAAGGAAGTCCAAACTCGTGGTTTAGGGAGAAAGAGGGTGGAGGTCTGGAGCTTCCCTTCCCATGCCAGTGATGTGTGTGTTGCTGTCAGAAGCCCTGCTGGCTGTTTTGGAGCAGGTGCTGTGGCGGGGGGGAGGCAATGTTCCCTCCCCTTCCTCCTCCACCCTCTTTCATCACCCTCAAAGGGACCTGTGCTCCAGCTGAATTGAACTTCCTCCAGGGGCTCCAGATGTGTTTGAGGAGTCTCTCTCTTTTTACCACCCCATCCTCTTTCTGCTGCAAGTTTCTGCCATCAGTGTTGCTGGATGTGGAAATCTGTGGCTGCAATCAAACTGAGAGGTGGGAGTACCCAGGACAGAAATCAGAGGGGGAAAATGTGTCCCTTCTCCTTCACCCTCTGTGTTGTTTACAAATCAAAATAAGCAACCTGAATTTAAACTGTGCTTTTAAAGGGATAAACCCCTTGGTTCCTTCTTGCCTGTGCTGGTGCCTGCCAGGCTGTGTGTGGGCACTGTCCGCAGTGCACTTAGCACTGACTCCCCTCCGGCTTAATGACAAGTTCTCACTTTGTTTGTTGCTGTTTGTTTTGTTTTGTTTTTTCTCCTTCCAGCCAAGCTGACATTTAATTCTGCCTCAGCCAGTTAAATATAACCCTGAAACCTGTGGGTGAGAAAATGTGGCTCTCTGTCACGCTCATTTCAGAGGAGCCAATTAGCAATGGTGATCCTTGGGACTTGGCAGCCTCTTCCCAGGCACCTGGCAGCCCTGGCCCTGCCTGTCATTCTTGGGGTAATGTGCTAGGAAATGGTCTTGTGGTTTACTAAGAAAAGCAAAACAAACTCCCTCTTCCCCGCCTTTGCAACCCAACAACCTGTGGGCATAATTGATTTGCAAGATTTGCAGTCAGGATGTGGCTTTGTTGCAGATGAAGCTGGTGAATAGCCTGTTCCTTGCTGACTCTTTGTCTGATTCTCCTTGGTCCAGCAATTTTCCACTTTCAAAGGCGTCCAGTTTGGAGGTGCTAATGGGACATAGCTCCCACTTCTACCTCACCTCTTCTTTTTCCAGCTTAATTCCCCTTCCCTCTTTCCCTGCTGCAGTGCTGGTACTCTGCCTCCTGCCCCTGTGACCTCTTTACCAGGGACTGCTGTCCTCTCAGATGTAAATGCACCTCACACTGTGCTGGGTCAGTCCACAGGGTATCCAGCCCAGTGCTGTGTGTGGGTCTGCTTCCTGAAGTTGGGAAAAATGAGATGAGAGTGATTCTTCTCCTGACACTTCCTCTGTGCTGGAAGTTTAGCAGTGTGGTGGGGTGGAGTCAGTGATGGGCCTGGCATTGAATTTGTCTTGTCCTCTTTATATTTTTTATTATTTTAACTCAGCTCTGAAAGGGTTCTTGGTCTCCACAATGCCCTAGTAAAGGCTTCTGCTGCTGGTGTCCATTTTCCCGATTTCTTCAGCAGTGACCCTTTTCTTCCAGTACTGTGAGAAACTGGTTGATTTTGTTCCCCAGTGTACTGTGTGGTTTGCCCTCTCCGCTTGGAAAACATCAGAAGCTGTGTCAGTGTAAATGTTCTTTTCTGAGTTTGCAGGTAACGGGATAAAAAAACCCCAACAAACAAAAAGGCAGGAAAGTTGGGCTAGTTTAAGCCATTTATGGCTGGTTTATGCAGATCCTTGCCATGTCTGAGCCAGGGCTCTCTTTCCTCCCCAGAAATGCTCCTCCCTTACTCCCTTATGCTTTCAGGACCTGCATTTTCATTTTCAGTTTCATACTTCTGGCTTGATTCCTCCCAAGCTGAGTATGGTGCAAGGTGAACCTCCAGGCTGGAGGACACCTGTGTTGTCCATTAGGTGCTGGTGAATGGGGACAGCTGGGGCTGCCATCAGCCCTCTGACCCGTGTGCAGTTGGCTCCTGGTGGTGATCACAGAGCAGGAACACAATGGCTATCCAGCAAACAGATGAACACATGATATTCATAAAAGAGCAGAGGTGATTCCCTGTCTGCTGCAGCAGGAATCCAGGATTAACTCCATGCTGTTCTCTGGGGTTTAGCTGCTGTCTGTTATCACTTCTTAGCTGGCAGTCAGGTGTGCTGCCACGTAACATCTGTTCTTGTGTCTTGCTGGTCCCTGGCTATGGAGTGGTGTGATCCAAAATCCCCTGCAGGTGAGGGAGATGGAGAAGGCTGCCTGAAACCACCTGGACACAGGGTGCCCACAGGCATTAATTGGTGTGGAGACAGAGTGATGGTTTGAGGGCTCTCTGAACCCATCTCCAGTTTTCAACACATGTGTGGGGAATGGCCCAGCTTTGGTTTTCTGACTTAAAATGAGGCATGATGGATATCTTGTGCATGGTGCTTAGACATCATCATCACTTCTGTGTTTTACATTTGGCTGTGGATTTTCTTCAAAACATTTGCAGCAAAATAGCTCCTCAAAACAATATTTCCTCTTAGTCCTGAGACTTATTTTCCTTGTGCTCCTTTGATTTTTATCTTCTCCACATTCTCTGTACGTCACCCTAACAAGTCGTAGAGGCTGGACAGTGTCCATATCACATCAATACTGAATTTCATTATATACAAACATCAATCTGGCTCTGTGCTGCCTTTTTAAACTGTCATCCAACCTGGTGGTATTCAGTTTCTGTTTAGGTCTGACCGTGGAAAAGCATCGCTTCAAAGCTTGTTCCCCATAATGCTCAGATCAAAACAGTTCCTCTGTGTGTTTATAATAAAAATATATTTTCACCAGCTCTTGGGAGCATTGACATTTTCATCGAGGCAATTTTCTATGGCCCCAATCCATCACAGCACACGAGCTGTTCCATTGGTTCCAATACGACTACTCATTGCTTAAAGTAAATTGTTTGCTTAAAAGCTTGCTGGATCAGGGCCTATAAGCGAGAAAAGATTGCTGATTAGAAAGCACATTTGTTTCTGTTGTGGGATTTGATGGCAAATTAAGGACACTAGGAGGATTCAAAGATTAATACCTCTGTATTTTGGGAAAGAAATACTTTAATACTTTCACATTATCGAGGCCCTGTAATAAGCAGAGATTATGCAAATGGGACACTAAACACCAAATCCCAGACATTAATGGGGTTCAGTGAGAGCAAACTGAAGGCAGAATTAATCTCTGGGAGAACTAAATGGCTATTTTCATGCTTATGAACTTAGCATACTTTCAACTCTACCTTAATGAAAGACACACTCAGCTCACTGTTAAAAGAGGCACTTAAAAGGTATTAGAGGCATAAGTCCAGCTGTTACAAACGCCAATAAATTTGGATTAGGTCTCCACTGTTTGAGTTGCGTGTGTGGGTGCCTGACCTCAAAGCAAGTTGTTGGTTTTTTAACTTATTGATATATAGCATTACATCAGGTTAATTACGCCTCGCTGTATTTCATGTCGTCTCGGCGCAGACCCGCGTGCATCGTGCCATGGAGAGCAGGGATTTGGGAGCCCATGGAGGGCTGGGGTGTGCTGGCCACCCGCCCACCACCAGCCCTCCCCGGAGATGGATGCTTTGCAGAGGCGGCTGCTTGGTTTTACAGTACACGACTGGCTCCCTGCCCTCCCTTCTCCACCCCACCCCATCCCATATTTTCATTCCCTGGGGTGACTTCCCTTCACCTCGCTTGATAACAGAGCACATTTTAAAATTTTTATTTTGGTGTGTTGGGGGAAAATGCCTGATGTTGTACGGCATTAAGAGCTTGAATTGATGGGGCTTTACGAATTTTGTCTCACTGGATCAAATATTTGGTCCTTGTCTTGTTTTGCTATGAATTCCTGGCCACCCATGAAAGGGGTCGTGCATGGGTAGAGCATGTTCAGATTTACGGCTGCATCTGTGTAGATGGGTTGAGATAACAGCAAACCTTTTGCTCTGAAGGCACTGCAGCCACCACGACAAAAGAGATGGCTTAAAATTGCATTTCCATTTAAAGTAACACCAAGCAGCCAGCCCAGCCATGTGAGGGAAATATAAAGCTCTGTGATAGGGAGCGAATGAGGAGAGGGGGGGGAAAAAACCTGGGTAGCAAGTAACTAAAATAGATGAAGTGGAACAGTTGGAAGTCCCAACTTGAGTGACAAGGGAGAAAGAAGAGATCCAAAGTCAGCAGCAGATGACTCCAGTCTCACATCCCATCTCTCTCCCCCCCTCCTTTGCCACTGTTGCCGCCGCGTTCCCAGCGAAGGCAAGAAAAAAAAAAACCAGAACGTCTTTTCCAGATTTGGGGGCTGAGCAGCCTCACATGTTGACACAGCAATAATTTTTAATGAGAAATTTTTAGTATTTGTGTGGGAGAAGTTAGAGTTGTGTACACAGATGCCTCTCCGGCCACCACACCGTGGTCCAGCCCGGCCGCGTCCCCCTCCGGCACGGCCCGCGGGGTCCCCAGGCAGATTCCTTTCAGGCAAAGGGAAACATTTAGGCTTGCTCACCTTTGAACTGCATGCGATGGTGTTTACCTTGGCAAGACAAAGTGGCAGTTTTACAGATATTAAAAACAGTCCTGAGGGGAATCTGGAGGCCTTCCTATATTTTAATCACCCAATTTAGCCAGCCCGAGGACTCGGCTGGAGGGAAAACGTGTGGCAAATCTTGTTTTGTTTTATCTTTTTAAAAGGAGATTTAACAGAAAATAGCCCAGTGCTGAAACAAGAAGAGAGAAAAATAATATGCATTCTAGTTTTTATTCCCTTCCCTCTAAAAAAAAAAAAAAAAAGTGGGAATTCTCATATTAATCCATAGCACCTCCACGCTCCATATGGTTTCTTTTTTGGCATTTCCTGCTGGGCTGTGCTCTACCTCAGCTAACCCCGTTCCCCTTGCCCTCCCTGGGTGCGTTCCTCTTCTAATTTGATTTCTACCTGTCAGGAAAGATGGGTGCAAATGGCTTTTGCCCCCATCTTGAGGCAAGATATCCCCTCCCTGCCAGCACTCCCTCTGGTGTGCACGATTAAAAAGAAAATTGGGTTTTTGTGGGGGAAGAGATTCAAAGGAGTCATGAGTGATGTCTGAAGTTATGCTGAGGTCAGGACCTTGCTTATTGATTTTCTAACACAGCAGAAACACATACAAAAGGAAGAGACCTCCTTCCTTGCCTCCCCCTGATCCGAGATACTCCTCCAGCTTGTAAAAAAAAAAAAAAAAAATTAAAAAAAAGGGAAAAAAAATCTGGCTGCAAGCAGTCAGGCTTCAACCGGCCTGTCAGACAGCTCTCTGCAGGAACACAATCCATGTTGATTTTACAGAGAAGGTTGTTATCCACATTTCACCACTGATTTATTGTTTTTTAACCAGCTCCTTATGCTACACGTTTTTTTTTTTTTTTTTTTTAAGGTCTTTTTGCACTTTGTGAGTGAGGAGATTCACTGGTGGTGGGATGGAGGTGGAGGTGCTGGTGCCCTGCTCTTGCCAAGCTGGGCAGGGGGAGCACTGCCATCCTCCAGCCCCTGCCACCAGCCACCTGTGATGCTCTCCTTAATATTGGTCAGAATTTATAAATGCTGTGGCTAAGGTCCAGTAACATACTATTGGGTTGCTCTGCCCGTGGGCTGCTGTGGGGCAGCCTGGCTTTGAGATGCTGAGAGCTCTTCAGTTGCTTCAAGAGTAAGAAGGGTATGTTGGAGACAGGTCTGAGGAAGCCCCACAGAATTAAAATGGCCAAACACGTCCTGTTGCCTACATCTGCAGAATTCATTAGGCGAGCTTGATTGGCCTTTGTTAAACAAAGATGGGATAAGGTTTCATACTTTTTCTGTGGGAGTCGAGCTAGAGTTTCAGGCTGATGATTTAGTCAGGTGTAAGCATGAAGTTTCCAATTTAGAGAAATAAATCTAAAGTGATTTTATTATCCTCTGTTTTACCCTGACACCCTGCTTCACCCCGACTCCCTGTCAGAGCATGCATGACGTGTTTATACAGGCTGCACTGTAATCGACTGGCAGCCAATATAACACAAGACACAAAATGCATCTTCTGCCTAACACAGGCTTTGGTAGCTTCTATATTTCATCATCTTCCTGCTCCTCTGCTGAAAACTCTTCCTTTCTCTGAATCCCTTGTATTCTGCCTGGCTCCACGGAAAGAGCTGTCAGTGTGCCGAGACACAAAGTTTTGGATCTCCTTGTGTAGCCACAGCTTTGTTTTGCTTCATTCCATGCATCTTCCAGGGAGATCCTTGGATCAGACTAGGCATCCTGTGGCTGGAGTAATTTTAACAAATGTGTGTACTTGAAACACCTCAAAAAATATTTTTTTTAGTGGCAATTGGTAAGATTTTAAATAGAAAATTTCTTGTTTACCTATTTTCTGTGTTAGGAGCAAATATTCTATGATAACTCTATGATAAGATTTTGACAGTATACTCATGAAAAAATTATGTGATTAAATTGGCTGAAAATATTTGTTTTCAAAGTTACTTACAGGGAAAGCAATATAAAAGTACAGATAGCAATGCTGGGGGGAAGAAAGCAAACTGCTTTGGCCAGGTTCTCTGATCCCGTTGATTAGGAGTCTGTGCATTTTAGTTATTAGTCAGAACATAAGGACACAAAAAGCAATAGGTCAAATTCATTTCTTCATCTCAGATATATCCCTGTTGACTTCAGTGAAGTTCCTTTAATGATGAATTTGTCCCGCTGGCTCAAAGATAAAAAGAGAAGTTATTTTTGTTTAATATTTCAACAAGGGGAAGAGGTTAGCGAGGGAATTCGGTTTGCACAAGTTGTGTTTTTCCATGAAGTTTAGCAAGGGCAGCCACCACCTAGCCAGCTCTGTTGTATATTTGTCTTTTTGAGGGCTGAGTGCTTTCTCTATGGACTCTCCCAAGCCCTTGCAAGGCAATTTTTGCCAGACACAACCCGCAAAGGACACTTGCAGCCACGGTTTGTTTGTGTTCCTGCGAGCAGTGTAGGGAGCTGCCCTCCTTCAGGTGCCTGCTGATCTGATTTCATTTGTGGGCAGGCTTTGGGAGGCAGAGCTGGGTCTGTCTGTCTGTTGTCCCTGGCACCGCAGCAACTGAGTGCCACCACCTGGTGCTCCCAGCAACGTGCCTAACCCTGGTCCCAACGTGGTTGAGCTTTTGCTGGGTGAGTCTCTTGTTGCTGGGCTTGTGTTTGCCTTGATGCACAGTTTTGGCTGATATGATGCCCTGGGCTGTCCAATACTTTTCTCTTGTGCTTTTAGCAGGAGCGAGTTCAGGTTTTTTCCACCTCCATCAGACCGTCCTGGCTGAGGGAAGAACAGTGAGAGAGGCCAAGACTCCACAAAACCTGGGAATGCCTTTGGAGGCTGTGTGAGGCAAAAGCCAGCTCCAGCCAGGCTGTTTCTGCTTGTACCTAGACTGTGTGGAAGAGCAGGATTCCATACTCCAAGTCAGAGCAGGACTCTGATGTACGACAGGTAGATGACTGAGGAGGCTTGGCTTTCTTGTGGGACCAAACTCTGGGTGAACTTGGTGATGTGAGAATCCCTCCTCTGTCCTCCCTGGAGCAGACAGCTTGTGCTGTGGTGTTTTTGGCTGTTGCAATGTGTCTGCACGGCTGCTGAGCAGCATGGGTTGAGTTTATGGATGTTGGACAGGTGTTCATGGAGAGTTGTTTCACCACCTCATTCTTGCTCCAGAGAAAATGGCCTCTTGCCCAGGCAAGAAGTCAAAAGCTTTGCTGGTCACTCTCCATCCTGGGGTTTAAGACACCTGGCAGGTTTCTCGAAGCCTTGGCTAACAATAGCCTCTCTGCTGTGTGCAGTATTGCTTTCAAACCTGGGAGGAAAATGTTTTTACGAAAGAGAAGGAAACCTTTCCTGTGCTCTTCTCATTATTGCATCCCTGGGTGCTTTCCAGAGTCATTGAAAACCATTGCAACTCAACAAATGGAAACACCAAGTGGTGCAGTGTGTGGTTTGGCAAACTTCTCAATCTAAAGTAACTTTTAGGGAGACCCCAGCTTTCTCCAAGGAAAAAGGACCAAAAATTAATAATGTTTCCAGAAAAGAACTGCCATTTTTTGAGATGCTAACCTGAGTGTGGTTAGTGACACTGCAGTGTCACTTTATTTCCCTCTTGGTCCACTGTCCCATGTGTTGGCCATTGTCCATGGCTACCTGTGAGAAGGGCCTCAGTGGTGGGGAAACTGGGAGAAAGTTTCTTAGGAGAACAAGCTTAGGTTTTGGCTGTGCTTGCACTTATCCATGATGAATGCTGCTATTCATCCCTCGGTTCCCATAGCATGTGGAAACCTGGATGTAGGATGAGGGTCTTCAGGCATGGGATTTCGTTTTGTTCCTTGATAGGAAGAATTGACAACCATTCCTGGATCTTCTAGTTGTGTGGGCCTCATGGCTGTGTCTACCCAGGACAAAAGACTTTTGGGACAGAAAAGGGGAGAGCAAGAAAGCCTAGAGAAAACAGATGTGAGGGGTTGAATGAGAAGTTAGAGGTTAAAACCATGATGTAGCCACATGACTGTGGGGGAGAGGGCCGAGGTAGGAGCTGGCAGCATATTCATGTGGTGCTCCCTTGCACTGACCCAGTGTCACTGCCCTCAGCATCTCCTGCTGTCCTGCTTCCTCCTGGCTTACCCAGTCATGCCAGCATGTCCCTGCTGCCACTCAAGTGGACGAGCATGGGGCTGGGAGACCACACGTGAACTTCTTGTGAGGTACAGATGTTACAGAGTCAAAGCCTGGCCACCCTTGGTCTAGGAAGGACTTGGATTTCCAGTGCCCCGGAGAAGCAGGAAGTGCAGGAGACATGGATATCATGAGAAAAGAATCGATAGTCCCCCCTCAGCCTGACCAAATATTGATTTTGCCATTCAGTTCGTATCGTTTTTCACCGCCTCGCCAGCCCTCGGGGTGGGGGCTTCTGCTCGCAGCCCCACCAAGGGCGTTTTGGGAAGGGAGGGGGGCAGAGGGACAAGACCCCTCACTGGGGAGGGCAAGGACAAGGATCAGTCACCTTCTAAACTGACCTGGGCTGGCAGTGGTGGGGAGGGGAGCTTTGGTCACCCACTTGTCCCCAAAACCTGCAGCACCATCCCATTACTAATGCGATTGAGGGAGCTTACGTTGGAAGAGATTTATGGTCTTGCACTCCCTGTCAAGTGCCCCCCACTGTGCTATGACTCTACTCTATGTTTAAGGTTTGACATGAAATCCAGGGAATGCAAAGGATCTTCCTGGCTTTCGTCAGTCTTGGAGTAGACACTTAATTTCCAAATCCAATCATTAATAAATGCAGCGACTGGCAACCACAATTCAGCTTTCCCTGCTACCACAACTTTGCAGGAGTGCTGCTATCCAAACACTCACAAATCATGATTTTTAACTCAAAATTGTATCTTCCACTGCTGGAGGTAAAACTATTAATATATAAATAAAGGCTAATTCTGTCCTGGTTGTTTTTCTTCATGAGGTCACCAGTCCCTGAGGAATTATAAGCAAAATAGTAGAGTGCCTAACAAGAAATAGAAAAAAAATCATCTCTCATGGCATGAAAAAGAAAGATGTTTGGAATGTTTTTAAAGGATGTTCTTTAGCTTTCTTTGGTCGCAGCTTCTACCACATATATTATGTTTTCCTGGGATTGGAAATGACAGTCTTCTCTTGCTGTTGCTAAAAGCCAGGCTTGCTGGGAATTATGTAGTCAGTTAATTTAAAAACAAAAAAGTTGCTGATTTATATATTGATATTATGACGCAAACCCACTTTGAATCCCTATTAAAACAATAATTTTCAACAATTCTGTGGTCTCAAGGAAATATTGACTTGTCACCTTCACAAATCTTTGGTTCAATTATTAGTTATGTTACATGATGGGAAAGTAGTCTTTGAAACAGGAAAAATGGTGTATGGACTTTTTTCAGACAGCTTTGAGTAGTATTTCTGTATAAACCAAAAACCAACCAGCCTTGAAAAAAAAATCAAAACACCAATAAGAATTAGAGTTTTGTGTGTGTTCATATGATGTAAGCCACCTGTTGCAAAGAAAAGCTAGGCTAATTTTCAAATTCTCGTCTGTATTTGCACATCTGGATGCATTGGTCTTTTCTTTGCAATGCTGCATGTTAAGGCAAGATGCTTTATTCAGGTGCAGTGCTGGAACAGGTACAAGGAAGGCTGTAGGATCCTGAAGGCTTTCAATACCTGCTCTGCTATTGGCAATAATCCTCCTGCAAGGGGGAAATGGGACCAGGCAGTCTTCTTTTAACCTTTCCAGAAAAAATATCAATGCTTCTGTGGTCCTTTAGGACCTTTTCCAGGGCTGTCTTCTGTTGTGTTGAAGGTCAGTGCTGTCCTGAAGCAGCTGTAGGCTGATGTGCAACCTCAGGGACATTGGAGATCCCATCTGGAGTGTGAATGTGTTAAATGGAGAAGACTAAAGTCATGTTCTTTCAGGCAAAGGAGTTTGTGTCACATACTGTGACTCAGGCACAAAAGCCTGAATTTTGCCAGTGTAGGCATTTTGCTATGGCATCTCAGTTAGAATAACCTGGGTTTATTCTCTAGGCAGAAAAGAAAAACCCTCTAGAGAACAACTCAATCCTCCAAAATTAGCTGGTCCTAGGGAATGGGTAGATTGAGTTGCCCTTGGGTACTGTTGCTTTCTGTCCATGTGTAAGAAAGCACCCACAGTGATCATTGCTGTGATTTATAGGACGACAGATGAAAATTAGGGGATGAACCCTGGCCTTGGACTGATCTTCTCATGCAATGCTCCTTTTGATGTAGACTGGCAGAGTAAGGAGTGAGAAAGTCCTAACCACAATGTTCTTGGCTGTCACAGTGCCCATGACCAGGCATGGGGACAGCTGAACTGTACCAGGTCCTGTGGTCAGCTTTTATTTGCCTGCCTGGGTTTTTAGCCCATTGTAGATAGAGGCCATATGTCAGGATAATCCTCAACATCATAAATTTACCTGTGCATATGGGACCCAAAGGGAATATTAGAACAAAAAAAAAATCAAGGAAAAAATGTACCTGTTAGGCAATGTGAACTTTTGTGCAGCCTTCATTAGTACCAGCAGGGTTATAGGTTATAGTTACTTTTAATCATTCAACTAACTGTACTAGTGCAAACTTTAAACTTTCACCCATTTAAACTGGAAAGGTCTTTAAAATATTTATTATTACTTTAAATCATGCCATTTAAGGTCAAAGCAGAAGCATTTGTTGGATTCATGCAGGATCCTGAGTTGTTTTCTTACCTGGAGGTTGAGTCCTGGTGGAAAGGTCTGTGTTTCTAATTTTGCTGTGCTATTTGGTTACTATGAGATGATGGGAACACCATTATGGCTGTGCTATTTTCTATTTCTTAATTGGTTGCTCATACACAGGTCTGGCTGGAGCTGAAAATCTCAGGGAAAAAGCCATTAACACCTGCATGTTTGACCTGCAGCTTATAAATCAGAACATATGTTTTCATATTTCTAACCCCCCAAACACAGAGAAATGTGTGAGTGGATATTTGCAGCACACTCCAATGCACGTTGTCTTCCCAGTGTCAGCAGGCCAGAGTGTCAAAAGGTATAAATCATTGTAATTGCATGGATTTTGCCTGAGGTCTAGCATTGATTGATGTCTCTCCTAAATAAGATATTATTGGGGATGTGAAACATGCACACCTCTTAACCTGTTGTATTAGGGTTGCAAAATGCCGCTTTTGCTCTCTTTGTGTGTGTGTAGTGCATTTAACGGTCTTGGTGGATTTCTCCGTGTTATTTGAGTGATGACTGCCATCCTGGATGGTTTATTTAGCTTGCTATTGTGGCAAACACTTCAGCAGATAGTTGCATCCTGTTGCAATCCGTGTTGAAATAGGCAAGGCTGACTTTTGCACTTGCAGTTCATCCCAATTTAGCTGAATGGGATCATTTACAAATCATGTGAAAGCATGGTAGGAGAAATGCTCTCCTCTTTCCCACCCAAAGCAGACCTACCTAAGCATTGCTCTGAGCTGCCTAACTCATCCTGTCCTTCCCTCCTGTGATGAGCACACTTTCTGCAAATGCACTCCCTGCTCCACTTTTATCTTCCCTTGGAGTTGCTCCTGGTGCTCACTGACGCTGTGAGAAATCCAAAACTCCCGCAGGTTTTCAATCTTTTTAACACTGGTGGGTTTTTCATATGAGGTGGCCCAAGGAAAATGTGTTTGTAGGGATGGCTGGACTGAAAAAATCAGGGTACCAGCTGCTGTAACTTGGATCAGAGCTGGAGAAGTGGGATGACTTCTTCAGGGTGATGTCTTGAGATCACACTGACTTCCAGAGAGGAGAGATTGGGCCTTGTCATATCCCTGAGCTGAAAACTTTCATCTGAAAGAAAATAGCAATTTGCATTACATTCAGGTTTGGTTTTGCATTTAGGCTGTACATATCAAAAATATCCCCAAGTAATAGATCAGTGAATCACAATTAAAAAAAAAAAGTATCTATTTTTGTGTATAAAAAAAGACATTAACAATCAGCTGGGGAATATTATACCTTTAAGAAGTTTCTAGCCCTGTTATCATGGTATCTTAACAAAGATATTAGGGTTTTTTTTGAGCAAGGATTTAAACAGAAGAAAAAAGAAACAACTTTAGGTTGGTGCTTCCCCCCCCCCCCCCTTTTTTCCTACACTAATGGTACATATTTGAAAATCATTTTAATGGTTAACTTACCCTTTAAGACCAAAAGTTCTAACTTGAGTCAATGTACTTAGCTCAAAATCCCTATAGAGATTCAGGTTTCTTGCTCGAGCTGCCTGGAGTGGTGAGTTCAGGCCTTTGCAGTGATTGTCAGCAAGGAGAACATTAATGGAGTATTAGAAAAATGAAGTCCTCGACCCCTCCTCCCCTTCTGGCTGGTTGTTTCTACATGGTGGGAAGGAAAACATTTTCCCCGTCAGCCATTTACTGTGCAACAGGGGGAAACTGTCAGCTTGCTATGAGCAAACCCCTGCAAGATAAGTCAAAATGATTTACCCTGTAAATAAAGTGGGCTGTTTTCTTTACTTGGAAGAATTGCCCATGTGGCGAGACTTCCTATGGGAGGGGATGTGGTTGGCCCTTCACATTTATCCACTGTGTTTGTCTTTTTTGAAAAAGCAACATTGGAAAGATTAACAAGTCTGTCACTGAAGGAACTGATATATCAAAGCTGTGCAGACAAAGCAGGCCATTCATTCCTTACGTTTCTGAAATCTCACTTCCAGTGCAAACCAGGTCTTCCCATTTAGATGCAGATGAAAGGAGGGATTTCCCTCTTCCTCCTTCTCCCCAAAGTCTCAGGGATTTTTATGTATTTATGTGTGCACATATATATTAAAATGTGTGTTTATGTGTGTCCATGTGCACATGCTACTCCGTGCTTTCCATTGGAGCCCTCCCAGGCTGGAGAGTTATTTTGCCACTCTGGGAGAGGCCACAGGGGTGCAGGGGATGGGAGCAACCTGAGTGTAGTTCTAGACTTGAGGGTTCACTATTCCCATGGACAGCCACAGAAATTTGGGGTCTTTCTATATATATCTGTATATATATATATATATATATATATATATATATATATATATATATATATATATATATATTTTAATTTAACCATGAGAGGGCTTGGGAGTGAGGAGGGATATAAGAGAGGAGCATTGATGTAGAAAGGGACTGGAGATATCTTGAGAGCCTCCCAGGATTTGTTGTACATGGAACATATGCACACAGATCATATTGATTAGGGTATGCACTGGAGAGGAAAAATTCACTTATCTCATTAGGCTACAGATTATTCTGAGATTTCTGACTGTGGTTGGGTCCACATCACATCATCATTTCTAGGGAGAAAAAAGGAGTGTATTAAGGACAACCTGGAGATGTGACAGTCCCAGCTTGGCAGATGGACATGCTTTCTAGAGACATGGCTTCAGATATTTCCATTTGTTTACTTTAGCTGCTCACCTGTGTGTATATATTCTTCCACCTAAGGCAAAGAAACACATGAATGTGGTTTTGCTCCCAATGCCAGAAACAGTGTTTTTTCAACTCTGATGTGTATAAACAGCTGGTGTCCAGAGAAGGATCTCAGCATTGAAAAAAACCCAACTACCCTATTTAAAATTGCCATATGCTTGCAAGCATATTCAGCGGAGGCAAGAGGATGAGTGCAGCCTGCTTTTCAGGGTGTCACTTGTGTCACACTGACTCGGGAAAAAGCTCTCTGCTGAGAGGTGCTGCATCCCCAGATGTGCTCGACTCCATCTGGAAAGCAATACTCTCCTTTTTCCATTGGCCTGCAGAGCTTCAGCCAACTTCCCCTGCACCCGTGTTTATGCCTCAGGCAGGGCAATGCACGTGTCCCAGGCTGGGGAGGTGTTTCCTTGATGGTTGTTGCTGCTGGAGAATGTCATCCAAACAGGAACGTTTTGTGTGTGGTGCCGCAGCAGGTACTGACCCTTCTCTGTGCCAGTCGGGTAGGAAAGCCCTCTCTACAGGGACAGCTCGTACACAGCACAAAAATATTCAATGCTGTGTCAACGCTGGACCTTTATTTATTGCACCTCAGTCAGTGCAAACTTCAGTGACAGGCTTTTATATGACCTTGGGCTATATTCTTACCTGAATAAATGGAAAGTGTTTCTCTGTTGAACACCTGGGGTTGTATTTTATATAAAATATGTACATTCTGGAGAAAACAGTAAATATGGCCATGAACTCCTGAGATCGAGTTTCTTCATCAAACATGCACCACTTCCCCAAGGTAAAAAAAAAAAAAGCCCAGAAAAAATGCTGAAGCTTCCCTGTACAAATGACAATAAAATATGATTGCCAGGCACAATTCCATCAAGTTTTACAACAATTGCTTTTGAGCTGTTAAGTATGCTGTGCTTTAGTCAAGGATCTTGTGCTTTTGTACACAAGCCTCATGTTTGGTGACATTGAACCTTCACATGCAGATACCGATTATTCAAAAACGGGGGGAAGAAAGAAAACATGGGAAAGCTACTTTACATTTGTACTGCAGATTGTTCCCTTTAATCTGCAATCAGAACAAAGACCCACTCAGTTTTTATTACAGTCCTCTTGGAGGCTGTTAGCTACAGTGTGAACCTCTCTGGGGTTAAAGTGTAGAAAAATTGGGAGATGCTTGTGGTTTTGACAGAGAAGTGGAAGATTCCACTGAGAGAAAGGTTGGTACCTCTGTTGGAGAGTAACAGGAGACAGTGTTAAGTGAAAGATGTTAGCTCATTTACAATCACTTTAGTTCAGTTTACTCCCTGAGGTCACCATCCTGTGGAGTTCTGTGCAGGCTTTAAGCTTTTCTGTATGAATAGTTCTACTGGAGTCCTTAGCTTAACCAAATCATTATCCATAAGGATGAGCCAGGGCAGGGTGAGGGAGGTGCTGCTATTGTTAGCCAGGTATACATAATACATACCCTGCTTGTATTGTCCAGAGCCATGGCTGAATGCCATGGATTTCACTTGGAAGTGCTTCTGGGTTGTTTTGGTTTTTATTTTCTTCTGAGCTTTTCCATTAGACCTTTTATATTTCCCTCCATATTCAGCACTTTGGAAGCTGCCTATGGGAGCAGGTTTCTGCAACAAGTGCCTTGGTTAGTGGGTTAATACAGCAGTGGTTTTGGCCAAAACATCTGTTGATGAGTCAGGAGAAATGACACAGAGCTGATTTTTAATTGCTGGGCTTGCTTTAAATTTTCTGGCACTGAGAAGTTTTTTTGTCGAGTAAGAAGAGAGTGAGAAGTCATTGCTGGGTGCTGCTCCTGTCTGGCAGGGCAGCTGACCTCTGTTACTCGCAGAATGAGCGGGCACAAAGCATCCTTGCACCTTTTTATGGAGCCAGTCTGCACGGGGGAGGGGAGAGCATTTGTCTTCCAGGTGCTTGCAGGGATGGGCTGGAGGAAAGGCATTGCTAATGCCTGCATCCCTCTTCCCAACACGGAGAACACAGCCATGGAATAAATTCCATGGGAGTCTAGGTGCCTGAGAGAGCTCAGAGGAAGGCTGCTGTTGGCTCAGGAACAATAGAAGCTGTTACAGTCACATATAAGTCCACACTGGATATAGGAATGTCTATCCATGGTAAGTGGGACCTTCCATGCCAGGCTGACAGCTGAAGGGGTGGGGCTGGGAAAGTGAGCTCCTCTGCACTGGAACCTACCTGGGTCACACAAGGATTTGAATGCAGAGTTACTTTGAGTGACAAAGCACCTTTTATAATTCTCTGTTGCTATTTCCTAACTCTGGCTGTCCAAGCATTGATGGACCAGTCCCATTTACTTCCCACCAGCTGTTTCAGTGAGGGCAACTTAAAAAAAAAAAAGGGGTGGTGCTTTCAAGCTGTTGTCTCTAAGTTGTAGGACTGAGACAACTGGTGAATGCTTCATCTTAATTCTGTCAGTCAGGAGGAACAGAGGATAAGCAACTATTTTTCTTACCATGCCTCAGTTTCCCTTGATCATGGTTAAAGTGCACATGCTTTCCCCATCTGACGCTCAGAGTATAATGACATTGTTAATTAGTCCCACCTTTTATGGCATTGATTCATGTACCATATTTCAGGAAAGGGTGGCTAACGATCCATTCTGGACCTCTGTTAATGAGCTGCATTGAGTTGCAAGAAGGGGTTAAAACCATCCAGAAAAAAATCCCCTCCTTTGTAACCTTTGTTTCAAAATCTTGACAACCCAAGGATGTTTGCTTTTCTCCCTGAAGGTTAAGTTGTCCTAACAGGTGCTAATTTTGTGTTTTCTTATGGAGATTTGTCCATATTAGAAGCAACTGTGAGCAAACAAAAAAGCCAATTAGAGTGCAAGGGTATTCTTCCTCCTCCTTGTTTCCGTGTAGTCCCCAGCTATCTTTATTGGTCACCTTAAGCCATAGACTTATCCTTTCAAACCTTCTTGATATTCAGTAGACTTGTGCCCTCTTTGGGGAAAAAAACATCCTTTTAATGTCATGGGAAAAATACTGTCATGGGCAAGTAGATGATCCATGCTAACTGGGGTTTGTCATCAGCTTTGGCAATCTGTGTAGCAGGGTCTGAGATTAATGGAGCCAAAGACTTTAAGCAAATATTGTTGGCGTGTAGTTAAACTGTCAAGAGAGCAAGAAAAAGACTTGCTCTGCAGCCACTAAATAAAGATTTGTATTCACCAAACACAGTGAACCTTTTATTAGCAATTATTTGCAGCTCACTACCTTCCAAAAAGGAAACAATTTGGTGTAACTTATTGTCAAGGGTTTATTTGCAGTTTGGTGCTTTCCCCCGGTCACCCCCCTTTTCTTACTCCCTATTTTGAGAGTTTAATTTGAGCAGCACTGAAGCTTTATTATCTCTGTTTTCAAAACTCTATGGGCCAAATCTTTTGTGTCATAAAGAGTTCATTTAATTTCAGAAAGATTCGAGTCTTTGGCCAAATTTGTGCAGGCTGTAAAAATAATAAATCCCCTCCCCCGCCAAAACCCCAACAAACAAAACCTCACACTGAAATTCTCCAAATCCAAATAATGGCTATTAATTATTACAATATGCTAACACGAGGTTCAGAATATTTTCTTCCATGTATTCAACTATCTAGTTTGTGAGATGTAATAAACCAGAACAGTGCATCAATTATAATATTTTATGATTATTTTATACTCTTGGCAAAACACATGTGCTGTTATCTCAAACCTTATTAAAGCTCAGCTGATTAGAGGTTGAAGTTTTTACATAAGTTATTGATGTTGTTTCTTTTATTCAAACATTTTCATAACAAACTAACTAGGAAAATATTTTTTTTGGCCAGAACCTTAAGATGAGAGACTTGTGTCGAAGGTAAGAGTATGCAACTGTTTGTTTGGATTAAGAATGCTGAACAAACAACTCCCTGCATCTGTCTTTGAAACTGTTCTCTAGCACAACACACTTAGAGTTTCTGAAAAGAGACCAACCTCTTGTGTTCCGAAAATGGACTGTTTTAAAAATCACCTGTGTCGATTGCTTGTGGCTATCAGACTCCTTGGTTATACAGTGGCTGTTTAGCTCCTCTTTCACAGAAGTTTCTGGTATATCAATTGCCTTAAAAATCCAATGATTCCAGTCTTTCCCTGAAGTAAAACCATCCTGCACTGGTGTGGCTTATCTGCTTTTATTGCACTTCTGCCTCCCTGTTGCCCCTTACCCACTGGGTAAGTCTCAGTCTGCTTTATACATGGTGGGAAAATGGGTGCAGAGATGGAGAGATGTCACACAGCTTTCCTAAAGTCCTACAGGCAGCTTGTGACAAAAGGGAATTGGACCCAGGTCTTCTGAATTTCTAGGCCACCCTCTTAGGGGTGCTTGGGTAGTTGGTAGCACAGACAAAAACAGGAGAAAACTGTTGGAAACCTTTGGTGATTGGAGAGGTACAAGCATTGGCATCCAGACTGTGCAAGGAAAGGCGCCCTTCCTGTGAACAGAATTTAGAAAACTCTGTGTGCCCAAAGCTTGTTTTCTTTAGCTGTATCAGCTGATCCAGGAAAATATTCTTGTTTAGAAACCTCGTCCCTCTATTTTCAGACCATCATAGCTACAGCAACACAACTCACTGGGAGAAAGTATTCTCTGAAGAATTATTTTTGGGGCAGTATGTAAATTTCTAGTTCTGCTTTTGAATGTCTCTCCAGATTCTGGGGGAAAAAAAGTCTAGAGACAGCCTATTACAGAAATGCCACTTAATTTTCCTTCATCCTTTTGACGTGGAAAATGCATATCTGATGGAGGTTATTTGTTTTCACTTGCCATATGCTAAGAAAGTTTATACATTGCAAGTATTACCAATCTAAACAACACAGGCAAATTGGTGTCCTTGTAAAAACAGAACAACATGGTTGTTTGAAGGATTGTCATGTGTTTCAGAGTGGAAATGTTTAAATGTCAAAAAGATTCAGTGTCTGTGATTGAACTTTCATCTATCTTCTGGGTTTGTAGCTATAGGAAGCCCTTCATCTCTGTGTTGTCTTCAAGCACGACTTCATGCAAGGATTTGGATTCTGTATACTTAAAGGATTCTTTTTTAATAGACAAAAGGTCTTTGTATGGAGTCATTAATGGTCCTGGTTGCATGTGTAGTGATCTGTATTGACAAGGTGATGGAGGATATTTGAAAAGTGTTTCTTAACACTTCAGAGGGAAGTCACAACAGCACAAGTGAAGAAAGATGAATGGCTGCTGAACAGCCTCCTACAACACATGATGTGCTGTGTATTAAACATGTCTTGTAAGGAGTTTAGTGCTGTGGAAGGTCCCATGTGTCAGCTTCTCCACAGTAAATGTTTACAGCTAAAAGATCTGCTGTCAGTTCTTTGGTGGTACTCAGAGTATCTTTGTAGCAGCCAAAGGACTTGACTGTACCTGTATTTTATCTCTGCAGCCCTGCTGGCTGCAGTGCCCTGTTTATGGCTGTACTAATGCCAGGATAGAAATTCCTGTTCACATGGGCTGTTGTGAGCCAGCAGCAGAAGTAGCTGCACTGCAATCAGGTATCACCAAAGCAACCAGTGACCCAGACACACATTTTGTTGAGCTGTACTCTGGACTTGTTATGTGCTACTGGGCATAAAAAATGGAACCTGAGCATAAGTACCAGGTCATTTCACTTCCCTCTATGCCACTGGCTGAAGAAACCACTACACACAATGACCATTAGGCAAAGAGGCTGAATCTGTAGCAGAGAAAAGGTTTCTTCACATGGGATGCTTCTCTTCTCACATTTCGAGTCCCTCAGAAGCCCTGGGCAGTTTAGGTCCAATGGCATGAGGAAGCAGAGCCCTGTTGGGCACTCTCAGTGTATCTGGAGATTTTGGTGTAATAGACAACACTTGTGGTTTATACCTTCCTTGATGTATGGCATGACAAATAGGGATGCCCAGAAAGTGTAAAAACCCCTAAATAACAGCACAAAGGCTTGGCAGCAGTGCTGTTAACTCTGCAGATAGCTCTTCTGCTGGATTCTTTTCCTTTATCATAGGATTTTCCCCTTGTCTATGGAAAACGTTCATGGTTCTTACAGAGAGGTCTTGCTGCCATCTGCTCTAAGCTCTCCTAAAGAAGAAGGAAGAGCAGTATTGCCAGAAATGTACTGGAAAATGTCTGAAGGTGTAAGTGGATAGTTGGATCATGTAAAAAGCTGAGTGGAATTGGAAAAATGGTTTATGTGAGTTTAGCTTCCAGGAGAAAATTCTTCTGAGGCCAGTGCAATTCAAGGAGTTAAAGATTCTGGTCTTAAGTACTGGCTCCAGTACTGAACTCAGCCTTAATTGCTTGGGAGATTTTTAATGTGTGCTTATCACCTGTTTCTGAAGCTCTTCCTTGGGCTCAAGAGTGTGCAAAGCAACCTGTGAAAATGTCACCTGTTCTTACACCTCGAGGAGCTGTGATGAAGCTCGCACTGACCTGAGTGAAGTCAGGTAGCAGCTGTAGCTGTGAAGAGCTGGGAGCTTACCCCCAGCAGCAGCAGTGCTGGGTGGAGGTGCAGTCCTGGCTGGGCTTGGGGAACCCCAAGGCAGAGCCCTGCAGTACCAAGGAGTGTCAGCATCTGCAGAAAGGAGTGATTTGGTGGTGAGGGAGGGGGGAGAAGGCCGAGGTGGCTCCCAGCAGAAGCTCACATCACATAAGCTATTTCCTCTCCAGCCCATCTTAGGACACTCCTTGTTGACATATGTGTTTCCATTTACACTGCAGTATGTTTGCCAGAGGGCAATTGCTCCTTTAACCCCAGCCCTTCTCTTTATGCCTTCTCTGTTTGCTCATTTTAACCCTGTTCCCTTTATCATTGCCCATCCCTCCCCTTCTCTCTCCTCCACCTCTGATTCCTATTTCTTAATCTGCCTTGGTTTTTCACCCTTTGGGTTTTTTCCCCAGTTCCTCCCTCCCTCTGAACTCCCCACCATCTGTCCCCTCTACTTGACTGCTCTCTTCCATCTTTCCCCCTCATTCTTTCTCTTGTTCTTTTTTTCTTTGCTCAGAGTGGACTAAAGGTCATTTTCACATGGGAAAGGATGCCTTTTCTGGGGTCATACCTCTGTCTTTGGTTCCATTTCATCATATATGAGATTCTAGGAGCCTAGAATTTCCTTTTGTTTTTTCTTTGATTTTCTTTTTTTTTTTTTTTTTTTTTTTTTGATAGCAGCCAAATGTACTCCAGAAGTTCCCAGAGATAGCAGGTAGCCTCTGTCCAAACTCCAAAACAAACCCCCAAATGGGAAAATTTAAGGTTGTGTGCACACCAATAAAGCATGTCTGCTTTGGTGGAGCAATGCCAGTCACACCAGTTAAAGACCTAGTTCAGGACTGGGTTACTTCCCCTGTTCAAAGAAATGGCTTGCAGTATTTGCTACATTTTCCTGGATTGTGTACATGAGTTAGATTTTCAGCATTTCCTATTTTCAATTACTTTGACTGAGCTTGGAACCAGTCCCCAGTCTCATATAATAATGCCTTTTGTATCTGCACTTGGCACTTCCAGCCAAATCTGCGCAAAGAATCATTTCTGGAGGAACAGCATTGCAGAGAGGAATGGCTTTTCATAAAAATTTTAAAATATATGTGTATATATATATGTGTGTTGGCAAATGCTGCATAAATGTTATAGCTTATCCTGGCAAAACAGCACTTTTGCTGTTACAGGGGATTTCCTTAGGGAAACTGGTATAAATTATCCCAGCGGAAGCATCCTTTTTGCTGCTTGTGAGGAAGGTGGGTCCAAGACTGTTGCCAGTAAGGCATTACTAACACAGCTTTGGCCTTGGAACTGACTCAGCATTGTTCAGACTTGTGCCGAGGAGGTTGGTGTGCTTAAAATTTGAGCCAGAGCATCTGTGCAGCTTCTTACATGTGAGTTTTTTCATAATGACATTTTTTTTTATTAGCATCTTTTTTTCAGGGAAAAACATAAATAGTCTCTGTGAGTAAATCTGTGATAAAATGAAAGAAGCCAAGATTGGCTTCAATGGTGACCCAGGCTCTTTTTGACTTTCACTAGGAATTTAGGGATCAGTATCACCCCTTCCAAAAGACACTTTGGTATCAGTGCTGCCTAGACTAAAGACTATTTCATTTTAAAGGCTTCATTGCATCCAGGGGTTCTAGAAAGTCGTGCTGGAAGGTTGGCTGAGTAGGAGATGCCTGCATTCACGTGGCTGTGGGATCTGAGGGCCGGTGGAACAGCTCCACGTGCCGCAGAACCGTCGCTCCCCTGCACAGAGGAGTTGTCATAGCATAAAAATTGCTCCCCGTGGGCTGTGGCTGGAGAGGTCAAAGTCATCACCCACTTTGGGAGGTGGGGTTCCAGCCTGTGTGTGCCCTGGATTTGTACTCTGGACCCCAATCTGCTGCCTGGTGTATCAGGGTTATGTTAAGCCTGAGTAAAAATAATTTGAGCCGCAGCGTACGAGCTTATTGTGCCTTAATAAAGAAAACACCACCACATTCACTCATCACACTTTGAAATTAAAGCTGTAATGTCATAAAAGGGAACTTTTATTGTTTTCAGAGGACATAAAAGCCCTTGGAACAAAGTCAGAAGGGTGTTTTGATGAATAAGGTCAAAGTCTGGTGTACATAAAGTGAGCATTGTACAGCATTATAGGTTGTACTGAGTGTCAGCAAGTTACCAGAAGCCCTGATCCTGTCAACACTCAAATGTGTGCATGAATTTGCCCTTGTAAATACCCTCATTGAAATACAACTGCAGCAAAGTTATGCTCAAACACGAGTGTTGTAAGAATCAGCATTTTCCTAGCAAAATGTTAAGAAATCAAGATCCTGAAATCTTCAAATTGGCCAAAATGTGGGTTTTTCAATTACACTAAACTTTCAAAGCTCTCTTAAGCTTTTCTTTAGACAACCTAAAGCATTTCATCTTGATGTTAATTTTTTTTATAACATCCATTATTAGTTTGAAATAACAAATATTGTAACTGTAAAAAAAACCCACCCACATAATGACATTCCAGAAGTGTTTTCTTTTAATTTTTTCCTCTATTCAGTAAAATTTCCTTATAAATCACCAAATTTGCAGAGAAAGACTTCACTTTGACACAAATATCCTTCTCAATATTTTTATGATGAGTTCTAATATTCAAGACAACTGAAAACCTGCTTTCCTGACAAAAAAATGTAATGGTGAAATTGTTTTCAATCCCTTTCTAGACTGGATTTAATGATTTTTTTTTTTTTAATCTGCTTTCTGTATCCCTCCCCCGGTCATCTGAAAACTTGGAGGTTTGGAGTGTACAAAATCTTTTTGTTTGCTATTTTTGTATGCTTTTCCAAATTATTTTGAAAATTGAAAAAGGTGAAGTAGCACTTCTGTGGAAGAGAAAGCAGTTAGTTCCATCATGCGGAAATACTTTTTGTTGCTGAAAGGACAAAAAAAATGCATTTAATTGTCTAAATTTCAGGCGAGACTAATATCAAACCTTTGAAAGGTGTAAGTTCCCTGCTTTGGCTTTAGCTGGTGGAGGGTGAGGTGCATCTCTCTGTACCTCTTTTGCTCTGTGGTGTCTGGTTCCCTTCATGCTGGGTGACATGCAGCTCCATTCCCCAGCAGTTGTAGTTATTCCTGTCTCTTAAATAGGCAGTATTTAACTGATGGTACCTCACCATGGCCCAAATTTCCAGCCAAAGCAAGGATGGCTTTGGGTGTGGATCCTCCCCATCCAGGGGACCTGGGAGATGCAGCAGGAGGAGAAGAGGAAGGGGAGATCAGAGGTTGGAAGCTGTGCTGCCTTCCAGCTCCATCTCAGCTGTTGAAGCTTTAAACAATTTGAATAATGACTCTGGAAGGCGGAATAAAAGGTGGCAAGGAGAGCTTGTTGAAACAAATAAGATTTTTCTTTTCTTTTTTTTTTTTCCCCTCTCCACATGAGAGAAGGCAGACTGCAGCTTACAATGAGTGGTGTGAGTCACTGAGACAGAAAAAAACCCACCAAGCCACAGCCTGTTTGCTCGTGCAATGGCTGTGCTGCTGCCCTCCTCCATCCCTGCCTTCCCTGTTTTGCTCCCACATGGCAGACATTATATGCTGATCTATTCTTAAACTGTTTCTGGTTTCTCTGTGGCACCAGCTGCAGGGGAGCAGAGTCACGCGAGCAAACGCAGGATGTGTTGGGTGGCTCCACCAGCCTTGCCCGGCCTGGTGGCCCCACAGTCTGGCACAAAATATGGAGGCAGCCTCATGCACCAGATTTCTCAGCTCCTCCCAAAGCGAGTGTGTCTGCATTTGTCCCTGGGTGAGGGAAAAAAAAAAAAAAAAAAAAGAAGAAAAAGGAAAGAAAAAGAAAGGATCAAAGTGTTAATTGTAAAACATCTTGTGGTGCCAGGTGGAAATGAAAGCAGGGTGATCAGTGAGATAATCGATGGGGATGTAACTGAAGTGCATTTTCCAGCAGCTCATTAGAATAACGAGGAACCCACAAAGGACATGGGAGACGCAAACAAGCTTTGTTGCCCTGTCATTATTTTTAGGAGCAATGTGATACCACTGAGTACTGGGTTAATAACAGATAATTGCTGGCTTTATTCTTGCTTTTCTCTCTTTTTTCCCCCCTCCCCTCTTCCCTGAATGGTTTTATGGGATATGGACTTAGTAATGTTGTGGCAAAGTGTCATTTCCTGTTTTATTGGAATGACTCAAGTGCGCGCTGTGGCGGAGGTCAGGAGCACGTTTATGAAGTTTGCACTGTGGTTAATTAGTAGGAGTGGGCAAGTTTCCTTCTCCCTGTCTCTTTGCTCCTGTGGGGGGACAGAACAAACTCTCCATAAATTTGCCTGGACCGTGCTGATCTCTCACACAAGCTTGATCCTGAAATGATGCCCAGTAAATCAGCCTGTGGCTTCTCCCAGGCTCCCTATCCCTGTGCACTGCTGTGCTCAGGCTCCACTGGAATTGCAAACCTGTCTGTGTGAAGCTTATTGAAACCCTTGGGTTTTGGACTGCAGAGGGGTCTGAGCAATCAGCTGCTCTTCCTTTTTTGCCCAGGCCACTTGAGTGACATTTGGCAAACACTTTTCTGCCTGTGGCCAATTTTCTCTCCTGCTCTAGATTTGCCTTTGTCAGGCTGAACCAAATGCTGCTGGTTCCAGGCCCCAGGACAGCTACAGGTGTAAGGAACTTCTTTCCATGACTTGTGTCCTGGCTGTTCAGGCCCAATGCAGATGCAGCTGTTGGGCAAACACAGATCCAGGATAGGGCAAGTGGAAAGGAAAAGTGCTTTTGTGGTGAGTGGTACTGCAATAAAACAGACTTGCTGTTTCTCGCGAGTTTAGGTCGCAATTTCAATAAAACCTTCATATTATTGTATTAGTTGATATAATTCATTTTTATTTTATGTTTTTATTATCTTAAGGCCAGCTCTTGGGTTTATTTTATAGCCTTGATTTAGCTGTCTGACTTCCTGGGACAGCAGAGAGATTCTCAGCTGTCATCAAAGAGATCTCAATTGCTCACGGGTTTGTACTTGCTGACTTAATGTGAAACTCAGAGGCTGTATTTGCAAGGATCTGCAGCCCTGGTCAGGCAGCCAGCTCACCCCCAAGCTCATCACACTCTTTCTGAATTTCCACAGTAGTGTTGAAGGACTCCATGTGGAAAATATGACCATTGATGGCTCTTGGGTGCTAACAGGGACCCAGAAAGGGAAATACTCAACAGCACAGCAAATTGAAGTGTTCAGCTGCTGGGAGAAGAATCAAAATGCTTAAATCTGGTGGAGATGAACAGAAGAAAATAGCAGAATTATCAAGGAGAAATGGAGCTTTCCACAAATTAAAAAAAGAAAGCTCATTAAATTAGAAAAGTTTTTCATTTTTGACCCAGGAATTTTTCAAGAGACTTGTGAATAGAAAAGTTGAGGCAGAGAATTTTATGCTTATTTTAAATTATATGACTTGGCCTGAACCTGTATAAATTAAGGCTGAAAATGAAAAATAATTTTTGTTGTATTTCAATGCCCCGCCTCTTTAAGAAATAATCAGAGTACAGATTAACAAAAAGCCTCTGGAAGTACAATTGTTCAGATCTGATCTGGGTTACACTAGTAGAAAATCCAGAATCCAGTCATAAAATGTGTTAATACCCATCAAAAGAATATTAGTGAAGAGATTTGCTCTTTCTAATAAAATATATCAAGCAGAAAATTTTACAGTGAAGGGGAGGTAAGCACCCAGTTGAACTTCATAGCTATCTATGTGGGTTAAAAATTTATAGCCATAACGTGGGGCTGCAAAATGTAGAGCTTGAGGTTGAGAGTCAGTGTCTTATTTCAGCCTGCTCCATAGTCTGATGGTGTTGGACAAAACAGCTGCTAGAGCTCCATTCAGGCCATGTAGTCACAGATGAGGTCAGAAATATTTCATGGGGTGGTTCTGATGGGATGTCCAGCCCCATGTTTGTTTTCCTCATGTTCTTCAGAGCAATGAATGTATCAGAAGAACTGAAGTGTTTGACACTGCAGATTTGGGAAACAGCAGAGAAGGGTCATCTGAAGGGATGCAGATGGAGAAAGTGACATGGAAAAGGCTAGGAAATGTTTGGACTAACAGAAAGTCAACAAAGCTGAGGCTGGCTTGTTGGTTCCTTGCTGGTTCCTTGGCTGTCAGGACTCCTTTGAGATAAACTCTAGTGGAGCAGAGACACTGTTTCCCTGCTGCAACCCTACAGTTTCCCTCATCCTTTTATGCCCCTTTTGATTTATAGAGACACTTAGTGGCCAGATGTGAGGCTATAAGCATCAGTCAGGGGGGTGCTAATATATTCTCTTCTCTGTTTCTAATGGGTATCCAAGTACTTAGTCTCAATTTCAGAGTTGTATATTGTGAATGCGGGTTAAATTAATCAGTAACTGGTCAGCAGAAGTGTTTGGAGGAAGCCTAAAAACCAAAAAAGCAACTCATGTTCAAATCACATTAAGAGTGGGGTGGAGCCATCAAAAGGAAGGAAATTAAAATTGAAAGGAATCTTAAATTGTGCTATTAGAGATGAGGGACCTGGAAACCCAATATGTCTGAAAGTGACCTTAAGGTGGTGGTGAACAGCAGATGAAATCCAAGATCTTAATACAGTGCCAAAGGCAGGGAACAAAATAGCTGTTTTAAGACCTCCCAGCACTAAGCTTCTGTACACATGATTGCAATGAGCACTGACATCTTGGTGCTGGACAAAGATACCAATGAATCAGGTTTTAGAAAGCAGGTAATGTTTAAAGAGCTCAGAGGACTGAGCCATGGGGAAAGCAGAGAGGTGGTGCTTATGAAGAAAATTAATGTCAAAGAGACAATCACTCCTGTTGAAGAACACTGGATGAATTACAAAGGAAGAAAAGGAATCATTAAAGATGAACTTGATGCAGGTTTAAGGAATGAAATTCCTATGGATGCAGATATATAAAAGGATAAAGAGAAATCTTTTGCAGCAGGCAACAGCATTAAACGTTAGATGAATTTCAACTGGTGGCACTCTGAAGCTCAGAGATCTTAGATCAAAGGTCTAATTTGATCCGTGGTCATTCTGAACAAGGGACCTGAATTGAAATTGCCAGGCTTTAGGAAAAATCCAGATCTCTTCCAGATTGTAACTTCCCGGAGTGCTACAACTCCAGGATCATTTCTGTTTTGCAAAACAAGAAATGTTGGCATGGAGTGATTATGAGGATGCTGTAACAGCAGATGGGCACCAGAGTGGGACTTCTAACATGGGAAGGCAACACAGGGTATGGACTACGTGCAGTATTCTGCCTACTCAGCTTATAGTAGGTGGTCCAGGTTTCTTCACTATCCCGGGCACAGTTGTGTCTCCCAGAAAAAAAAAATTGAAAAATTGTTTGTGCGTTTAATAATTGAGCCACCCTTGGTGGCACACGAGGGAGAGCATGCATTTCAAATTACTGGAAAAAAAGAAGTGGTTCACAATCTTATCCCAGTTTGTAAACCCACCAAAGTGTCTGAGAGTCTTGAACAGCCTCCAGCATCACAATGTTTGCCTATCCCAACTTTGTCTCATTATTTTCCTCCCCTTGCACCTCTGTGCGTCTGGAGCCCAGCTGAGAATGAAATGAGCAGCGCCGAAGGACTGTGAGAAAGACGATTTGTGTGGTAAACCCAGCACAGCCAGAAGCAGGAAGTACCAGATTTATCATGGGAAATCCTCTTCTTGTTAGATGTTTCCAGCCTACTTCTCCAGGCTTAAGCTATCTCAGTGCTGTGTGTAGGCCCTGGTTCAACAGGGATGCTCTGCATTTACCAGACTTGGAATGCATGAAGTTAATTAGCACCCTGTTAAATCAGGGCTCTGTCACTGTGTCAGACAATCCCCATTGACTCAGAGCTGCTTGAAAATTTCCTGTCTCCTGGGATAGCATAATAAAGCTACAGAGGGAGTTTAAGTTACTCAAGATGGGGTTGGATTCCCCATGCTCTGCTCTGGAAATGTCCTTTCTGCCCCACTCAACTCTGGCCCTATGTAATACATGTGGCTTTGGGGCTCCAGGCCACCTCCTGAGGAGCAGGTCCTCTGCCTGGCATCACTGTGGCAACCCTGAGGTCAGTCACAACCTCCCTGAGGCTGGTCCTCACTTTTCCCATCACATCCAGACTTAGGATCCCATTTTCTTGCTTCCTGGTGCTACTGAATAGTGCCGAAGCAGTGGTGCCTTCAAGGCCAGGCTGTGGACAATACCTGTGTGTGTCCGTTTCCTCTGCTGCTGTGGGCAAAGAGAAGCCCAGCCCTCCCTCCTGTCTTCTGCTCTGGCTGCCCTCAAAGGTGGGTTGTCACACCTTGGTCCTGGAGATGGACTCAGAGCTCTTAGGAACCTTCTGTATGTGCAGCAATAGGGAGCTGCACAGCTTCCCTACGCACCACATGGAGAAGGATGTTTGTCTGTTTTCCCTTTATTCTGCTTCCTGCTGGGTCTCTTTGATGGTTATTAAGTGGGAAGAGATGGTTAGATCACTCCCTATGTGCTTTCTCTGTTATTCACGATTTATGTCTCTCCCATAATAGTCCATCCATCTGCCTTTGTGTTTCAGGGTACCTGCTTTTCTCTGGATGAGCCTCTGCCACTGCTGCACCGGTCTGAGTTGTATGCAAATTAGCACTAATCAAGAGGAATAAGCCAACCAACAGCTAGGATATAGCAGGGTGTCATGAATGATTTATAATTATTTCCTCCTAAAACCACTTGACATTTGCCATTACTTGAAGTCTGTTTGCTGTGCTTGAATCAGGCAGAAACAGATCTCCCATTGAACATAATGGGGGTCATTCCAGCAAGCAAAACTGTATGTACTGTCTATGGCTACAGTATAATTTTATTGATTTAAAGTGTTTTAAGTAAAGGCATGATTTCAAGCCTGGAGATAAAGGTGGCTCATTGGTGTAATTGCACAGTAATCTTGTTCAGTGCCCCAAATAACACTGTGATGTGTCCTAATTTATGGACAGCGTGTACATGAAGTGATTAGAGGTCTGGGATGATGAGGCTGCAGTATGGAGGGCATGAATGAGTGGGAGGAGATGGCAGAGTCCCAGGCAGAGGCACTCCACGAGGGCAGCCGGCTCTGCTTGGCCGATGTTCTGCTCGTGGCCGCTGCTCGTCACGGGGCAGCAGAGGTCAAAAGCAGGGACTGTGAGCCATGCAGCTTGGATGTGAGTCTCTCAGGGGGGGCTCACAAAAATTTGGGGGTGTCTAGAACTGGATTCTTGAGTCAGGCTTGTTTCCAAGCTCTTCTATAATAACATAGCAGTCTGTTTTCACTGTGGATGCTATGTATCTTTGCTGGAGCTGCTTCCTGACAAAATGAAACCAAAGAGAGGCTGAAGGTTGTTGCAGGCATTATGCTAATGACTTGTTTTCTTAAGCTTTGATGATTCTTTATTCAAATTAGGAACTTTAGCAGCATTGCTTCTCAAAGGATTCACCTGGATGCTTTTCTGGAGCCTCTGGGAATGGATGTATTCTATCTTATGGGAGTCAAGCAATGCATTACACTGGCTGTAGGAGTCTCACTGTAGGTCAGTGAGACCCCAGATCTGGGAGAGGGCAACAGAGGAGAAGTCCTGAAGGTCAGTGTTACAGTCTTTTTAGGCCAAGAAATTTCAAACAACATGAGCTGGGTGTAAGGGGACCCAGCACAGCAGGTTGAGGATGTTGAGCAGGAGCAAGCTGGCCTGTGACCCTGCATTTCCATACTGTTGTATTTTGCTTTGATACCATAGTGACTATTAAAAAAAAAAAAAAACCAGTGAGAAGTGACAGATTACAGCAGAACTCATGCAAATCTCTCATGTTATTTTAGCAAGTTAATATGTGCCTAGGACATCCCAGTGGGATGGCAGTGGCTTCCAAGGAATTTTACTGGAAATGAAGTGGGTACATCTGGTCAGAGAAGGAAGCCTCAGGCTGCTGGCAAACTTTTGCTCCCTCTCTGATTATTTTATTTAGATACATATATGTATGTATGTATGTATATACAGTAATTTAAGGCTAAGACTATTATATTGACTATCATTTTCAAAAGGTTTTGAAAGAAAACAGGAGCTTGGTTGCCTTGCAACTGAGGTAGGGAAGCTGAGCTGAGGTGAATCTTCTCTAACATGACTGTAAGGCTGGCTTGAGAGAATACTCAGGGACTGATTATCATAATTTCATTGTCAGGCTTTCACACTACATCCTGGGAGATCTTGAGGGTTCTATTCTGGACTTGTTGCTCTATAATTCTTTCGTTACCACTTGGGATGGTGGAAGGACAACATACCTATTAATTTTGGAGTTGTCCCTGAAGAGCTGCTGAGGCCAGCTTTAAGGCACAAGTGAATTTGGCAAAGCAGAGCCTGAAAGGATAATTTTTTTGTGAAGACAAGGAATGATAGGAGAAATCAGCTGCATGAGGAGACCTTAGACAGCAACCCTGGAAGGGTTTGTTCAGTTTAGGGAAAAAAAGAATAATGGTGAGATATTATACAAACAAAATTCCAATATGCTGAGGTTGCTATAGTGGAAAGAAATAATCTGTTGTCTACTATCATCAGTGTTCAGACAGAGGATCATGGATTCAAATACAATCAGAGAAACCAGGGGAGCTCTTCATCAGGTTGTCATTGCTCATGTTACCTGTTCAGCAAGAAGCCTCTTAGCTTCTGAGGTAGGAGGTTTTAAGGTGTCTCTCTAGGTCTGTTTTGCTACCAGCAACACCATGGATGAAAAAATAAGGATCCTTTCTCTGCCAAGGGACTGGGCTGCAGGTGGTAGGATTTTTTTTTTTTTTTAAACTTGGTGCTTTATAGACAGAGATCTGACTGGACAAGGAGGTCCTGTGCACTATTGCTTTCTCAGCACCAAGCACGGACAGAACATGGTTCCATTTGCCTGGAAGTGACTGTGAAGACACCACACTGCCCTCTGAGATGGCAGCTGCTTGCATATACCACCCATGTGAAAGAAGAGTGATGTGCCTTTATGGAATTTGCCCTGTCCATGGATTCAAACCTCAACTTTATTGGTAGATCTGAGCCACAAGGCCATAATCCTCTTCTAATGAGTACATCCCTGCCATGAATGACTAGAACCACTGCAGCCTTCTCCCTCTCATTTTCTGTGACTTTATAACATTTTGGTTTTGGAAGATTTTTGGAATCTGACTAGGCAGAAATAGAAAGAAAAAAGTCTAGAGTGGCATGCAGGGCATATGAAAATGTCCATCAATTCCTCACTACTTGGGTGTGTGCTTCAAGGGCAAAGATGGCTGTGGTGAAAGCATAATCGATTATGAGGCCTTAATTGCTATTGAAATGACCACAATCTTTTTATTACCACAGCGAAACGTGCTTTGGACTCCACTGTGGCCAGTGTTTAGATTGAGGCTGACCACAGGATGAAAAGAGCATGACCCTGCTACTCAGTTCCCCACGCTCCTGTCTAAAAACAGATAGACAAAAAAAAAAAGAAAAAAGAAATTTTCCACATATTCTAGTCCTTGGAGCTCGGCAAGCTGCATGTAGCTGGAGGCTGCAGTGTTTGAGGTCCTGTGTTACTAATTTTGTGGAGCAGAGGATTTGCATTTCCTCACTTGTCCATGCAGTCTGGAGGCAGTTTGCTGGTCATTTTATGCCCTCAGAATATTCTTGCCCATTTCTTCAAGAGGAGGGAGCTCTTTAGCCTATTTTAGAGGGAAGACCAAAGCAAAGTCTTCACACGTAACAGACAATGTTGAAGACCCCCTCTGGGGCTCGAGTCAATGCCCTTGGCATTGCCCACCTGGATGTTGAGCATCTCGAGGGAGGGACCTTTCTGGTCAACCTGTTTCAGTGCTTGACCACCCTCACTAAAAAACAAAAAAGTCTTTGGTTTCTCTTTGGGTTAAATTGAAGAGGGTGAAGTGTGGACTCAGGTTTTGGCTCATGTAGCTCTGTGCTGTCTGCATTGCATACCTTGGCTTCTCTTTGTGGAGGCCAAATTGAAAGTGACAGTCTCACACTTCTGTGGCTGATGTTAATGCCTGAAATCTGGCTCCCTGGGACTCAGGTTTTGACTTACCTCTGGCATTTCAGGCATCTCACATTCCTTATTCTCCAACATTTTTAGCCTCCACTGGGCCAGTTTCACAGATGGCTCCTTTACAGCAGAAGGGAATCATTCCCATTTCTTCTCACCTAAAGCGTGGTCCAGTTTTTTTATGAGGTTACAACAAATTTGCATATGGTGGAGGGTGTTTGTGGGCCCTACCCAAACCATTCCTATAGTCTAGAAAGAATTTTCTCCTTCACTAATTCCCTTTTTCTCCGTCATGCCCTTGGGAATTCAATGGGACTGGCTACAGAGGGTTGCACTTGTGAAATATCTCCATTTTAATCCACATGTTTGTTCCAGCTAGACTATTTTCACAGCTGCTTATGGAGGAAAAAAGGGACACTAACAAATCTTGTGAGAGACTTCTTCAGTGCTTCAGTTTCTCATTTCCAAACATCCTTGTGAAAGAAATCACATCCACTTACTTACACAAATGCCCCAAATAGACTTTCCTGTAAACTGAGGGAGAAAAAAAATATTCAGTCTCTAGTTGGAATTTAATTCAACAAAGGGCTGAACCCTCCCAGCACTGGAGCTGTTCCACATTTGCATCCGTTGAGGATGTGACCCCCAGCCCTCAGCCCTAACTGAACTTTCTCAGTAGTTTTATACAGCAGTAGGACACACAAGCTAAAAAATAAATGAAGATTTCAGTGGGAAGCATTTACAAATCTGTATTGTTTCCTTAGTTCCACTGCAACTCTAATTTTAATCCTAATGATAAAAGCTGTAGTATTACTAAGATATAGTTCTGGGGGTTTTTTTCCCTTTCTGGTCTTGGGTGGTCTAGAATGTGCAGTAATTCATGTTCTCAGCTGGATTTCCACCACATTTCTGATTGACCTGATTACTTTCCCAATGACAGAATCCAAAATTGAAACCACATCAGAACTCACTGGAGTTGGTTCTGTTTTTGATGTTCCTGGAGCTTCTCTGGTGGCTCAGCAGGATATATGTCTTCATGAGGGTTTTTTAACCCCTTCTTTTTTTCTTTCTTTTTTTTTTTTTTTAACTTTTTTTCTTCTTAGGGTGGGCTTACATTTGGGACATGAATTATTTAGGCAAGTCCTGAAAAGAGGGCAACAAGGAAGGAGAGAATTCAATAGAGATGCTGTATTTTAGGGCTTAATTCTGAACATTAGCTACATAGAGAAAAGAGCTTTTTCTGCAGAAAAAAGGATCTCATAGTATTTTATGTTGTTGCACTAACTCCTTGTTTCCTTCCTCTGCCCCATTCTCTGGAAAGATGGACACATATTACAGAAGTCTAGAACTTAATTTCTTATCACCTTTGATTTAAAAGGAAAGACTGGGACAAGATGAGCTTAATGTATTACAGTGAAGAGTGCTTGTGATGGCATTGGGAAGGTTCCTCTGAAAGCCATGGTGCCTCAAGGGAGTCCTGAATCCGAATGTAATTGTCTGGGGAGCTTTGTTTGATTCCTTTTCCTTCCTATCCCAGCTTCTTCCTGGCAGAGCAAAGGAACAGAGCAAAGTGTAATGGACTCTTCCCTCACTCTGGGACTGGTTCCCCTCCTCTTTTTCTCGCTCTCAATGAGACATAAAGTCATTAGGGCAGTATGTGATGTGGGGCTGGAGCCAGTCCAACTTACACTGAGGACTTCCTCGTGCCCCAGCACCCACATCTTTGAACAGTTAATATCCACATTTGCATGACATGGGTAAGGTTGCACCCAGAGGAACATGTGCCATATTAGGCAGTGTTAATGGCACTGGTGCCTTCTCCTATTTCCTCTGCTCCCTAAAAGAGTTTGGAGGTGAGAAAGCCGAGCAGTGTGCACTGTACTTCCATGTGGTCATGGAAAACGGGGATCCAGAGGACATCTAGTTTGTGCTCAGCTCAGTAGCTCCTCCTAGCAGGAAATCCTCACTCTGAGGTGTTTTGTTTTCTGAGCCCTTTTCAGAAGGTGGAAAAAGCATTTTGCAAAACAATAGGAAGTGGATAGTGTCCTGAAAACACGCTCCAGCTGAGTTTTGGCACCAGCAACACAAAACTTAAAGAACCTTGTCCAACTCCTCATGGCTTTCAAAATGATCATCGCGATGCTGTAAGTCAAATAACATTGTCCAACCCTTTTCATCCTGTTTGTAATTCCACCAGGGACATCATTACCGTAACCAGCTGCTCTGGGATTCTCTAATGAAAACTTTGTTTCTGAATAGAATAATTAAACCTTCATATTCAATTGTCAAACAGCTCCATCTTTGCTCAGTGCATGGATGTGATTAGCCACAGCAAACCATTCTGCAGCTTAAACTCACAATTGCATCTAGTATAAAAATGATTAATTAGGCGACGTGCTGTTTGGGAAGTTTACAAGCAGATCAATGAATAATGTTTAAGTGAAAATTTTATAGAGACGTTACGGGCACTGCAGGTTTTGTGGAAGCCTTGCTGACGGCTTATGGATGCGTGTGTTCATGTTCCATAAAGAAATTCTACATCATGGAGACAGGTTCAGAAGCTGTACATGGGAAGGGGAACCCTGAGGTTTTTGGAGCTTTCTTTCTATAAATGTTTTTGACAGAAACTCAGTCCTTTTCCCTCTCTCAAAGCAAAGTTTCTAAAGTGAACAGTATTTTCCCAATTCTGTTAAAATATATTTTTTGTTCTTGTGCTGAATGGGAGTACAAAAGAAAAAGACTGAATATGCCTGGGAAAATTACCTGTGAACTGCAGCTAATCCACTGTCAGTGTTTGAGGCATTAAGAAAAATAATTGATCCATTCAAATGAAGTAATCTCCACCCTTAATTTTATTTTTTGTGGGGTTTTTTCGGTTTCTTTTTTTTTTTTTTTTCTTTTTTTAGTTTTGTTTTGTTTTCTGGGGTTTTTTTGTTGTTTTTTGCACATACAGACAAATGCATAGTAACACACAGTTGTATTTTGGTATTGCAACTAATTTTATTATGTCATACTTAAACTTTTCCAGCTTCTTTTGAAATTTATCTTTCCTGCCCATTATCCTTGTGGCTGACTTCTTCTATCAGAGATGAATCAGGGCTTTTAACTGCAGTTACAGCTAAATATTGTCCTAATTGTTCTCTATAGCTGCTTTGGATAATTTTTTTAGAAAAAGTTGCTAATGCTTTTAATTTAATAGGGTGATCCCTTGTAGTGTAGGAATATCACAGTGGAGCAGTTCTTGAGATGTCTTTGTCACCCTTTGTTTTCGTTCCTATCAGAGTATCACAGTTTTCTGCTCCTTGCAGCAGCAGCCCCTCCTTCAGCTCTGGTCATGGAGATTGTCGGGTTTGGTGTTGGGTTTTCTGAGCTTGTTTCCTACAGAAAGCTCAGAAATGAGGACCTGGGATGGAGGCAAAAACGAATTCTCAAAGATTAATTCTGTCTTGTGTGCATGATCCACAGATGACCCTGTGTAAAGACTTCTGATTTGCACCTTAGTTGTCTTTACATTGACAGTCACAGGTTTTCTCTGAATTACTTCCAATATATCTTTCTCCCCACTTGAAGCCTTAGGGATAAAGACAAATAAACAAAGGCGAGCAAGCGCATTTCTATCCTGTACCGTATGTTGCCAAAAATAGTAGTCAGATGGAAAAGATTTTTCCAGAAGTCTTCTGCTGCATAATCTGTTTCAAATAAAGATAATAAAATAAACAACTGTTTATAAAGAGAATGTGAATGAGCAGGGCTCCCCTGCTGCCTATTTCGAGGGCGCTCAGTGCAGACGTTGTCTGCGAGAATTCCTGATCTGGCATACAAAGTTCTGGTTTTTATCTCCAAACCCCCTGCTCTGAAGCACTAGGGACAGATTTCAGGAAACCTGTGTTAAATATAGCACCCCAGGAAACTCCCAAGCTCTGGTGTGGACAGGGAAGTTTCTAGACCCCTTGGATCTCCATCATCTGCAGGTGAGGTGTTTGAGTGGTCCCTCTCTGCTTGGCTTGGTCTCACTTGGCTCAGTGGTGGGAAATGTGGACTGGGAGACTTATCAGTTAACTTTGCTAACAGGAGTGCAGAGCAAACTGTGATCCATGTAAATACTGGTCCACCCAGAGAGGTGTCACTTTGACGGAGCTGCTGCTCAGTTCCCCTTTACCATGGATGTTCACGAGGTCCTGGAGATAGGAATATGCCCACTTTGCAGAGCTCTGTGTTTCCCCCCAACTATGCTGTCAAGGTCTTTAAGAGTTAGCTCTATTTGGAGATTTCCAACTCATCTTGCATTGAGAGTGCTGGCCAGAAATCTGTACAGAGCAGCCTTTCACACCACAATATGTTTAAGAAAGTCTGCCTCCGATCCTGGTGGCATAGCTTGAAAAGCAGAGGAGCAACAAATGAACAAATACCAGGGCATGTGGGAAAAGAAAAAGTGACCCAATCCTGAGACTGCTTTTTCTTTCTTTGGTGTTTTTGTTTTGGAAATATTTGATTCAAATTTTGCTTTGGACCCATTTTTCTATTAAAAATTGAAAAAACTAAACCCTAAACCTAAGTACACAAAGAAACAGATTTCCCGTCACAGGAAAAGAGGAGAGCAGACCTACATGGCAAGCACAGGGGAGAAGATTGCCAGAGGTGGAAATTTTCTGGGATCTGCAAGTTGGGTTCAGCTGGTTACGAGTAAGAGGGGCTAGATGTGAATATTGGATCCCTCTCTAATTTGATTCTTATGGCAGTGATTATATTTATATACAGCCTGCAGACTCCAACCAAGTGTGGTGTCTCCAGGGATGGCACAGCCACACGCAAAAGTGTTCCTACCCTAAATTGTCTGTAGTCTAAGCCAACAACAACTGAGAAGGGAAATGGAAGAAGAGAAAAAGGGGTGGTCACCAGGAAGGTTTGGACATGAGGTTTTGATTCAGGCTCCCCTCCTGCCAGAGAATCTGCCTCGATCTCTGCAAATCTCATCCCTTTTTCACCTTGCCCTTGGCTCTGCTGCCTCTGTGCTGATCCTGCTGCCCAGTCTCCAGCCTTCAAGATTTTGCTGAGATTTGGGGTAACAAGGTCTTGGTGGCACCCTGCGACTCTGTTTTATGGGAATGATGCAGGAGCAGGAGGACAGACAACTGTCTTTTCCCTTGGAATCCCAGAACCTGGGCCCCTTGCCTGGATGGGGGCCTGAAAATGTGAATCTCTTTATAAACTTGGGTTATCCAGTTTATAGTACAATTCCCTGGCAATGTGTCTTTCAATGGGCTTTTTCCCCCCTCTGTTTATCACAACTTTTCATTATTCATTGTATAATTCTGCTCTATTTGGGTAAGTTTACATGTTATGGGCAGCGTAAGGTTGAATAAAACAGAAATAAAGGGTTTCTTTTTTAATTAAAAAATGACTGCCTGAAACCATGTATATGGGAAGATCAGTATTTTCAGCTTGTGCCTTTTGCTGGATTTTTTAAGCCAATTATTTTGGAATTAGGATAGTATTTACTCTCTCCCCTCCTTCCCTTCTCACCTCTCGTAAATATTTTATTTATCTGCAGAGTGGTTCTGGAAACTGGTTCCTTTCTCACCCATCCACTTTAACTGCATCCAAGGTTTCCTTTTAGGAACAAGGAAGGGAGGCAGGCTTGGCTTTTCCTTTCCCATCCAGCCATTTCTGGGCTTTATTTAATTTTTAGCTGTTTTATTTAAACGTTCATAAACTTGGGGCCTAAGCTGGGCTTAAGAGTGCACCGGGAAAGCGTTAAAAAAACACATCTTGAGCAAGGCTGAGAAGAATTCATGGATGCCAGGGCAATGTGTGTTTGATAAACATATGGACTTGAAGGCAGATAGGAGCAAGGAGGCACTTTGCCTGCATATAGCTGTATTATTTATGGATGTCTTTGCTGTGCAGCAAGGACCAGGTTCTGTTTAGCTCCTCTCTTTGGGTGGTCCGCGAGAGATTCTGAGTAGCCCTCAGTAGCCTTCAGGCATAATTGCCAGGCATGCTCTTGTATCTGAGATAGCTTAATAAAGCATTACATATCTTACTGCTTCTATATTTTATTACCTAACCCAGTGCATGCGGTCAGCGGGTAATTAAATTCAGCTGTGTTTTTACTCTCTGTTTTAAGGTCGAAGTATGAATTTCTCCACGAATTCTTTGAAACGGACTAATACGATGCATGCATGATAAAGGCAAGGCTAATCAGAGCCAGACTGTTAGTGCAATATAAGGTTGCCCCAGGTGTAATTTATTTTCATATTATTGGTGGTTTTACTGTTGAACATATTAGAAGACGAAGAAGAAATAATAATTCTTTTCCGTGTATGGCCAGAAAACTACAGGCTTGAGAAGCTGGGTTTTCTTTTCATTTCTATTTTATGCCACGTTTCAGCTCAACCGCTTGTGCTCCGTACTGAAGTCGATTTCAATTAACCTATTCCTTCATTAACTCACTTTCTAAGTGCAGGAGGATATTGCTAGATTGCTCCGTGCCATTATGAAAAGGATTGTGGTGCAGCCTTTATTAAAAGCAATGTCTGCAGTGGAATGTATGCTGGAAAAAGCTTAAACAAATCTTTTTCTTGGACTTGACCAACTGGGGCTGGAGTGGCTGCGTGGGCTCCAGGAGGTGGAGCATTTTCACTGGGGGTGAGAGTGGCTTGGGAGCTCGGGGTGGCTGTGGGGTGGAGAGGAGGAAAGGGGCAGTCAGCCCTAGTCTTGTGACCCAAATCAGAGAGTTTGGGCAAGACCACTTGTGTTTGGGGCTCTGTGGTTGTCATGACAGGAGTGAGGGTTGGCTGGGTGAAAGGGATAGGCAGCAAAATCATGAATTCAGGATCCAATCCTGCTGCTCTCAGAGGATTGATTACCTGGGGAGCTCATTGCAGGAGGGAAAGTAGATGTCTGTAAAGTTCTCTGGGAATATCCAGAGTTACAATGGAGTTGCTGTGGGTTTTTTTCCTAGTCAAACCTATTTTACAACTGATGTTCTCTCTCCCTTCAAAACTGGCCTTGCTTATCTCTTTAGACCACCCTATGTGCTATCTTGCTGTTGCTGCAGCATACCAGTTGTCAGTGCCAGAAAAGTGTTTCATGAGCAGCAAAAACAGAGACCTAAATTCCTGGAGACTGCTGCCCCAGGGTCAGCACACAAGAGGCATCTCAGGTGCCTGCTGGTGGCTGAGCCTTAACCTCACAGAGGCACTCTTTCCTTGGTGAATATACTTCGAAAACTTACAGGAACTTGAGGTGTGATTCATCTCTGTGCCAGAGGAAAAAAAAAGAAAAACAAGTCAGCACCACTTTTTTGGTGGGGAGTGATGAGCACATTCAGGGTGCCCTCATCTGACTCAGTTTCTTTAAAACATGCTCGATACCATCTGCTTACATTAAGGGATTAAAAACAGGAGAAGGCATCACAGCAGGTATGACGAATCAGTATGGTCTGCCTCCATGGGTAAAGATGTGTTTGAGATTAACCACTGGACATGAGCCCGTGTGTGCACGTAAGGCTATACAGACATCATGGAAGGAAGCTCCTAAAACCTGTAACTTTTGAGGGGGTGGACGGGAGTATAAGCCCCTGACCAAACATGACAAAGCTGTGGTAAGTTTGCCAGATGAAATGCTGCAATTTACCACAATGTTGCCCTTATTCTCACTTGCCTGGTGACCCAAAGCAATGGATTAAACTCTCCTTTGCTGAAGTTCTGCTCCAGAGCTGGAGAAAACCATCCTGAAAGTAAAGAGCCCCCACATACCACTTCCAGGGCATTTCTTTTGATGTTGTCCTTTCAGGCAGGTGGCTTTTGATCCCAGTCAGGGCAGAGGGCTGGACAAAGGGTGGGCACACACAGCTGCTTGTGAATCTGCCCTGATCACTTGGGCAAAGCTGTGGGGGCTGTAATCTGGCTTTGCCCAGATGAGGTCCAGAAGCAGCAGAAAGCCTGCTTTGACACACAGGAACTCAGGCTGATGTTTGGCTTCTGCTTCCCCAGCTGAGAAGCAGTGAAAGAAATGTCCCTTCTCTCACAGTTAACTTTTCCTTTGAATTAATGTTTGCAAAATACTCAGAGCTCCCAGGCTGATGGGGTTGCAAACCACACAGCTCGACTCTGCTGTCACCAATTGGAAAGAGCCATGCTGGGCTTGGGATTTAGTCCTATAGAATTAAGATTATTTTATTGTTCTAGGAACGATAGGGTGGTCTGTCTGCTAAATTACTCCCTGGGCTGGGCCAGTGCTTTCCCTGCCTGTTTGGGGTCAGGATTTGGCCCTTTCTGGTTTCATGTTTTCGTATTGAACTCATGAACCTGTATCAAATGTCGAAGCAACAAGAACTTGATGGTGATCCTCTGCCAGCAAGAAAGGGCTTCCCAAAAATCATCGCTTTTCTTCCACTGAACTCAATCCCTTTCTCTCTTTCCTTGCTATCTCTCCCATCCCATCCCTATCAACCCAATAGAAAACCATCTCCTGAAACTGGTGAGCCCAAGAACTGCCTGGGATTGAGGAAAACTTGATAGTGTGCAGATGCTGTTCTGTCTCTTGGCAATATTTACTTTTCAGATAGATCTTAAGTAAGCGTGAGGCCAGGAGACACTGGAGCGTTTCTCAACACCATGAAACGGTCATCACCTCGTCCAGCTGGAGGTGGGAAGCCCTTCCCTGAATTTTCTCACCCTCCTTGGCCTTGCTTGGGGAGAGGGTGGAGCTGGACTAGCACCCCTGTTCCCTAACCCCTGACTCACTCAGTGACCTGGGTGGGGAGGAGAAAAAATCTGCTTCTCCTCTCCAGCCCACCCTCTCCAAACAGAGTCTGGGATTTATTCAGGCACTGTGAGACTGGGGTTAACTTTTCTCCATCTCCTCTTCAGCCTGTGTCCCACAGGCAGTGCTGGGGGCATGGAAATGCCTGCCTGCTGCTGGAGTGAGCAGAGGGGGATGCCCTCCTTGTGGAGGGCACCAAGAGAATGCCTTGGGGGGACGAAGAGCCAAAGGGCTGCTTGAGCCTGTTCTTCCCAGGCATGGCTCTGGGCATGTGCCCAGCCCTTGCCGTGCAAAGGCATGTCCCAGGGCCCCGGCGAGCTCTTTGGGGATTTGAGGTTTTCTCCAAGCCCATCTCTGATGTTGGGATCTGACTGGAACACATGCGGCAGGCTAATCGCGTGCATCTGTGCCTTTTAAAAGCGCGGTCGCCTGCTGATTGGGTTTAATTCTTTATCTTATTCCTGCTAATCCGTTTTCCAATCTGGTTCCCATTTGGAGACAAATTCCCCCAAACCCCAGCCACTGGTGGGATGGATGTGTGGCAGCAGAGGAGAGGAGGGGAGAGAGCAGAGCAGTGCTTTCTATGGGGCAGCTACAGGCTGAGGAGAGGACACACTGCCCTGTTAGATTCTGGATAACAAAACCCCACCCGACTTGTGCCCCAAATCTACAACAGCCTCATAACTGCCTCTGCTCGGGATCCCACTTCCCACAGGCTGCTATTGCCATGAAAACGTGACAGCAGTGCTCTGCCAAGCATCCGAGGAATAACGGCCTGAGGATTTTATTGCGTGGAAAGATTCCCTTCAAACACACCCTGGAGCTGGCCTGGTGGTCCGGCAGCAGTGTAGCAACCTGGGCTGCTGGGGGTTTTACAGCTGGTAGGTGGCAGTGCTAAGTGAGTTAGCTTTAGGGCTGGTGAGTCCCTGGAGACTGTGCTGGCCCCTTGGCAGCTGCCAGTGCTCCCTAGCCAGGGAAAGATGTGCTGGATGTATCAGCTGTCCTTTCTCTCCTTGCCCTGGCCTCCAGTGTTTTCATGCTGAGAAGCTGCCAACAAGGGGGAAAAGGGCAGTTTTCCCCTGCCAAGGGAGAGAGGGGAGATCTGTGGTCTTAGGGCTGGGAAACCCTGACCCTGCCACTCCTCCGGCCTTTGAAAAATCATTAACTGTTGCACCTCTGTTTCTCCTCCTTTTTCCTTTTGGTTAACCTCTATTCCACCTCAAATCTCTGCCTTACTGCTGCAGATTGTGGTTCTCCTCAACTGCAAGTTTTCTGGGGGCAGAAGCCCCTGTGATGTGCTTCTGTCACAGAATATTTCCCAGAACTCTCTCAGGGCTGCTTTTCCCTAGGGAAAAGTGTGTGTTGTTAATGTGATGGACTTAGCACCAGGTGAAATCTGTGAGACCAGGTGTGTTTTGGTACAAGCTGCTCATGAGTCCCTGTGCCTCCAGATCTTCAGCTTGTCCTGCTGCTTTGACCAAAACTCAGTTTCCTATGCTTTTAACCTATGCTTTTAACCTCCAGGTCTATTTTCTAGTACAGATCAAACGCAGCCAACAGATAAAGTCCTTCCAATTTCTCAGTATTAAAAATCAGCAGAAAAAAATTAGATCCACAAAGAAAAAAAATACATTGTTCAATCAAGGAATTGTTGCCTGGTATGGATTATTTCGGGAGCTGTGTTTCCCCAGGTGCATGTAGTAGCTCTGATTCCTTGTTTTGTGTCCAAGTATGGGCTCTCTTCTCCCCACATCCCTAACCACCCATGGCGTAAGAAGCAGATTCTTTTGTCTTGAAAAATACACTCCCCGTAAAAATACCTTGCAATCTGCAGAAAGATAGAAGGGTTATGGTTGGGAAGTAACAGGAAAGTACAGGAGGCAAATGAGAAATGGCTGATTTATTCTGCTGTAAGAAGGGTCCAGAAGATGTGGCTCTTGTTCCCAGATTTATCACTGGTTTGCTCTGTGGCCTTGAATGAGCCATTTCACTTCCTTCTGTCTCTGCTTCTCCTCCTGCTCTTTGGCCCTTGAGCTTATGAGCTCTCCAAGGCGAGCAGGCTCTGCCTTCTTCTTGTTCATCAGGATCAGCTCCCACAGCCCTAAGCTCCTTTTTGGGAGTTATTGGGACCAACAGCAACTCTCTCATCTGCAGAGAGCTGGGACCCTCAGGAGCTATGTAATAAGTAAGGGATTAAAAATATAAAAAAGCAGAAACGTAGCTAAAACAAAGGAATGGAAGGAAATAACTATTCCAGAGCTCTCAGAAGACTAACAGAAAAACTAGCAACCTTATATTTTTTTTCTTGATCCTGCAGCATTAGCAAATTGTGGGATCAATGGGTGATGAGTTTGAAAGAACTGTGTATTTTTAATCTGTCTCCAAGTGTATGTGTGTGCACATGCATAAAATTCACAGTGCATTTTATAGGCTGGCCAAAAGGCACATGAGTGAAGCAGCACGTGATGTGGCTGTCGAAAGAACCCGTCACCCAGCCCAGGAAAAAAATTATGGCTGTGGCTCTAACCATTTTTTATCATTTCCATCTCTATTGACTGACATGTATTTTCTTCCTTCCCTGACCCAGAACACCAGGACTCTGAAACTACTGAAATGTTTGCACAATCTTGAAGCATTTATTTAAAAGTTGCTTTTCCCTGAAGGGTAGGTACTACAGCCAGATTCAAAGTCAGATCAAAAAAACCAAACAAATACTATCTTTACAAGCCCTTCATATCGGTATGTACCAAAGGACCTATCAGCTTCCTTTTCTTTTTGGCATGCTGACAACAGCCCAGTGCCTCAGGCAGAGAGCTGGAGTACGTGTTTACAACCCTTTCAAATTCACAGGCCAAACAGGAAAAGAAGGAAAATGTCAAAAATTACAAATAAAACAGTTGATCTTCAAAAGCAACGAGGCCTGCAAATGAATAATTTTTAGGCATGCTGTATCGGATTTCTTAAATATTTGTCACAGCTGTGAGTTGCATAGTGCAGTGTTTGTTAACCTTAGAACTTGTCTTAAGTGCTCTCACGAATAAATTTATTTATACTGAAAAATCCAAGTGTCTTAATAACTAAAACGTTTTTCAGAGGAGCTTTTCCTTTTTTTTTTTTTTTTAATGCTGCTTCAGAGAATCCTTTCCCATGTGCTCAACATATTGCAGCTTTCCTTCAGTAGAGAGCAGGAGTGATGATAGAGATAATGAGAAGAGGAAAATAAAAAAAAAATGGGAAAGCAAGAGGTGGAAAAATGCTGAGACTTGCCCATTTATTTGGGTTTTTGGACTTTAACATAACACCCACTGTTATGTGACATCCTTTGGGTTGCAGGTACATCATGGCCTTGGATGTGTTGATTTTCCAAACCGTTCTGGTCTTTGTGGAGACTGGCAGAGGAACTGAGGCACAGAAGGGTTTTCAGTGGGAATGGTCTTGCATATGTTTAGAGACACCTTAGTTGGAGGCATCTGTCCCTGGCTATTTTAGGTTTCCCCTACAATCAATGGGGAAAGACTGCAGCTCCATAGGGTGATCCTTCTCATCTCAAGTCCTGAAGTTGCTCTGAGGAACGTATTCCCCCCCGACTGCTGTGGGATCCCAAATGACTTGTTTGGATTAGACACCCCTGGCGTCACTGGAGATGAATCCTGCGTTTCCAAGTTTCTAGGGGGAAGTGATGAAAAGCAGAAGGTTCTCAGTCCAAGTGCATGGTCAGGTACTGAGGGCAGTGTGTGTGAGTGTTTTGGGTTTACCCCAACCTCCCCTGACTGCAGAGATATTATTTGGCAATCTGCTCTGTGCAGAACAGAGCACTGACGCTTTCTGCTCAGTCTGGGCAGGCAGATGTAATTTGAACAAGCCACTTCTTAGCTCCAAGTTTTGTCAGTTTGAAGGGAGAAGAAAATGTTACAGCCTACACAGCCTATCAGATATGGTTTGGAAAACCAGCACAGCTTGTTTGCCCAAGAAACTGTGGAAAGCAGAGTACAACTAGTACCTGTCAGAATAGCTGGGGAGGAGCTGGAGTGGTCATCACTGGAAATCTTCAAGAATTAAATAAGTGTTCCCCCACCTCCATGCTTTTTGATAGTGAAACGTGTCCTAAAATATCTTCTCAATTGTACTCTGTGGATCTGTAGATCTTGGTGCACACTACAGATGCCAATTTCAGGTCCAGCTAAAGGGTGCCATTCCAAAGAGGAATCACCATCAGTCATTTGCTGCTGTGGTCTAGCCCAGCTGCCAGTATATCTGTGCTAGCCAGCATGGTACTGATTAAGAAATCCCTACTGTGATGCACAGAGTAAAAAGAGATGTATTTAAAACCACTCTTTTGGCAGGACTTGCAAACTTTTTTTGTTTTGTTTTGTTGAGAAAAGCAATCCAATGTGAATAATCTTTTCCTGTAAACGCGTAGAAAACCTTTAATCAAATACAAATTAGTTCTAGGCATGAGAAATAAATGTTTGATGAAAATGTATCTTAGTCATGGCGCATAAATAGCTCTTCACAGTCAATATATAATCTTGCATCATTATGAAAGGAAGTGATCATTAAAAATATAATTTGGAGAGCAATATTTTACCTCCTAGTTGTCACAAGACCCCCGTCCCCCCCTTTCTGCACACAGTTCTGAACGGGGTTAATTCCCAAATGACTTGCACCACTCTAAATCAGTAGTAACAAACCCTGACTTCAAGCAAAGGTTCTTGGTATAAAACACAGGAGGATCTAATCCTGTTGCCTGAGAAAAAAAATGAAAATGTCTTAGGAAAATACAACCGTATTGGCACTGCAGAGAGAAAAAAAAAAGCAAAATACTTTAAACTTCTAAAGTAATATTTCTTTTCAGCTTCACCTGTGCTTTTAGTCCTCTAAATCAGTAAGCTGTTATAAAGGAAAATTATATGTTCCAATCTCCTGATGAATTGTGTACTGAGATTTTACATTAGTAACCATGAGCATTTACACTTTCCTAAGATTAAAGGCAGTTTTCCAAAGCTGTGTCTGCTTATTAATTAGTGTCTGATGAAGACAGATTGCAGACAGAAATAGTGGTTAGAAAATGGAGCTAACCTTTAAGACTAAATTAATCTCAGTTTTAATGGGTTTTAGTATGATTTACAGGTTTTGTACATTTTCTGGTAAGTTTCCAATAGAAATGAAAGTGGGTACAAGCACAAAAAAGAAGGCTGAATAAACATGGTGAGAGCAGATCCTTATGAATGGCAGATCCATAATAATCAGCTAGAATGGCCTTTTATATCTTTTCAAGTGCACAATGAGGCCAGAGGTTTTGAAGGTTTAAATCTTCAGCCCAGTACCACTTGGAGAGGGTCTGCTGCACTCCCAGGGCAGTCCCAGCTGGTACCAGTATGGACCAACCTCTCCCATGGCAACATCCTCCAGGAAGATGGGAACAGGACCAAGGCCAAAAAGGGGTATCCTCAGGGATATCTTTATAAGGGGAAATTTCTTCCTAACAAATAACTGTTGTGGGGGTTTTACTGCCTTACCCCTCAGAGATGTACCTGGAGCAATTGAATAGATTGTCTGTGCCTGGGAGAAAGTGAAAGCTGAGTTAGTTAACAGCAGTGTGACCCCACTGCTGTGTCTTAAACAGAGGCCATGAGTTTTTTTCAGAGCTCTCCTAAAATCAGCAGCTGTTTTATTTTCTAGCATTTAATTTTTATATTGTGCTGTCAGGCATCATGTGACATTAAAAGCAATGGTAACAAAGCATGAGGGAGAGTTGGCTTTGGGGGAAAACCTGTTCTTGTACAACTAGTTAACATGTGTTTCCATAAATCTGCAAATCTACTTCAGTGGGCTTTGAACATAATCTGGGCCTAGTAAAATGTAGTCAATTATACATCTATTTTAATAGTAAACCAAGTTTCAGAATGCTTGTATTGTTACATAAGTGCTTATAATTCTCCTACTTCTATCATATTTCCTTGGCACCTCATTTGAATTTACATGTATCTGAGGTCATGACTGGAATGGAGGTTCTGCTTTTGGTTAACTTTGGAGCATAGATTAGCTATCATGAGTTTAATGGAAACATTCTCATTTTAGTGGCTTGCAACAAAAAAGTCAGTGACAGTTCCCTTCTGCCAGTGCAGGACTGTTGTGTCATAACATACCATGAAACAACTGCTGCTGCAGATAGGCTTCTCTGTTACCCTAAATCAGTGTGATTTCATGGGTCTGTGCCATGGTGGTCTTGTTTTTGCTCCTTGAGGGTCTGGCCCAGCAGGGATGGGCAGGTGGAGTTTGCTTGCAGATGAAAGAAAAAGCAGGTGAAATTGCAATAGGGAGTGAGGTCAGCAACGTGCACCAGCTTGAGGTTCCCAGATTCATGAGCCCTTTTACACTTAGGATTTTGACAAGCACTTTTCTAGTTCTATCACAATCTGCTATTTTTTATTTCTAGTGAGGTCAATCTAAGCTCTATATTGGGACAGTGGGTAAAGCCACCTCCAAACATCCCCACAGGTGATGGTTGGAAGCATGATTTTCAGTCCATGCTTTCCCAGCCTCTGGCACCTCCAGTGATTGTGCAGACAGCACAAACTGCAAATAAGGGCTCCAAACTGCACTCTATTTCCAGCTCTGGAAACACTAAAAGGCAAATAGCTCTGGTCTTTTCACCTTGATTGATTTGATGCTGCAGCCAGAGGAAAAACTCAAGCTTTTTTTTTTAAATTAAAATAAAATCTCCTTTAAATAATTTTAGAGTTCTGAGATAACAAACAACAAGACAAAGATCACAGCTGAAGGCTTTTATACCATCAGAATTGTTAGTCATTGTCTTTGAGCTTTGTATAAATAAATGATTGATGCCTCAAAACAAGACCCTTGAAGGTGTTTTTATAAGGCCACAAATGTGTCAAGCAGACTTATTAGATGTGAAGGGAATGATTATTTGTACAAAGTGAAATGAACATGTGCAATAATATTGTAAAATGTTTATTAGTCTAGAGTGTGCTGAATTTTCCTAAAATATATCAGGTTCTCAGTTTGCACTTAATGTAGTGTTAGGTATGACGCTATATCCTTCCTAGGCTATTTTCAGTGAGCTTTATGCTTTTTGCAGAGTAAATCAGAGGGTTTGTGTCCTTTATAACAAGGGTATTATCAAACGTGAGGCAATGCTACCTGTGTAGAAATCCAGCATGAAGGAAAACGTGCACTGATCAAAGGGTGGTTGACCAGATTGTGTCTATTGAGCAAATCTTTGCAGAGCAAGTGGGATGCAAAGCTCTGGGAATGCTGGAGCATCTTTCCTCTTAGGTGACTGTCCAAAAGATGAACTCTCTTGCTGGTAACTCTGTCCCCACATGGCTCCAGCATCACACGTTACATTTCCAGTCAAAAGAGGAGATTCTGCCCAGTGATGTTTTTGAGGTGAGCTATAAAGGGGTGTTTAGTTACACACTTCTGAGTCCCCTCCTTAGCACTTGTGCTCTACCATCAAGGCTTGATCTGTTAGTGGAGGGTAAGAACAGCAGTGCAACGACTTTGTCCAACCAGTTCCCCACTCCCCTACTGTCCCTCTTTCTCTGTGTCTGCAGGGATGATGGGACACCTGCATGTGTTGTATGGCTAGGAATTAATCTCTGAGGACCTGGCTTAAATACTCAGTGATGGTCTGGGACTGTCTGTGTCACATCTGAACTAGAAATCTTGTGGGGGCATTGAAGGTGGGGCATCAGTGGTCCATTGCAGCCTTCTTAGGATGGATAAATTTTGCTGGGTTTTATTGTTTCCCTTTTCAATCGGGATATTTCCTCTGCAGTTGAGTTGTTAATTTGGTTCAGTGCTCTGTCCCCTGAATCTTTTAGGTGTTTAATGACACACTTGTGGGGGGATGGCAAGTAAGTCATGCAGATCCATTTTGTCTTCTCCTCAGAGACGTACCCAGTTAATGGGCTTCAACTAGACAAGTCCTGTCAGTCCTTCTTCAGGAAAGACATTTGGGGAGTCTTTGCTTACAAAAAACCTGAAACAGAGCCTCCTACATTAATGGCACAAAGCCTACCCCAGATTTGGGGTTTTCTACAAAAGCCCTTCTGCAGACCATCACTGTCCTAGTGGGATTAGCTTTCAAGATGATTGATGCCTGTACTACTTTTTCCATCCCTTACTGTGCCCTGCTCAAGGATACAACTTAGAGCTTGAAGAAAGTTTTGGAGAAATTTTTACATTAAAGTCTAGCACAAGTGCTATCCTTTTAATTTTTTTAAGGCATTTGGTTTTGAAAAGACATGTCTTGAAAATTCCTTGGGGAACTCTATGGAAGGCATCCACTTGGAGCTCGTATACTTACACAAATTTTAATGCATTTCATATTATTGTCACAAGGTTGCTTTTTGGTTCTGTCAGTTCAAAGAACTGGCTGGATTTAACAAAGATATTAGGAGATCACACCTAGGGAATAAAGCTTGCTGTGAAATGTTTTCTGTGAAAGCCAGAACCAGGTGAAAATCACTTAGTTTCAGGTTTCATTACAAATTTGAAAACCATATCTTAGGTTCACTGAAAGGTTGGTTAAGGGTCATGCTGCAGGGCCTGGTTTGGAATGAATGTGGCTGATTTATGTCGTTTGCAGCAGAACTTGGTTTCATTCATTACTTTGACCCAGGTTCAAGGGTCTGCTCCTCTAAGCTCTCCTTGTGTGTTGAAGTCAATGGGAATTCCCTTCACAGAGGCCTTGGAGGACCCATCTCCATGAGAAACTCAAGTTTTTGATTGCTTTAAATGCTGGCTTTATTTCAAGCCCTCACCACCTCCTCTGGTGGAAGTCAGTCTGATTCCATGTTCACCAGATGAACTGCTCTGTTGCCCCCAGGTGCAGATCCAACCTGAATTGCAGAACCCAGGAGTCAAGTAATCTAACCAGAAATTTGCACAAATACATCTGTGCTGTAATCCCTGACTCCCACACAGCCCTGCTAGAAGGTCCCACTGCCATTCTGCAGTTAGACCCACAGGTTAAAAGCTCGACCAGCATGCTGTTGGTTGAATATTAGCCACATCTTTGGCTAATGAGCATCTGGTTCCCCTTACCATTAAGAATATCCATGCGACTCGCAGACAAGGTCTCACAGACCTGGCTGTTGATACCAAAGGATCAGTCACCTCATTTCCATTCCCTAGGGTTGCTGATCTTTCCCACTCATGCTTCCAGGCAGTTCTTCATATCCATGTACTGAACAGGCGAGCAAAGAGTGAGAAGAAGACTGAATATCTTCTTGACACCCCAGAAGCGTCCACTGGAGCCTCATCACCAACTGGAACCTTTTTGTCTTGCTCTTTTCTAGTTATTAATCACTTGCAGATGCTCCCACAGCAGCATTCCTGTGGGAGACTATCGACGTCAGTGTGGATTCCTTGCCTCAGTGTTACCAGAGTAAGAAAAAAAAGCTGCCCTGAAGCTCTGATTAATCCCTCAAAAGCAAGAACATTTACTCATGTGGCAAACCTGGAAGGCTAGGCTAGCAATTTGCCTTTGAGAAGCTGCAGCAATGCTGAGAATTCATCTTGAAACCAGAGACTGGGCTTGCTAAACTTGGTGCCTGAGCTGGGATCTGTAAAAATTACACTGGAAATTAACCTGGAAAGCTGATTGGTTTGCCCAGCCAACAAGGCAAAACTGAATTGCTCCACTTGATTTCTGCTTTTACCTCCCTGGGAAAGTCTTTGCTTCCCAAACCAGTGGTGTAGACAAGACACGAACTGGTCAGAACCTTCTCAGCATTAGCTGGGATATCCATGTGATCTCTTGGCTGGAAGGTGCACCCCAAAGTTCAGATATGACTGAAACATTGTCATTTGGGTGGGATCTGTGGGAAGCTCCGACAGAAAAGTCTTGTCCTGTGGGGGTGAGGTGAACCCTGTAGCACAGAGTCATTGGTCCCTGCCACAGGGCTCAGCAGAACCTTGGCTCCTGGTGACTACCTGTGAGATAACTTTGTGCATATGTATTCTGGCCACTGGCAAGCATGAGACAATTCATCTTAGTTTAAACTGCCTTCTGGGTGGGTTAAATTAATCCAAATTACCTCATGCTGCAGGCTGGGAACACACACGGGCTGTTGCTGTGGTGGTTCACATAGTGTCAGGTTGGTTGTGCTAGGTAGTGCCAAAGACCTCTCTAACATGGTAACTCAGACACTGTGGTGGTCAACAGGGCACTCCAAAGAAAAACTACAGCAACAGGGCAAGCCTCTGGTGACATTTTTCCAGTATTACTCTTTTGACCTTCAGCATTTTAAGGTTCAATCACACATCAGACAAAGGTTGTGTTTTGTATTTAAAGGAGTGGGATTTTTTCTCTGAGGAGTTTGGCTGATTACTTTTTGAACCCACATACATTTCACAGCATCCCATGCAAGGAATTCTTTAGCTTCACCGAGTGCTCTGGGAAGAGCTGTTTGCTTTCATTTCTTCTCAGTCTGCTCTTTGTTGTTTTCTCCACTGTTTCCCAGGATATGCTGGAAAGGAGAGTAAACAACTCATCCCTGCTCATTGTGGCCAGGATCCCACTGATCTCTGTCACATCCCATTTCAGTCATATCTTCTAGTTTGAGAAGTGCTTCTATTGAATCCCTCTCATGCAGCAGCCATTCAAGACCTTGGATCGTGCTTGTCATGTTGTTGGTCTAAATGTGGATGCCTGTAAGTCATGAATCAGGGGTTGTTATTCAGGTCTCTTTCCACTCATAACTTCTAAGAACAAATCACGTGTAAAAATAAAGCATTCTGTAATAAGTCTGTAATATTATAATCAATAAAGACAGCTAAGCCCACCAGAATCTGGTTGGTTTCATACTGATGCCCTCCCCACCTCTTTCTTTTCTCATGAGTCAGAGCACCATCAGCAATGCTCCTTGTTACTGGTATGTTCTATTCTCTGTATATCTGGGCCTTTGGAATGAAGGACAGGGTGACAAAATATAATATTAAGAAGTTCTCTACAAGGTTAATGGAGGAAATGGGTTTGTTTGTTCTTTTAGAAAGCATTACCTTTAGAAAGGTTGGTTTCTGCCTTTTATCAGGGGTTAATTTGCTTAAAAGGCTTGGACTATTTGGCACGGGAAGGTTGCAGGGTGGGGTAGGGAAGATGTTCAGAATGTCTGTGCTATGTTATTGAGACACACTGAGCAGTAACCCAACGCCCAACCCCTGTGTGGCCTTTCTGTTTTACATGCTATGGACAAGTACATTACTGTTTTAACAGTCGACTTCCTGTGAAAGGGAAAGCTGGATTTTTATTGATCTTGTGCTGTTTCAAATCCACCTACTCTCAGCTGCATGGTGTTCACTTGGAAAGCATCTGACGGGATGTTCCTGGAAAAACCTCACTCTGTGGAACAATACAATGCTCCTTTGTTTGTCGTCTTCTCACTGAGGCCAGTCAGCCCTATTGAATGAACCTCAGATGTTTTGATTTGTTCTTTGGTGAAAGTTTATATGACTTAAGCTATCTTTTTAGCCTTCCCGCCTTGCCCTTTGGGTTTCTTCTAAAGAACAAAGCCATTTGAATTAAATTGCTCTGTATTGGGATTTCAAACATTAATGAATGTTGTTTCAAAGCGTTATCTCATTTGGGCCATGAAATGACAGCGGGCCACCATTCTTGTGCCAGTAGAAGAATCTCTGTGGCTTTGGGATTGTTTGCTATTTCTTTAAACAGATCAGCACTTTGAAAGGGTCATTTGTTTCCATACATTTCTTATTATAAAAGCAAAAATAATGAACAGCTAGAAGGCCAACATAAAGCAGCTGTATTATATGTGCTGGGAGATGCAATGTGTAGTCTAGTTATTGAAACAGTAGACTGAGGAGTATTAAAAAAAGAGCCCTTGCTACTATTTTTGAGACCCACAGGCGTTGCAACTGTTTATTTTATGTAGGTAAGAAGCCAAATTCTTTGCAGGGGAGCACCTCCACTTCCCTAGACTCCCAGAGATGAAAATGGCCTTCTGATATGGTGCATTAAAGACCTTAATTTAAATAATGTGTCCCTAGGTAAAAACCTTGAAGGGAGCCTTTCAGGCTTCCCCTGAAATCGGTGTGCGAAGGCTGTATGTAAAAGCAGATGTTTGCAGTATAGATATTTCCAGTGGAGTTCAATGGCAACAAATATTATGTTAAAAAAGTATTTTTTCCTTTAATTAATTTTGTTAATAGAAGAAGCTGTTGAGTAGCATTCATGGTAGTGGATGACTATGGTCAAGTCAGGTCCTTTATTGATAATAATCCCTGGTCCCTGTGTCATTGAGAACAGTTTCTATAGGTACAAATGAGTCAGTATAAAGGAAACCAGTATAATACATCAGGGCCGGGTGGGAGATTACTTCATTTAACTTCCGCCTTCCTTTCTTTGAGGTCCTATTAAGCTAAATAATGGCAGTCTATAAAATGAAGGAATGATTGAAGTGTGCCTGCAAGCCAATTATATCATTCTGGACATGGTCTCCAGCACTCTTTGTCTGTGTATATGTACATGTATGTGTGTCTTGTCTCTCTTGGCTGAGATTCTGACTCTCTTGAAACTGCTGTTTTATGTGCACCAGTTAATTGTGAGAGTCGCTGGTTTTCAGAATTGTTGCTTTTATTCTTTCCCCCACCCTTAACTGCCTGTTGCATTTTGTGCCACAAAAGGCTTTCTGAAAGGCCGTACTCTGAGTGTTGAGTTTAGAACTGCAACTTGCATTTTGGTCCTCCAGCAAAATCCCAGCTCCATCTGAAAAAGTGGGGAAAAAATGGATGGAAAAGATGTTTTGATGAATGCGTACCTTACTTCAGTTGCCTCTCTGGGAAAGTCATGGGTGAAAGGGATATCTGAGGTCAGGCCTGGGAGGGAAAACATGAAAAGATACTTCACACCAAAGCCAAATATTGATTTCTTTCATGAGAGAGGGCACGTTGGTGAGACCTGTCATATCAGGTCATGACCCATTTAGTCCTTTCTTTGACTGAGACCAATAATAGAGGTAAATTTCAAAAATCCATAGCAGATAGTTTCGTATCAAGACATGAGAGAAATAAATTTTGTGCTCACATACAACAAATATGAGTCTTGTTTTATGGAAGACTGAAGGGATTGTATCTGTCATGGAAGAGTTACTTAAAATTTCCCTCAGATGTCATCCCTTCTCATATCTAGTGCTACTCTTGGGTCAGGTATGTCATGGCAGAGGAAGTCCCATGGGTCAGTGGAGTAAGGAGTCAAGAAATAAAACACATTGCAAATTTGCACACTAATCAACTGCCCATCTTTTAAGATGTTATGGAAGAAAGGAAACACAAAGCCAGCACATCTTTTCCTTGTTC